>NC_142034.1:7609444-7911388 GCF_982192425.1 Myodes glareolus
CCCTAGGTGGGGTGACTAGATGTTTGTTCATATGCCCCCAAGAAAAGGGCATGACAGACAGCACCGCCGAGGTTTGTGACTGAACCCTGGTTTCCTATTCTCAAGGGAGAAAGTGCTTTCCCGTGGGGCTGCGGGATAAAGGCCATCCCACCCGATTATCTCCCATTTCACTCCAAGCCCGGACTAAAGAAGGCGTGGAATCCATCATCTTAGATTTTAAACTAACAGGGCCATTGACTGCCAATGACAATGGTCATTCTGTGTGTGTTCATATGTGTGCATACAGGCTCACATGTGACAGAGGACAATCTCAGGTATGGGTCCTCGACTTCCACCCTGATTGAGATATGGTCTCTGCAGTTCACCCTGCAGCCCACCAGGCTAGCTGGCCTGCAAGCTTCGGGGACCTGTTTCCACCTCCCGTGTTGCCGCAGCAGGGCTGAGATTACAGGCTCTCTTGATACACATTCTAATTTTAAATTTTTTTTTCGCAATTGAAATTATTATTTGGGGGAGGTGGGGTGGGGGTTCATGTGTCATGGTGTGGAGGTAAGAGGATAGCTTTGGGGAGTAAGTCCTTCCATCTTTATGTGAGCTCCAGAGACTGAACTCAGGTTGCCCGACTTGTGTGGCAAGAAGCATTTCAGGCACTGAGCCTTCTAGCTGATCACACATCCATTTTCTTACGCGGGTTCCTCACACTTGTGCAGCAAGCATCAAGCACTTTTACCCACTGAGCTTCCTCTGCGTCCTGACAGTCACTCTTGTGTGTGTGTGTGTGTGTGTGTGTGTGTGTGTGTGAGAGAGAGAGAGAGAGAGAGAGAGAGAGAGAGAGAGAGAGAGAGAGAGAAAGGGTTTCTCTGTAGCTAGGTTGTCCTCAAACTACCTACCTGCCTCTGCCTCCTGAATGTTGGGATTAAAGGTGTGTTGTACCACCACCACCCAGCCTGATGGTCGCTCTTCAACATTAAATTTGAAGCATCTGGTTTTTATGGGTTTTGTTTTGCTTTGGATTTTTCGAGACAGGGTTTCTCTATGTAACAACTCTGACTGTCCTGGAACTCACTCTGTAGACCAGCTGGCCTCGAACTCACAGAGATCCACCTGCCTCTGCCTCCCGAGTGCTAGGATTAAAGGGGTTCGCCACCACCGCCCTGCAGCTTTTCTGATCATCTGTTACATCCGTTTACTGAAGGTCCCTGAATGCTCTGCAATGAGCGAATGAAATACATTGAGTAAATGGATGAACGAGGAATGGATGGGAGGATGGGTGATGGTTGAAGAAATGAGCAAATGGATAAAAAGGCGAGTGGATGAGCAGACGGCTAGGTGAATGGCGGGCAAATGAGTGAGTGAATGAGTGAATGAACGAATGAAAGCTGCCTTTGGGCTGACCTGCCCTAGGCAGTAGAGAGAGGAGCCGGGAGAAGGAGAAGAAAATGAAGGAAGAGACATGTCCTTAGGAGGAGAAAACTAAGTGCCCTCTGGCTGGGCGCTTGACACTTGGGCCTTCCCACCATGGGTGACTCACACCAGGAAGTAGGGTTCTCCTTTCCCTGCCCAACCCTCCTAGTTGGCAGTCTAGTTTAGTGGTCGGGCTAAACCTCCGTGCCTTCACTGTTTGTGGTTCCAGCAGCCTATTTTTGGAAGCCTCCCCACTTCCTCCTCAAGTCTCTTGAGCCCTATCTGCACAATCCAGTGTCTACTGCTTTTTCAAGTGGAAAGAGCCATTGGTAGGTTTGGGGTTGAGGCCTGGAACAGAGCTGAGAGCACACCAGTGTTCTGTGAGCTCTACCCACAATCCCTACTGCCCCACCCAGACTTTCCCGACACTGTGGAGATTGACTTTGGGCATGCACCATCTGCATGTGTATGTTTCTTCCCCTTTTGTGTCTCAGAACATTAGTACAAGAAGCGCGGGAAGTATCTGGGATAGCTCATGGGTGTGCATACCACAAGCACATACACACGTGGCGGGTGGGGTACATGAGCTGGAAACTAAAGAATCCAGACTGGGGAGTGCCCTAGGTTTAGATTCCCCAGCACCACAAATAATGGGCATGGTGGTACATACCACATGGATATTCCCAACACTAGGAAGGTAGAGGTGAGAAGATCAGACGTTCAAGGTCATCCTTGACTGCACAGCAAATCCAAGGCTAGCCTGGGCTATAAAGGATCTTGTCTTAAAAAAAAATCTAAAGAAATCACAAATAGCCATCACCTCTCCACTCTTTGGAGAGGTCTTACCCTTGAAGTTGCTTCTGGCGCAACATGAAAAGTTCTAAGAAAAAATTACTGCATCAGATGTGGTTTTCGAGGCCCCTGTGGCTGCTGTGGGCTGGAAACACTCACAGCCATCTTTGGACTCAAGTTTAAAATTACCCTGGTAAGAAAATACTGTTGTGTGTTCCGTGGGGGAGCAACGGTTACGACTTACCCTCTCCAGCCCAGTGGTCACATCCTTCCCAAGCCCTTATACCCCAAAGGATCCTCTGATTCCAAAGCTGGGTTTTAATATGGGGCCATAGGCATATAACAGACATCGCTTCCTTTCTTCTCCCTTTAAGAAGATATTTTAAGGTTTATTTCATCTTTTACCTAAGAGTCCAAAGGAACTTGCCCCTGACCTTGGAGTCATGGGCCAGGCTCCTCTCCTCAGAGCTTGGCTTTAGTTCTCTGTGAGATGAGGGTGCTGGTGTTTGGTGCCTCCACAACTCCCCTTCCTTCGCATTCTCATGGTTCTTCACGGTTTGTCCACCTTCCCCAGAGATCACCGACGTTCCTGCTGGGCAGACACTACAAAGATAACACCAGTGTCCTTCTATATGAACCATGTCACTTCCCAAAGTCCCAAGGGATGCAGCGGCTATGTCTTCTACACCCAAAGGTAGAACGAAATGCAGGCTAAGAGGAGAGAGCCAGTGGGGACAAGCCTCTGTCCCCACAGAGCCTTGGTTACTGCTCATCTTGAGTGAAGCCAGCTTGGCTCATGACATTGAGGGCAGCAGCCTGTAGGCAGTTCAGGAACATGATGGTCACCACTGAGAGGATCAGGTGACAGGGAGTCACAGGTGATGGTCAGAGAGGCCTTCCCTTGGGCTTCCGGACCTCAGTGTACACTGCTTGTGTGTTCAGAGGCAGCCGTGGGGAATTCCCATTGGTGTGAGACTCCTGCCTCTCTGAGTCAAATGCCATGGATGCATAGTGAAGCTCTTTCTGGGGGACTCCCTGTGGAAAGAGACCCCAGATTCAGGCCAAGAGAAGAAGGGTACACATATGCCTTAACAACGAACTCACCGGCCTACCTGGTGAAACCATAATGGGAAGTCCCCATGCTGGTTAAACCATGGCCAGCAGAGGTAGCCACAATGGCACAACAGGTCTAAGGTTTACTGGCTGTGTTTGGTCACAGGCTTACTTGTACCAGAGGGAAAAGAAAGTTAGCTTCCAACACATTTTGCAGTCATTAGCTACCAGGTGATGCCAGGCTGTGGAATAATCCTTTGGTACACTGTGAAGATGTGTTGCTCTCATTGGTTTAATAAAGAGATAACTGCCCAGTAGATAGGCAAGAAGAGGTTAGGCAAGAGAGCCAGACTGAAAGAATGCTAGGAAGAAGGGCAGAGTCATGGGGAGTCGCCAGCCAGATGCCGAGGGAGCAGGATGTGTAGAAAATGAGGTGACAAGCCATGAGCCCTGTGACAGCACATTAGATAAATATTGATTAATTTAAGTTATAAGAGCTAGTTAGTAATAAGCCTGAGCTATCAACTGAGCTTTTACAATTAATAGTAATTCTCTGTGTGATTATTTGGGAGCTGGCTGGTGCCATAGAAACTTCTGCCAACAATATCAGGCTAATACCAGTTCCATAACTAGGAAGACATGAGGACATGTCAGATGGTAAAGAGATGGGGTTCGCAGACACATGGTATCATCTGAGGAACCAGAGACAGCCGGCCGCTTAAAATGAGGACACTGGGGTCCCTGCCCACATCTCATTCTCAAAAGACACTGGCATGGGACTGGAGATACTCAGTGGTTGAGAGCACTGGCTGCTCCTCCAGAGGACCGGGGTTCAATTCCCAGCACCCATATGGCAGCTCACAACAGTCTGTAACTCAATTCCAGAGGATCCGACACCCTCATACATACACGCAGGCAAAACACTAATGCATGTAAAATAAAACTAAATGAATGATTTTTTAAAAAGATACTGGCACAAGTGAGGAGAAATCATGGCTTAGGTGATCCAGAATGGGTGTGGGACAGAACCCCTCCCTGTTTCCTTTATGGAGCAGGATCAGCAGCCTGGGTTGAATGGGACCAGAGCAGACACATTCAGGGAGATAAAGGTCACTTTTTCAGAGTATGTCATCCATCTCCTGCCACCAAACTATGACATCCCTCAGGGCATCCGAGAAGGGCTCAGTGGGCTCTGAGCCTGGGGTGGGGGTAGGGGAGTCTCCCTAGAAAGCCTTCTGTTTGACCCTGCCTGTAAAATGGTGGGTCTAAAGAATTGATACCAAAGATATGAAGGCACTAACACAAGGAGAAATAGCAGATTCTGATTTATTGACTGTCAAGACCTTAGATGCTGGCCACTCCTGCGATCCTACTTCCTGTTCCTAGCTACCTGGTCTTCCTAAGGGCCTCCACTCTCACTGAGTCTCCACCTGAGCCAGAGTCCCGTTCCCTCTCTGTCCTCCCCCACCCCTGTGTGGATCCTCGTGCCGCGGGAACCGGGCTCTCAGACTTACCACCGTGCTGTATTCCACCTCTACCTGTCTTGGCGGTGCCGGCTCTTCCCTCAGGGACAACGTATGCAGCTGTAGATTCACATACTGGGACTCGCTCTGCTCGGCAGCCTGCAGAAGGTCGGGTGTCCTCCATGGAGTCATCCCTCCCACCCCCACCCCCCACCTGCTCCTCTGAAGACATTTCCCTCCCACTTCACTGTGCGACCACCCTGCCACCCCCCACCCTGTTCTCTCTCGGATCCCCCCTTCATCCAAGTCCACTGTTCTGGCCAGAGGGGGACAGACTGGACAGAACTTGGCGTAAGAGTTGACCACTAGATCTCCAGGTGTTTTTCGCCTGTTCTGGAACAAATCCATCTGCCCAGCCCAGGGATTCCCTGGCTGCCTTCTTTTACTCTCTTCCTGTCCAGCCACCCTGACACACCTTACCTCCCAATGTAACTACCTTACCTGCCTGAGGTTGTGGGACAGTTCTGGATGCTTATCAGCTAGAGACAGAAAGAGAAGGAGGTGAAACCAGAGACAAAAGTGGGCAGGGAGGAGAGGTGTGCTATACCCTGAAAGGCTTTCCTTGGAGACTTCAACCATAGGTCTGGGATTTCTAGGACATCCAATAATGGTGGAAATGCTACAATATGTTAAGTGTAAAATTACAGGTTTAAGTGGCATGAAGTTTTTGTTTTGTTTTTTGAAGTGGGGGATGTCTTGCTATGTTGCCCAAGTTGCTCTCAAACTCTCCTAATCCTCCTGTCTCAGTCTCCCAAGGGTTGAGAGTACAGAGATGTGCCACCTTGCCTGGCTATAAAGGAAGATCTTTAGAAAATCACACATGGGGCTGGAGAAATGGCTCAGAGGTTAAGAGCTCTGGTTGCTCTTCCAGGGGACCTGAATTTGGTTCCCAGTGCCCACATCAGTCAGATTACAACTGCCGGTAACTCCTGCTCCAAGGGATGCAGGCTCACTTCTGACCTCCAAGGGTTGAGCGCACATGTGTGTGTGCACACGCGTGTGTGCGCATGCGCACACACACACACACACACACACACACACACACACACACACACAGACGTACAACCACCCTAACACACATATACACATAATAAAAACATGGAATTTTATTTTATTTTATTTTTTTTGCTGAACTTTGCCAAGACAAGGTAGGAAAGTCTTTCAGAATTTCCTGCTTCATAGGAAAGTCTGTCAGATATGCTAGGCCTGGAGGCCAAAGATGGATGCCCCTCATTGCAGAGGAGCCTTTGGTGACTGTCAAGGTAGCCAGCTATTTCTGTCATTTCTCACATTTTTTAAAAGTTGCTTACTTGTTCTTCCTGCTTACTCAATTAATGTTATTTTCTTCTCAAATCTTTGATGAAGTTCAAGACTAGATAATTATAGTTATAGTCTTTTTTAGTTATGATAAAAAATAAATTTGATATAAGACTTTAAGCTCATCAAGATAGGATAGAAAATTAAAAAATTGTCTTTAATTTTGTCAAATACAAATGGACTAAATATTGTAACTGTAATTCTTACTTGATAACTGTTTTGTTGTACGTAATTTTACTATGTTAAAACCTTCCTACTAGGCAGTGGTGGTACACACCTTTAATACCAGCACTTGGGAAACAGAGGCAGGCAAATCACTGTGAGTTCAAGGCTAGCCTGGTCTACAATGTGAATTTCAGGACAGGCTTCAAAGCTACACAAAGAAACTCTGTCTCAATAAAACAAAAAGGCAAACAAAACAAAACAAAAGTTAAAACCTTCCTTTTGATTAGAGAGAAAGGGGGAAATGCCATGGGATAATCCTACTGTATACTTGAATATGTATTACTTTCACTGCTTGGTAATAAAGCTGATTTGATCTACAGCAAGACAAAATAAGGCTAAGCAGGAAAATCAAACTGAAAATCAAAAGATGAAGAAGGACAGAGTCAAGGAGAGTGCTGCAAGCCAGCTGCCTGAGAAACAAGACATGCTAAAGAATGAAGCCAAATGAAGTGGCAAAATGTATATTAATAGAAATGGGTTCATTTAAGTTGTAAGAGTTAGCTAGTAATAAGTCTAAGCTATAGGATAAGCATTTTGTAATTAATATAAGCATTTATGTGACTATTTGGGACCAGGTGGTTGGGACAAAAGAAAAGCTCCACCTCTGCTTACAGGGTTTTTGGTGGTGGTGGTTTGGTTTGGTTTGAATTTTGGAGCTTTTTTTTGTTTTTTGGTGTTTTTTGTTTGTTTGGTTGGTTGGTTTTTTTTTTTTTTTTTTTTTTTGAGACAGGGTTTCTCTGTGTAGTTTTGGAGCCTGTCCTGGAACTTGCTCTGTGGAACCAGGCTGGCCTTGAACTCACAGAGATCCTCCTGCCTCTACCTCCTCAGTGCTAGGACTAAAGGCGTGCATCACCACCGTCCAGCCCATAAATATTTTTTTTCTCCACATTTTCTTTCTTTTTTTCTTTTTCTTTCTTTCTTTCTTTCTTTCTGTCTGTCTTCCTTCCTTCCTTCCTTCCTTCCTTCCTTTTTTTTTTTTTTGGTTTTGAAAAAAATGTAAAGAAATCACATAGGTATAGATAAAAGACTGGAAGGAACTTGCAGTCCTTTAATACAGTGACTGATTTTCTGAGAGATGGGATTTTGATTTACCATGTACCTCAAATAATTTCTTTCTTCTTTGTTGCTTTTACTAACTTCTCAGGTTTCCTACAGCAATCCTCTCCTCACCCTCTCTTTTTGTTTGTTTCTTGAGGCAGAGTCTTCCCTATGTAGTCCTGGCTGGCCTCGAGCTCACCGCAATCCTGTTGCCTTTGTTCCCACGCACAGGGATTACATGAGCCAACACACTCTCTTACATCTTTCCTAAAGGGGAAGCTATCTGTGGGGTCACAGTGTTTCTGGGTGAAAGGGCACCCAAGTGAGTGTGCTGAAACTCACAGAACTGGAGCTGTCCAGGCTGGGAAAGTCCCATGTGGTTAGTGGAACCACATGAGGGCTGCAGCTTAGGAGGTCCCCCAAGAGAGAATGGAGAGCCAGACAGCGGTGGAAGACCCTTCAATCACAGCACTTGGGAGGCAGCGGTAGCAGACTCTTTAATCCCAGCACTCGGGAGGCAGAGGCAAGTGGATCTCTGTGAATTTAAGGACAGCCTGCTCTATGGTCTACTACAGAGTAAGTTCCAGGACAGCCAGGACTACACAGAGAAACCCTGACTTGAGAGACAGAGAGACAGAGAGTCCAATTGGAAAGGGAAAACAGTTCTGCTGCTGTGCCAAGATGCTCTGAGGTGACCCTGCCCCATGGGCAGCCTCCAGGAGCAGTCAGAGATGAGTCTGAGGCCTGGGGTCCCTGCGCCACCACCAACAGCACGCAGCAGCCCAGACGGCAGCTGTAGGGCAGAGCTGCGTCATTTCTGCTACCAACCCTCACTGAAGCCTCAGGAACGTGAACAAAGATGGCCCTGAGGGCCCTGTGCTCATGAAGTCTCAGCACAGGGAGGAAGCCAACAACAGTTCCCCTGGTGGAGGCCAGACCCCTTTCCTTCCGTCCTTTTATCCCTCAGTCCCTGTGCTTACTCACGGTTCTGGGTTTGTTGAGAACATGCTTGCTGACGTGCAGCCTGTGCAAGTCCTATCTGTCAATCTGAACTCAGGGAGGGTGGGACTTTGGGTCCCCAGGATGCCTCACGGGTACCTGCGTGACTAAAGATACTAAACCCAATAGTGACCTTCTCCAGCCACGGCCCAGGCCTGAAGCAGGGCACAGGGACATGAGGTGGCAGCCAGGGATGCTGATGAAAAGCATCTAGTACAAAAAGAACCATGGTAGCCAAGGTGCAGGGGGTACCCTGGAGGGCCTGAAGCCCTTAAGGAAAAAGTCCAAGGAAAGAAAATCTGTTGGGAGCCACCTGGAGGCACAGGTGGTCCTGCAGTTTGGAGGTAGCCACGTGGGGCTGAGCAACCCTGCCTGCACCCTTGCCTGCACATGCTCAGACCAGCAGAATGGCATTAACCAATCAGGACAGCGTTCAAGCTGCTCCACCGTTTAAAAGCAGATGCCTCGGGACCCTACTTCCTCTCTCTAAGCTTTCTCTCGTCCCTGCTCTATCTTCCCTTCCCCCAATTTTCCTCAAGGGAATGCTCCAAATAAAGATGTGACCAGAGAAGGAATTCTCGTTTTTGGTGGGGTTCATTCCTGCTGGACAGGATGGCGCCCCGCAACTGGTGCTCGAAACTCCGGGACGCTGAGGGACCCTGAAAGCCCGGAAAAAAAAGCTGAAATCAGACACCAGGACACAGAGAGCCTTGAATTTCAGAACTCTGAACACGTGGAGCGGTGAGTGACGTCTGTGAATCCCCCAAAAAGGGGAGGGAAAAGAATTTCAAAGGATAGGCCTAAATAGAAAAAAAAATACAAAAAAAATCAAAGTTAAGGTATCTGAAAGAAGGTACAGAAAGCAACGGGGAAGAAAAATCCCTTAAGTTCAGTGCAGGAGGAATGTAAACAGCAGCAAAAAAGGCGAGGTAACTAAGGCGGGACTTTGAGGACGATGGGGTACGGGAGACCGCGGCTTCCGCTCCCTCTCCGTCCACCTGCGTACTCGCTGATAGAGACTGGAGGCAACAGTCTCGTAGGGAGGCAAACTTGATCACTGCCTTCCCTGTTCTTAAAGAGCCACAGAGCTTTTGGAGGTGATTTTCGCCTAATTTTGATAAGAGAGCTCAGTCTCTGGCTCTCACGTACAAAAAACTTTAATTTTTGACTGAGAAAGACAAGCTGCTTGATCGTGCTGAGAGTGCTGGCGGCAGCCGGCCCGCCTTTGAGCGGTAATGCCTGATTAGAAACACGGAAGTGGGCCAGGCACGGTGGTGCACACCTGTAATCCCAGCTACTCAGGAGGGAGACGCAAAATTGCACTCTCCAGTGCTAGCTCGTTCGGGAGGCGTGGCCATGCTAACCAGTTGCTGGCGGGGAGTTTGCTGGAGGCCTACGAACAGCCTGCTGGCGGGGAGTTTGCTGGAGGCCTACGAACAGCCAGGTCACCATGGCGACGGGCGGGCTAAAGTCCGTGTGACATCAGAGGCTATATGTCCCGGCCTTCTGGCGGGGCTATGGTTTTTGGAGGACTTTTTCAGCACCTGAGCGGACTCGCCTGACTGAGGCGGAAGCTGCGTGGTGAGCAGCGGCGCCATAGAAGGCAGAGAGGAGCTGAATCGGCTCTGCGGAAAAACTGTGTTTCCATAGCATCATGGGCGGGCGGAGATGAGTTCCCAGAGAACGGGGCTCCGCGCGCGGGCAGACCGGGCCCTCCACGGGTGGGCGGATGCCCCCCCTCGCCGGAGCTTGAAAAAGACTCACAGCCGGCGGTGCGAGTTCATTGCCTGAGGTGAAACGGCGAGCCCGCGCACGGCCCGGGGCGGGGCCATGCGGAGCGCGCCATAAGGGGCTTCAGAGGCGGAGCTATGGCAGCTGCCGCTGTCCGCTGCTGCCGCCCTCAGCCAAGGTCGCCAAAAATTCAGTCAGATAAAAACATTTGTCGCCAAAAGATTAGTCAGATGAAAACATTTATCCCCCAAACATCGCCCCTTTGTCAGCAGGAAGTAGTAAGATGATCGATGCTACGCCCATTCTCCCTTAAAGAACTGGTCGTGATTATCATAATAAAGGCATGTTTACCTGGTTACCGTATCCTAGGTAACAAAGAAAGGCGGACCTTTTGCCTGAGGCACCTGGTGAGATAAACAATGCTACCTAGAGGTTTTTCCATCTAAATAGGGGAGCTGGAGAGATGGCTCAGCGGTTAAGGGCATTGCCTGCTCTTCCAAAGGTTATGAGTTCAATTCCCAATGACAACTGCTTTGGTTTTTAAACAATAGAGGGGGACTACACTACCAGTGACAGCTTCCCCCAGAGAAAGGATTTCTCTTGCATTCTATACACTTAATTTTTAATTCAAAATTTTGCTGGTACAGGCAAACAAGATTTGCTTTTTGAAACAGAGACCTGCAGATCTCTAAGTTCAAAACCAGCCTACTTCCAGTACTGATTGTGCTGAATTTTTACACTGAGAGTTTTTAATACTCTTAAATGTTAATTTGGGAGGAGAGTTTTGTTTATGTTTTTCTAGGAATGCTGACATACATCTGGATGCCAGCGAGACCGACCAGAGAGATAAAGAAGACGACCCAGTGGATGCTGAGTGTCCTGCTGTGGAAGATTCATGCGGAGGCAGCAGAGATGACCTTCTGGGCGGTGCCAAGAGCAGCTGTTTCACAACATCGACTTGAGCAACACCCTGTGCAACCTCTCATCTCTTAACAATTTTCTGACTGACTCTATTTTGCCTTTCTCCCTCCTTGGGGATGGGTGGGAGCAGAGATATCCTTGGCATGCTGTGTATAGGTGGAAGTGCTGTATGTCCTTGATTGGTGTGCTACCTGCTAGCCCAAGTGAGGTGGGGACCAGATTGAAAAATAGTTTTGCCTTATTGCTCTTAAAGACAATAATTAGGGGGAGATGTTGGGAGCCACCTGGAGGCACAGGTGGTCCTGCAGTTTGGAGGTAGCCACGTGGGGCTGAGCAACCCTGCCTGCACCCTTGCCTGCACATGCTCAGACCAGCAGAATGGCATTAACCAATCAGGACAGCGTTCAAGCTGCTCCACCGTTTAAAAGCAGATGCCTCGGGACCCTACTTCCTCTCTCTAAGCTTTCTCTCGTCCCTGCTCTATCTTCCCTTCCCCCAATTTTCCTCAAGGGAATGCTCCAAATAAAGATGTGACCAGAGAAGGAATTCTCGTTTTTGGTGGGGTTCATTCCTGCTGGACAGGATGGCGCCCCGCAAAAATCTGAGGGCAGTGCTTGGAGACTAGGGAGTAAGACAGGGAAGGCCAGCGGCGGCAGTTTCAGCCTGCAGAGTAAACCTAGGAGAGAGAGGGGGGCTGAGGCTTCTGCCTCATAACCAAAAGTCACAAGAAGTGGGGGGAGGTGGTGGGAGTGGGGGGGCAGGGTGCACTATGGAGGCCTAGCAGCCCTGTAAAGAGTCTCTCAAGAGTACGGGAGGCCACTGAAGGTTTTAAACAGAAGAAGACACGGCCCCATAGGACAACCACTCAGGACCCAAGAGAAAGGCCCCTAGGGACCTATCTCCTGAGGTATGTAACCACTATACAGAGAGACAACTCTGGGGCCCTCCCTCTAGGGTCAACTTGAGTGTGAGCCCTGAGGGCTGAGGGCGTGTGCTCCATGCGGTGCCCATTTTTGATGAATGAAGACAGAGTACTGAAGGTGAAAAACTGTGGCTAGAATCCACCCACCCTGGAGTAGGGACAGAAGGACACAGGAAGCTAACTCACCTTTGACCTGACGCTTCTGGAACATCCTCCAGGCCAGCAGAGAGGTCCCCACCAACAGGAACAGCAGAAGAGCTAACACGGACAGCAGCACCAGGGGGCTTTAAGGGGAGGGAGTTAGTTATTCAGGGCTGGGAATCGAACCCAGGGCCTCATGCACACTAGTCAAGTGCTCTACCCAGCCCTCGTGTCTACCACCAGCTCCTGACTTTCAAAACAGATACAGAAAGTCAATGTTTTTTCAAAGGAATTGATGAGATGCCTCAGTGGATAAAAGTACTTGCCATGCAAGCCTGAGGTCATGAGTTCAAGCCCCAGAACCCATAGTAGACGGCGGGGACTGACTCCTGAAAGCTGTACGCACGTATACACTCTCTCACACAATAATAGCGATAAAATTGTATGAAGCTGGGAGTGCTCAGGAGGCAGACGTAAGTGGATCTTTGTAAGTTCAAGGCCAGCCTAGTCTTTACAGTGAGCTCCAGGCTAGCCAAGGCTATGCAGTAAGACCTTATCTCAAAAATACATACATACATGCATGCATACATTCATAGAGTTTTTTGGTTTGGGATTTTGTTTTTTGCTTTTTTATTTGGCTTTGGATTTTCAAAACAGGGTTTTTCTGTGTAGCCCTGGCTATCCTGGAACTTGTTCTAGAGACCAGACTGGCCTCGAACTCAGAGATCTACCTGTCTCTGCCTCCTGAGTGCTGGGACTAAATGCACTTACTACTACTGACCCGCTTTAAAAAAAAATTATAAAAGTCAACAGCATAGTGACTTCTATCTCTATGTATTCTTGTCTTACACACACACACACACTCTTTTCGGACCCAACAATGCAGGGCTCTGCCTGCCTTGAACATCTGTACGTTAGCCTCCAAAAGTAGCATGCCTGGGTCCAGCATTTTGCCTTGTCTGGCAGCCACATTTTGCCTCTAGATTGACAGAAAACTTGTAGGAAGGTTTCCAGGTGTGGGGTAGTGAAAAGGGGACAAGCCTTGGTTCCTGAGTCCTGGGAGGGAGATCACATGTGTCCTGGGATAACTTTGAACATAGCCAACACATCTGTAAATCATGACATCATGTCACGATGTCAAAGGTTGGATACTCCTGCCTGATGCTGGGGAGTTTGCTGATAGAAGCACTCAGTCTACGGACCTCATACATTTGGCCCTGCGTAGTGATTAGTAAAACCCAACACCAAATTATAAATTTACTGAAAATATGACGAGGAGCGGTGGGTTTTTGTTTGTTTGTCCTGATGTTTTTGTAACTTGATTGCATGGTTCCTGAGTGTGAAGTGTATAGATGGCAATGTTGTGGCATAGTGTCAAGTCTAGGTGTGCCTGTCCATAGCTAAGAGGGGAGATGAGACTGCTCACCAGGACCCAATGTGGGGTCAGAGATGGGAATAGGGTTCTCACCAGCCTGCAGAGAGGGGGGGCTGCAGACAAGTTCATCCACACGCCAGCAATTCAGCCTGTGGTTCCCAGTATATGAGACCCCAGAAAAAAAACCCTGAAAAGAGCCAAATGGTGGTGGTGCTACACACCTTTAATTCCAGCACAGGGGGTAGGCAGAAGCAGGTGAATCTCTGTGAATTTGAAGCCAGCTTGGTCTACAGAGTGAGTTCCAGGACAGTTAGAACTACACAGAGAAATCCTGTGTTGAAAAACCAAAAAGGAAAAAAAAACTGAAAAGGAGAGGTGGGAGCTCTTGGTAGAGACACATGGAGACCCCAGGGGGTGATGTAGCTTGACCCTGCCTAAGATAATGGGTCCTGAACACTTCTTGGGATTCCCCCAGTCTGGCCTTGCTGTCTCTTCATCTGTCTCCTCATGATCTTTATCTTGTTGTTGTTTGTTTGTTTTTCAAGACAGGATTTCTCTGTGAAACAGTGCTGGTTGTCCTGGAACTCACTCTATAGACCAGACTGGCCTCAAACTCACAGAGATCTGCCTGCCTCTGCCTCCTGAGTGTTGGGATTAAAAGTGTGTGCCACCACCACCCAGCAAGATTTTTATCTTTTATCATAAAGCTATGTCCATCAGTGATGACTCTAATGAGTTCCTGACCCAAAGGAATCATGGGAACCTCAACATTTATCACTGAAAGTTAGAAGTGGAGGTGGCCAGAGCCCTTAGCCTATGGGACCCATACTAACTCCAGTCAGTTCCAGGATCCATTTGCAGTGCCCAACAGGGTCAGAGCGGACAGACGGAACCGTGGAAATAGTTGGTGACGACACAGAGATTTCTGGGGAGAATCTGTAGATGTTTTCGGATTCTCTATAGAGTTGGTGACTCCCCAGTATCTAGGGGGGACCCCAAGAATTTGAAGTCATGTAAGCCCAGCCCTGCATCTTCTATAATAGCTATAAGCCTAGGCAGATTGCTTAGCCCTCTGGGCCCCAGTTTACTCATCTAAAAGCAGGACGGTATGATAATTTGGATGAGAATGGCACCCGTCAGCTCATATATTTAAATACTTGGTCCCCAGTTGGTGGAACCACTTGGAAAGGATTAGGAGGTGTGGCCTTGTTGGAGGTCTGTCCCTGGAGGGTGGACTTTGAAGTTTCAAAAGCCCACAACATTCCCAGTTACCTCTCTCTGCCTTGTGACTGTGTCACACGACAGGAGCTCAGCTCCCGCTCCAGCGCCATGCCCGCTCCCCTGCTGCCGTGATCCTATCATGGTGGGCACGGACTCTAACCCTCTGAAACTGCTAGCCCCAAATGAACGCTTTCTACGGTAAGTTGCCTTGGTCATGGTGTTTTATCACAGCCGTAGGAAGATAACTAAGACATGCGGTAACATGAGGATCATGACGAGGGGCGAAAGAGAACGCTCTATGAAGCCCTGAGCCATGTCTGTCAGATGTCAGCAGCCCCTTTCCACGCTGCTCTCCTTCCATCACACTCTGGGTCCTCCCCAGCCTGAGCTCTCCCTGTCTTCAGCATCGGCAGGCCCAGGGTGGTGAGTGACCTATGGTCTCCTATCTGGACTGGAGCCAAAGGCACAGGAGTTTCCAGCCAGTGGGGTATGACAGCAGCACATGGCCACGATGCCTACATAAGCCCCTCTGAGGAGAAGGGCCACCACCTTCAAGTCAGGAAGCAAGGGTTCTCACCCCAAGCCCTTATAGTTCTGGAAGCCCTTCTCCTGAGGGGACCACATGACTGGGGTGGCTACCTCCAGGTCAGGGACCAGGGCACCTCACCTCAAGCCCTGGGGCCCAGAATGCCCATGGTGTTCCTTCACGGATCCTCGGGTGGGACCCTTGGTGGTCAGACTGGTGATCAGGCTAGTGGCCGGGCTGGTGGGCACCGGAAATGCCCCTTGTGTTGATGCTGGAGATAAAACCACAGATCAGACCAAGCGAATCTCCTCAGACTCTGTCCCTGGCCAATGGCTCCCTCCCTCCCTCCCTCCCTCCCTCTCTCCCTCCCTCCCTTCCTTCCTCCTTTTCTTCCTTCTTTTCTTTTTTTCTTTATGCTTTGAGACAGGATCTCAATATGGAGTTTACAGCCCTGGCTGTCCCTGAACTTGCGATCTTCCTACCTCTGCCTTCTGAATGCTAAGATCACAGGCCTTCACCGCCCAGACCAACTGCCAATGGGCTGTTTTTGAGGTGATTTCACACCAAACGAAGGAGCAGGATGGGAGTCCTTCTCGATCAGCTGATCTTTTGCAAGTACGACACAGCCACCACCCACAACACACCTGAGTCAAAACCACACGCTAGGTCTGCTCTCTCAGCCACATGCTGCCAAAGAGAAGTAGCTGCAAAGCTGGCGTGTCACTCGTCAAAGCTCCCTCTGCACACAGCACTGTCACCATCTGTCCCCTACTGACCCTCTGCTCAGCCCCCAACACACCCCTGGATTCTAGTTTCCATGGGTCACTCCACAGGACATAGAACTCTGTCCTGGCCACACTCTGCTCTCTCTGCCTCCCATCCCCTGGCAAGCCAGCACCTTCGTTCCCACAGGATGCAGCTACTCCAGGATGCCACCCTGACTGTTGCCCTGTCCCTGTCTGTCCCTCCCCTCCATTCCCTCACCACACATAATGTACTTTCAGGCTCTAAGCTGATTCCCGCCCCAGAAATTCCTGCCACTTTGCAGCTGTCATGATGCTATAGGGGACTTACCTGGGAGATGACTTGAAACCACAGACACCACAACCTTGAAGGAGTCATCAATCCCCAAGGAGGAATCAATCCCAAACAAAGAGCCATTAAAAAGCGGTATATCCACTCCACACTTGTAGGTGCCTGCATCCTCCAGGGTGAGGTTCTCCAAGGTCACCGTGAAGGTGAGGGTGGCTGGATGGTCCCTGATAGACACTCGGCCATTCCTAGCTTCTTTTGAGCCTCTGGTCTCGACAATATGATTACATGACAGCAGCAATGGCTCTCTGCACCAGTATTTGTTGTGACTCTTGTATTTCTCCTCATACTGACACCGCACACTCAGGGACTCCCCCACGGCGCCTGTCATGGTGCTGGGGCCACGCAGAAGGACACAGCCTGGAAAACACAAACACCAATTCTGCACCCTCACAGCTGGATGGGGTGTAGATCCCCAAAAGTTCCATCCTTCATCCCCTCATCTCCCATCAGTCATCTCAGGGTACCCTCCCCTTCTGCTCTGCTCCTTCCTTCAACCTTTACCCCCCAGTCTCTTCCATCCACTAGGGCCTCACGTTTTCAAACATGCCAGCCCTGGGCATCTCAGGACCTGGGAGAATAGCCACACCCTCACGTGGTCACCAGAGGAACATGAGCCAGAGCAGAAGACGGTGGCCAGCTGTACACCCTGCTCCTCCACAGTCCTCATGACCCTGTGACCAGGAAGGGGAGTTGGGGGTGGGCAGAAAATGGGAGGGCTGGCTCTCTCCACCTAGGTTTACTTTGCTGATTTTGAGGTTCTGCTTTTTTAAGATTTTGTTTTAAAGTTTATTTATTATATTTGCACACTTGTGTGTATCTGTGAGAGTTTATGTGCACCCTACACATGCATGCAGAAGCCCCTGGAAGCTAGAAGAGAGTGTGAGGTGCCCAGAAACCATAGTTAGAGGTGGTTGTGAGCCACTATATGGGTTCTGGAAACCAAACCCAGGTCCTCGGAAAGAGCAGTAAGTGAACTTAACCACTAAGCCATCTCTTGCCGATTTTGCTTTTATTTTCACTTATGTGCATACGTGTTTGAGTGTAGGCTTGGGTACGAGAGTACAATGCCTGCAGCGGAGAAGAAGTTCCATTTGTCTCTGCACCCTCAGCTCTGGGGATAGAGACCCAGATCAAGTCCAGTTTTTAAGGGGGTGCTGGGGATCCAAACTCATGTTCTCACTTTGTCAACTAAGTCATCCCCCCAGTTCTGAGGTACACCAGTTCCCAGTCCTCCTGTGCCTTTCCTGGCCCTCATGGATGCTTCTCCCTGCCCCCCTGCTCCCCCCTCCACCACAGATGACTGAGTTTGCACCATCCACCTCTGCCCTCAGCATGGCTCCTTCAAACCTCCTTAAACCCTGAAGGGAATAAAAAAAGATGAAAATCCAAACAAATAAAAGGAAGAAATAGCCTAGATGATGTTCAAACTTCTATAAATGTATAAACTCAGATAAAACCAATATTTGTTTGTTTGTTTGTTTTGAAACTACGAGTGACCAATATAGGCCAAGAACAGAACATTTTGGTTTGTCTTTCTTTCTTTTCTTTTCTTTCTTTCTTTCTTTCTTCCTTTTCCTTCTTTCTTTCTTTCTTTCTTTTTTTTTTGAGACAATGTTTTTCAACCCCAGCTGGCCTGAAACTCACTGTGTAGACGAGGCTCAAACTCACCGAGGTCTGCCTGCCTGACTCCAGAGTGCTGGGGTTAGAGACTCCTTTTCTTTGGGGCAGTCGTCATTTATACATTACCCCTGCCCCAGTGGATAACCCCACACCCATATGCACAGAGGCAGTGCTAGTCAGACTCAATGGTTATTTAAAAGATAATAATAATACGAAGTTGGGATGGACTTGGGGGAAGTTGCAGGGAGGGTGAGGGCTGGATATGATCAAACTACATTGTTCACATCCAGGAACTTTTCAAAGAATAAAAAAAAGTAGGTTGTGGGGTGTAGTGGCACACACCCACTCTTTGTTTCTGCCGCAGCAGCCTGCAGCTGCCACCAAAGCAGCTAAGGCATCATTTGTCACCAGGTGCCTTTCTACAGCCAGCTACGCGACATGTGCATTCCTTCAAAGTGCCCACCAGGCATAGCCCGCTCTCTTGCCTTTTGCTCCTTTCTTGCTTCTCTTGCCTTTCCAGTTGATCCCTTGCTCCCCTTCCCTGTTCTCTGCCTGTCTTTGACTGCCTGCCTGCCCTCCCATGTCCCCATTCCGACATGGCCTTTCCTTCTCCCCTCCCCCAGTAAACCTCGTGCACTAACTCTGGGGCGCCTGCGTGGTGTGTTTGATTGGTGGTATACCTTGGCAGGGCCTGCTGAAAGCTACCCACTTCGCTTTCCTTTTTTATCTTTACACTCTAGAGGCAGAGGAAGGCAATCTTGGTGACATTAGGGTTAGCCTGATCTACATAGTCAATTCCAGGGCTACACAGTGAGCCCCTGTCCCAAAAGTAAAAGGGGGGAAAAATCTTCAAAGAAAAACAGACTAGAGGGGGTAAGTGGTCCCTTTAGTCTCAGGACAGGCAGATCTCTGAGTTCAAGGCCAGCCTGTTCTACAGAGTTCCAAAACAGCCAGGGACACACAGAAAAACCCTGTCTTGAAAAACCAAAAAAGAAAGGAAAGAAAAGACAGACTGACTAAATCTCTTCACATATCTCACCACCAACAGGCACCTCTCAGGGTCTCCCAGCACAGCCCCTGTCCCCTCACGCTGATACCACCTGCTGTTTCCTCCTCTTTCCTGTGCTAACCCATCCAAAATTCCTCTCAGCACCCCTCCAGGGCAGCCACCAGCCCTCACTGTGTATGACTTGTCCCTTGTTCTGACAACTGAGTGCAGAGCTGGCCCCTTCCCCCAGCGGTGTGAACCCTTGGCCCTCCACCTTAACACAGGACGCAAGGGCCACGTTCTGTCTGGTGCACAGAGGAATCCAGGCTCCGGCGCCTTATATGGCATTTCCCTGAGGCCTCCCACCTCCTGGGCAGACATCCTCCTCACCTGGAAGCCAGAAAAGCAGCAGCAACAACAGTTTGGGCAGCCACACAGCTGAGGCCAGTTGGGACATTTCTCCCACACACAAGCCAGGTTGGATCTGCCACGGTTCAGACCCGTCAGGGACGGTCAGTCTCTGAGTGCCCACTTCTGCTTTTTGTTGTGTCTAGCTGTTTTGTTTCTGACTTCTCTTAGTTCTGTTCCTTGAGCTACTGAGAAAATGAAAGAATCTGGGGGCTCGGAGGCCAGCGGAGGAAGCCCGGGTGCGGCGCAGATCCCATGACTGCCAGGGTGAGATCTGTAGCTCTCGGGTCTGCTCGACCCTGCTTGCCCAAGGTGCAGGGCCAGGCTTCTTTCTGATTGGCGCTTAGTCACTACTCTTGTGGACAGGATGGCAGCCTTGTGGGAGGAAGTTCCTGCTGCTTCTGCCTGGGTGGTACCCACTGTGAGACCTTCCTGGGATCTCTGCTCCCATGAACCTCAGCTCTAGGCCTAGACCCCCAAACATTAATAGAGAGCTCCAGAGTCTCTGAAGGGCATCTGGTCTTGGAAATGTGTCTTCTAAACCAGGCAATGGTGGCGCACACCTTTAATCCCAGCACTTGAGAGGCTGAGGCAGGCTGATCTCTGTGAGTTCGAGGCCAGCCTGGTCTACAAGAGCTAGTTCCAGGACAGGCTTCAAACCCTGTCTCGAAAAACCAGGGGAAAAAAGTGAGTTACAGGACAGCCAGAGCTACACAGAGAAACAAACAAACAAATAAAAACCAAAAGAAAGAAAGAAAGAGAGAGAGAGAGAGAGGGAGGGACGGAGGGGGAGAGAGAGAGAGAGAGAGAGAGAGAGAGAGAGAGAGAGAGAGAGGGACGGAGGGGGAGAGAGAGAGAGAGAGAGAGGGAGGGAGGGACGGAGGGGGAGAGAGAGAGAGAAAGAGAGAGAGAGAGAGAGAGAGAGAGAGAGAGAAAGAAAGGTATTTTCTATTTGACTTGGAGCTCTCCAGGCTGTGACCTTCTTTCCCGGGTAGCGGTGCCATTGAACCTGAGAAGGGATCCAGACAGCCTGCAGGTCCCCTTTCATTTTTCTGATGGCCAGGTGCAGTGGCACAATCCTATTATGTAACTACTCTGGAGACTGAGGCAGGAGGGTCGCTTGAGCTCAGAAATTTGGAAGGAGACTACAGAGATTGTCTCAACAACAACAACAAAAAAACCCCACCACCCTGGGACAGTGGCAATAATGTCACAGATCAACTAAAGATCAGTAAGAAACTTTGCATTCTAGATACTTGTCTTGGTCAGTGTTCTGTCCCTATGAAGAGACACCATGACCACAGCAGGCAGAGACGGTGCTGGAGAAGGAGCTGAGAGTTCTACATTTGGATCCCCAGGCATCAGGAAGAGAGACACACTGGGACTGACTTGAACATTTGAAATTCCAAAACCCACCCTCCAATAAGGCCACGCCTCCTAATCCTTTCAAATAGAGCCACTCCCTTGTGACCAAATATTCAAATCTATGAGCCTATAGGGGCTGTTCTCACTCAAGCCACCATGATATTTTTTAAACTAAAAGTAAAACATATTAGTTTGCTGGGCGATGGTGGCTCACGCCTTTACTCCCAGCACACGGGAGGCAGAGGCAGGAAGATCTCTGTGAGTCTGAGGCCAGCCTGGTCTACTTAGTGAGTTCCAGGATAAACAAAACAATATAATGAGACCCTATTTTTAAAAAATAAAATTTTTAAAAAATTGTATTTATGTATTTGTGTGTGCCTGCTTGTCTGTATGTGCACCATGTGTGCAGTGTTGCGGAGGCCAGAAGAGGGCACCAGAACCCCCACAACTGGATTTACAGATTTTATTTCATTGTTCTGTTCATTTCTTTTGTTTGGCTTACACTTCCAGGTCACAATCCATCACTGAGGGAAGTCAGAGTAGGAACTGAAGCAGGAGCCAAGGAGAAACGCTGCTTACTAGCTAGTTCCCAGGCTCATGTTCAGCTCCCTAGCTCATACAGTCCAAGACCACCTGCCCAGGGATGGCACCACCCACAAAGAGATGGGCCCTCCCACATCAACCAAAACCAAGATAATTCCTCACAGACATGACCACCCACCAGTCATATCCGGGCAGCCTTCCAGGCAGCCTCCCGACTGTGACTCCCTCAGACAATCTCTCTGACATGTGTCAAATTGACAGCTGAAGCTAACAAGGACACCATTGATTGTGTTGTGCTAAACATGAACACATAGCAGAGGAGTCATAGTTGGTGATTTACATAGCCTGATCCTGTAAGATTCACAGAAATGTGGACCCCCTCCCCCAGGTGTTCTATGATCCAAAAGGCACTGCTGTGGGCTTGAACACCCAGGCTAGACAGAGAAAAAGGAGGCTAGGCACTCATGTGGCTGGTTCACTTGCATCTGACTAACCTTGACTTATAACACATGGCTTGTAAACTGGCTGTGATGGTAGATCCGTAACTCCAGCTTTTGGGAGGTTAAGGCAGGAGGACCTAATGCTTGAGGTCATCTGTGACAATATAGAGAGTCTGAGGCTAGACCAGGCTACATAAGATCCAGACTCAAGAAGGAGGTGAGGGTGTTGGGAATATGGCTTCGTGGATAAGAATGCTTGTTGTATAAGCATGAGGACCTGAGTTCGAATCCCTAGCACCCATGTAGAAATCAGGACATGGTGACACTGTGAGAAATAAATCCTGACAGTCATTCTCAGTGTGAGATATTTTCAGAGTTCATAAGAAAGCTCCAGGTATGCAGGTGAAGGTAGGCTCCTCTCCCCACTAGCTGACGGACAGTGCCTGCTTGTGTCGGAACTCTGAGAGTTGGGAAGTTGCTAGGTGAATGAGCTCAGGATTAGAAAAGGAGGTAGCCTCCTGCCACAGGACATCCCTTAGATAGGTTTTGCATCCTGAACCAATAGGGGGGTTTGAGGGCGGGGGCTATGCTAGAAGAATGTGAGACTGTAGCTGTCCAAAGTACCAGTCTGTGGAAAAGTGGGCTGGAACTGGGGACTTTAGAAACTTCTGTCTTGTGCCAAATCGGTACAGCAGCCATCTTTGCCTTTTCTCATGCTAGTGTCCCTTTCTCCAGAACTGCTCCACCTTCACTAGTCTCTAATTTATTACAGAGTGGGGTCTTGTTCCCACAACACGCCTCCGAGGGCGGTGCTGAGGGTGAGGATGCTACGGGGACAGGACCGCTGGGACTTGCTGACCAACAGTTGTAGCACAATTAATAAAAACCCAGAGACAGAAATTGGGGTTCAGCCTGAAGGTCAGAAAAGCAAAACAACCAGCCATTGGATCTCACCTCTACCTCAGTCCGAAGCGGCGATCCTGCCTCCGGGAATCTCAGAATGAGACTGTGAGTGAGAGCTGTCTCCTTTGGTCTTCTAGTCCTCTCTAGTTCTGGGATTAAGGGCGCGCACAACTACCACCCGGTTTCTATGGCAAACTAGTGTTGCTGCTGGGATTAAAGGTGTGTGTCACCAGTGTCTGGTCTGTAAGGCTGATCAGTGCAGCTGTTTTATTCTCTGAACTTCAAGCAATCTTTATTTATTAAAATACAAATGAAACGCCACTACAGTCTAGTCAAAAAACGGTGAGCTCTGGGTTCAGCGAGAGATGCTATCTCAAGGGAATACCATGGAGAACAATGGAGGAAGACACTGGACATCCTCCTCTGGCTTTCACACACACGAACATGGGTACGTACACCTGAACACGCTCATGCACACACAGAGATCCTGTGGCTTACGTAAAAGATCAGCAATGACAGCCCATCTGTGGGACTGAGTGATTGTGAGGACACTTGAATATGAGCGTCCCAGCCGGGCAGTGGTGGTGCACGCCTTTAATCCCAGCACTCAGGAGGCAGAGGCAGGTGGATCTCTGTAACTTCGAGGCCAACCTGAACTACGAGAGCTAGTTCCAGGACAGGCTCTAAAGCTACAGAGAAATCCTGTCTCAAAAAACAAAAACAACAACAACAACAAAAAAAAATATGACCATCCCTTGACATCCGAGACATTTCCAAGAGGAAATGTCTTTACTTTTAGTGAAAGGCAACAAGAACAACAGATCCAATGGGGGAGGAGGATGCACTTTGAATCGTCTTCGGGAAGACATTTTCCTTGGAATGGAGAGAAACTTGAACTATTGTAAAGAGGAGCTGGGGTCTGGAGAGATGGCTTAGTGGTTAAGAGTATTGGCTGCTCTTCCAGGGGTCCTGAGTTCAATTCCCAGCAACCACATGGTGGCTCACAACCATGTGTAATGAGATCTGGCGACCTCCTCTGGCATGGGGGCATACATGGAGGCAGAATATTGTATAATAAATAAATAAATCTTTTTTTTAAAAAAAAAAAAAAGAGGAGCTGGCCTGAGCCCATCCCTGCCACGTCTATCCTGCCAAATAACCCTGACACAATGGAAATCACCACAGGACACTGAGGTACTGAGGAATCAACATCCTTTCACAAGTTCCTGATGCCCATCACTAGACCAGATGTGGGAGAAGAACCTGAGGACCACAAGGCTCAGCCTTTCCTCGGGGGAAGCCTCTCATCTGGCTCAGGGCCTCTTCTCAGGGTGGATGAAAGGTTGAGGAAGGGTGCTGAGGTGACCATTGGGGCCATCGACTCCTGCACATTGGGTGATCCCAAAAAAAAAGATGTGTGGAGGTGTTTCATGTTGCTATTGCCCCAAGTTGAGTGTGGCTGCCATCTTGGATTAGTCTGGCCATGATCAAGCTGCCCAAGGCCCTTGGGAGACCAGGTCAACTAGTATTCCTCCAGAGAGAAGGGCAGGCTCAGGAGCTTTCACCCTACCCTTTCTCCTCGGTCATATAAGAGGGAAATACTTCTCTGGGTCTCTTCCTGGTGCAGTTCTATTTTTAAGTTTTGACAGTTGTCCAGGGCCTCTTCAGGGGTGCAGCTTTTCTTGTATTATCTGTGCCATGGGTGGGACTCCTCCGTGTCATAGTTGCCTGTAAGTCACGGGGGTGGGGTGGGGGTGGACCGGGGTGGGTATGACACACTTCCCCATGGTCTCATCTCTTTGAATCACCCATGCCTCTGTAAGTAACCACAATAAGGCCAATGGTTCGCCATGCGGACTTGACAGAGTTCTTTTTTGGTGTCCGTTGGCGTTGTCTCTATCTGGGATGAGGTTCTCTCCAGCTCACCTCTTTCTGGGATAAACAATCCTTTCTTTTCATATCTCCAAGGACTCCAGCGATGGCTTTGAGCCTCTGTGTGTTCCGGCGTAAGTCAGAGAGGCTGGGCCCTCAGCAAGCACAGAAAACAGGAAGCAGGTCTGTGTGGCTGTGTTTCCCATGGTAGGAAGAAAAGCCCTGTGGCCACAGAAGTACCCAAGAAAAGCGGAAAGAACAGACTTCCTTGTACACCCTGATACTCAAGCGCTCCTGCTGTGACTCTAATGTATACAACTTGGGACTTGGGACTGGCGACACAGAGGCAAAGACACAGGCTGCACGTGACAAGCTGTAAAGAAGGGGGTTCCTCAGCAACAGCCTGAGGACTGGGAGGTTTTGGGTTACCTTCAGCTATCTGGCCTGGCCTGCCTCTTTTAGACCCCTGGGTCTTTCTTTTTTTTTAAGATTTATTTATTTATTATGTATACAATGTTCTGCCTGCATGTGTCCCTGCAGACAGAAGTTGGCATCAGCTCTTATTACAGGTGGTTGTGAGCCACCATATGGTTGCTGGGAATTGAACTCAGGACCTCTGGAAGAGCAGTCAATGCCTCTGAACCACTGAGCCATCTCTCCAGCCCCCCCCCCCCGCCCCCGTCTTTCTTTGTCCTACCATCTTGCCTGTCTCTGGGGAATTAACCTCGGCTGGCAGATCCTTAAGGGACCCAGGCAACTTGAACCCATGTCCAGTGTGTCCCTTGGCCCCAGCCATAGTACACCACCTGGTCATGTTGGCCATGATGGATCTTTTGTCTTATTTAGGGTGTTTTATTGCTGTGAAGAGACACCATGACCACAGCAAGTCTTACAAAGAAAGCATTTAGCTGAGGTTGTGGCTCCAGCTTCAGGGGTTCAGTTTGTTACCATTGTGACGGGGAGCATGGCAGCATGCAGGCAGACACTGCTTTCATCTTGACCAGAAGGCAGCCGGAAGTCAACTGACTGTCACACAGAGGGAAACTTGAGAAAAGAGACCTCAATACCCTCCGCACAGTGACACACTTCCTCCAACAAAGGCCTATTCCAACAAGGCCACACCTCCTAATAGTGCCACTCCCTTTGAGGACCATTTTCTTTCATGCTACCGCACTCCGAATCCTGGATGTTGTGATAGGGAGGAGAAGGAGCCCACAGGCCGGCAGACAGGTAAGGCTGTATAACTACTGCTTTTGTTCTTTGTTTATGACAAAAGCGACCTGAAGGGTTTGTTGGACTCATGGTTTGTAGTTTGGGGATGAACGACATCATGCAGGAAGTAATCCGCTGAGCCCTTGAGATTGGTTCACTTCACCTACGTCACTGTTCCTCACAGGTCCAGGCAGTTAGGTTGTCTGTGCACCCGGAAGGAGATGCAGTGGCAGCATCCAGCCACTGATCAGCCCTCTAAGTGCGCGCTCACACATGCATCTCACCTAAGATGCACAAAGATGGCAGTATCTGGGAGGAGGGCTATTCCCAGCACTGAGCTCAGGTGTCTTCTGAGACATGAAGAGTGGTCAGGACTCCCTCCACAGAATGGGTAGGGGTCAAGAGGTAGGAGAGGGTCACACTGAACTGTGACAATAATGGGGCATCTGGGATGGGAAGGGTAGAGCTGGGAGCTGCAGGGGGTAGGGTGTGTCCTCACTCAGAGTTCTCATATGCAAAATAGAAGATCTACTCCTCACTCTGCCCACTTCATGGGTCTTTGGAAAGCTAAAAAGGAAACCAGAGGGCTGTGACGACACATGCTTGTGATCCTATCATTTATGAGGTTGACACAGGAGGACCACGAATTCGAGGCCTGCCACGTGCCTATGTTTATCTCTACTCAAACACAAAGGGACAGCCGACTTACTTGCAAGAGTCCACATCTGTCATTTTAACCCTGGGAAACGGACCACACAGGACATGGGAGTCAGAGGCTGGAAGAAAGAAGCCAGAAGTATTCCTCAGCTGCCCTCTGAGGAGCACAGTGCGGGAAGCCTGGGGAAGGAAAGTCCAAAGCCTCACAGGAAGTGACTGGTCCAAGGGCTTTAGCACCATGGCAACCACTGCTATTTCCTCCTTCTCAACCAAGGATTAGGCTACCAAGGCTGCCAGGCTTCTTTGTAGAAGACACCAGACAAAGGCGAACTGTTCTTTGTTGTTTTTTGTTTTATTTTGTTGGTTGTTTTAGGATTTGGGGGGATTGTTTTTGTTTGTCTGTTTGCTTTGAGACAGAGTTTTTCTGTATAGCTTTGGAGTCTGTCCTCAAACTAGCTCTGTAGACCAGGCTGGCCTCGAACTCACAGAGATTTGCCTGCCTCTGCCTCCCAAGTGCTGGGATTAAAGGTGTGCACCACCACCGCCCCAGCCTGCAAACTCTTTCTTGTTGGTCCTTGTCCCTGATCTGGTTGGGTACAGGGAAGGTAGATATGGAATGACCCAGTCAGAATCACTTCAGATCAGTTCACTGCTATCTGGCCTTGGCAGGCAAGTCCGACCTGATTGGCTAGGTGGGTTGCCGACACTCCAGGGATAGCCAAACCGTTAAGTTCTGAAGAAAGCCATTGTCTTTAAGTTATAGCTAATTTTGCCCATGTGGTATTCAAGATTGAACCTAGAGTCTCATGCATGCTACAGAAAGGTTCTGTGGACCCTTTGGGCTTTATGAGAGAGAGAGAGAGAGAGAGAGAGAGAGAGAGAGAGAGAGAGAGAGAGAGAGTCAGTCTCACTAAACTGCCTAAACAGGCCTCAAACTTTCCATTCCAACTGCCCCAGTTTCCTAAGGAGCTGGGATCCCAGATTTGCCTGCTCAAGTCCACCAATAACTAATTTATTTTCTTTTATTAGCGGGAGACTTGGGTTTTTATATCCCAAGCTTGCCTTGAATCCAATTTGTCACTGAGGATAACTTTGAACTTCTGATCTTCCTGCCTCTACCCTGTGAGTATTAGCGCCACCATCCCCAATTTTATGAGCTGCTGGGTCCCAACTGAGGGCTTGGTGCATGCTGGGTAAGCACTCTCCATCTCCAGCCCTGTGACTAGATGTTTCAAAACTAAATCTGAAGTCCTGTTTGCATGCAAGGCAGGAAAGAGACCCCTCCCCAGCCCTCCATCACCCAGCTTAACGCTGCTGTCCTTATTCCTGAGGTTGCTGTCCTCTTGGGGACCTCCCACCCTGACCAGTAGTGAATGCTCCAAAGAGCTACTTCTCTGCTTGCAAAGCTGGAAGAAACACAGAGATGTGTGTCAGGGAGCAGGGGGTGGTGTGGTGGGGCGGTGTGAGCAGAGAGCCACAGGAAGTTGGATGGTAGTTAGGTGCAACATGAGTAAGTAGCCAGTGTCGGCTCAAACTTCGGGAGTCTGACCCTCGTAGTTTATTTTAGGCATATTTGAACACAGCACAATTTGGTGACATTTTCCTGGTGATATTAATTCAACCTTGTTTGCACGATAAACCTTAAGATGTGATTACATTGAGACTCTGAAATGTACATGTGACATTTTCCATAAAGATAGACTCTATAGATTGACAAACTCATGATTAGGGCCAGAGGGAGGATCTGGTGTGGCCTTGACCACACCTTGTGTATCAAGGTGATCAGGCTATTAACCACACCTGCCCCAGCCTTCTGATTGGAAAACAGATTATACATCCCTCCTTCTGAAAGGTCAACCTGTGTGTTTAACATTCTTGGTTTCAGTCCAGCGATGGTGGCGCATGCCTTTAATCCCAGCACTAGAGAGGCAGAGGCTGGTGGATCTCTGAGTTCGAGGCCAGTCTGTTCTCTGAAGCGAATTTCAGGACAGCCAGGATTACACAGAGAAACCTTGTCTCAGAAAAAAAAAAAAAAAGGTTTTCCTAGTTGGTGCGGGAGAATTATCTGTATTCTGTCAATCATATTTTAATAAAACGCTGATTGGCCAGGCAGGCAGTTTAGGCGGGAAAGCCAGACAGGAAGTAGGGGTGGAGCAAAGAGACTGGGAGTATTCTGGAAGCAGAAGCTCTCTCTCAGCCATTCCTGTACAGACCACCGAAGAGGCAACATGTAAGCTGTCACACCGAGAAAGGTACCGAGCCTATGTGGCTAACATAGATAAGGATAATGGGGTAATATATGTTATAAGAGTTAACAAGAAGCCTGACCTAATGGACCAATCAGTTTATAACCTTATGGAGTCCTGTGTGTAATTTCTCTTTGGGATTTGCCGGCTGTTGGGGTACTGGGCAGGACAGAAACCCCAACAAGCCGGCCCTCATGTTACATATGGCGCCCAGACGTGGATAGGTGAGTCCACGGAAGGCCTGGGAGAGTTTGGGAAAGAGTAGAGTGGGGTATGTTTTCTTGGTGGCAGCAGTTTTTCGGTTCTGCTCTGCTTGCTAGAGGCGGGCAAGTGCTCTCATCTAGGAGAGGCTTCTTGACTCAGCCTTGGCTGCAAAACCTTGCAGCTCATTGGGAGGTCCTGCCACGAAACACTTGGATGCTGTTGGTGGAGAGCTGAGCGCATGCTTTTCGGTCGTAGCAGGAAAAAAGCTGTGCTGTTTTGAAGTGCCGGCTTTCTGGGCTGTCCTGCCAGGACAAACTCTGACTCTTGCAGGCAGGCAGTCCGACTGAGTGTGGTCTGTGAGCAGAATGATGCAGCTTGCTTGCTAGCAAGGACCTTGAAACACGACAAGTTGTGGCAGTGAACACAGCTGTGGCTGGTATCTCAGCTATGAGTCTGGAAAGCTAAGGAATGAGCTGGATCTAGCTGTCAAAGCCACGGCTTCCCATATTGCTTTGTAAATTAAAGGCTCATGTGGTCAGAAAAAGAGAGATAAACAGTAAAGAGAGATTCAAAGATGAAGAAAACCTCTAAATGGTTTACAGTGTGTATATGCAGGCTAAAAGTTAAAGTTCTTAAAGTTAAAAGGAAAGAAAGAGAGTAGTTGGGTGTGGTGGTACACACCTTTAATCCCAATGCCTGGGAGGCAGAGGCATATTGACCTCTGTGACTTCAAGGGGTAGAGGTAGATTGACCTCTGTGACCTCAAGGTGTGGTAGTACACGCCTTTAATCCCAATGCCTGGGAGGCAGAGACAGATCTCTGTGAGTTCAAGGTGTGGTAGCATACACCTTTAATCCCAGCACTGGGGAGGCAGAGACAGGAGGATCTCTGTGAGTTCAAAGACAGCCTGGTCTACAGTGTTATTCCAGGACAAAGATATACAAAGATCCTGTCTCAAAAAGTAAAAGTAAAAATAAAAGAAATAGAGGTTAAAATAAAGCCACATAAAGATGGAAAATACACAGAGAATCTTGATACTGTGTGTTATTATGCTCTCTTCGAATTGTTTGAATGCTGAGAAAGGAGCAACAGCTGCTAAAAGATATTTGCTTATAAATGCTGCTAAATTAATCCAAGATAGATATTTTGAAAATACCTTTGCTTCAAAATTGAAGTCAAAAGGTATGCTACTTTGGAGAAGAGATTTTGCTTTTGTTTCCACAGAAAACGAGAGGCTCTGGATTTATTCAGAGTTAAGAAAAATCACCTTTGACCAAGGGAGGCCACCTGAAAGATCTCCAACAGGAATAGATGGCCCAGATGTCTGAGTTCTTCATCCAGAACAGGTTCAAGACTGCTGCCTGAGATGATCAAGACTCACAGGATACTCCAGTCAGAACTTGATGATAATTCTAAATTTTCTTTAGGTCCCCTTAAGACTATCAGCGCCCCCAACCAGCAGGAAGTAGCCTGAAATACTACGCCCACATTCCCAACAAATGGATTATGGGTATTTTCCTTTGTTTTTTTAAAAAAAAAAGAGGGAAATGGTGCGGGAGAATTATCTGTATTCTGTCAATCATATTTTAATAAAACGCTGATTGGCCAGGCAGGCAGTTTAGGCGGGAAAGCCAGACAGGAAGTAGGGGTGGAGCAAAGAGACTGGGAGTATTCTGGAAGCAGAAGCTCTCTCTCAGCCATTCCTGTACAGACCACCAAAGAGGCAACATGTAAGCTGTCACACCGAGAAAGGTACCGAGCCCATGTGGCTAACATAGATAAGGATAATGGGGTAATATATGTTATAAGAGTTAACAAGAAGCCTGACCTAATGGACCAATCAGTTTATAACCTTATGGAGTCCTGTGTGTAATTTCTCTTTGGGATTTGCCGGCTGTTGGGGTACTGGGCAGGACAGAAACCCCAACAAGCCGGCCCTCATGTTACACCTAGTGCTTATCTGTGAGCACAGAAACCTCCGTACTCCCCACAAGACTGGATAAACCAGATACCAAAGCCATTAAAACCCTCCAGGAAGGAATAGGACTCCTCATTCTCCACACAGCCAGGAGGCAGTGCAGTGGCATGGAGGGCTCCTTTTCAGAGGAACCAAGGGAAACACTGACTGGGGCTGCCCTGGCTGGACTCCTGTGAGGTTAAATCCTTCCTGCTCTGACGCTGGCCTGCCTGTTTGCCTCTATCTGGGCCATCCCCCTGTAGCGGTCTGTTTCCAGAACTCTTCCCTGGCAGAGACAAGCTCCTTAGAGATTGCCACCAACCAACTGAAGCACAAGTCCACCAAAGTCCAACTTGGAGAAGGAGAGAAGCGTGAGTCTGTTGGGCTTACCTACAGAGCAGAACCGAGAGGTTTACTATAGGAGCCCATGGGATGTTGAAGCAGCCACGCCACTGGGAAGTATCTCTCCCGCTATCATAGCTGACTTTCCCATAGCTGCATCGATGGACGGAGCCTCCCTGCCTTAGCCCCCACCCCCACCTGCCTTAGCCTTTCACAGTCTGCCCATGCTAGTTCCTCTAGAGACCACCAGACCATGCACAACCAGGGAAGAATTCAATCCAAGTGGCTGGAAATGACGGCCAGTGACCCCACACATGCAGACAGACACAGACCACATATATACAGAGAAGGAAACATCAGTAGTTAAACAGCTCAATATTTTTATTGTTTTTGTTTGTTTGAGACAAGGTTTCCCTTGTAGCCCTGGTTGTTCTGGAACTCGCTCTGTAGACCAGGCAGGCCTCAAACTCAGAGATCCACCTGCTTCTGCCTTCAGAGTGCTGGGATTAAAGGTGTGTGCCACCAAACCTGGCCACAGCTCAATTTTTTTTATCTTCTTCCGGCTCTTCTTCTATTTTTTTCTATATTATTTATTATCTATACAATATTCTTTTTTTATTATGTATACAATATTCTGTCTGCGTGTATGCCTGCCCACCAGAAGAGGGCACCAGACCTCATTACAGATGGTTGTGAGCCACCATGTGGTTGCCGGGAATTGAACTCAGGACCTTTGGAAGAGCAGGCAATGCTCTTAACCACTGAGCCATCTCTCCAGCCCCTCTTCTATTTTTTTTTTTTTTCAAGACAGTGTCTCACTGTGTAGCCCTAGCTGGCCTGGAACTCACCATGTAGACCAGGTCGGCCTCGAACTCACAGAGATCCCCAAGTGCTGGTATTGAAGGCGTTCTCCAGCACAGCTAGGGCTAAAAGCCTACTCTTGAGAGTCTCTTACAAGCTGTTGCAGATGCTCTGAAGAGGGCTGTGTTAAGCTCAAAGGGAGGGTGCAAAACCTCATCCCAGGTGAGGATTAAAGACTCAGAGGGAAGAGGAAGAGAACAAACAGGAACTGGGCCTGAATGAAACGAAGCTGGGGTGGACCAGGTGGCCAAAGTTAAAAAGAGGCAGGCGGTGGAGCAAGCACTACCTGGGGATGTCTTCCTGTTCCCATCTGATTCCCAAGGGAACCAGGGCCAGTGCCTACCATTCAGGCCGTGGCCACGGGTTGTGGAGTCTGCATGGTCCGCACCTCAATAGAAAAAGAGGCTTCTGCTGGGTGTGTTGACACAGGCCTTCAATCCCAGCACTGGGGGAGGCAGAGGCAAGTGGATCTCTGAGTTCAAGGCCAACCTGATATACACAGAGAGAGCTGCATAAAGAGACCCTGTCTCAAAAGAAGAGGAGGAGAGGGAGAGACAGAAAGCGGAAGGGAAGGCGCATCCTTGGTGAGAGTCCAGAGAGCCAGCCACAAGCAATCCCTGTCGCCATCTGCTGATCAACCCTGGAATTTTAACTCTCCTGAGCAAGTAGAAACTTCCGTACAGGAACTGCAGGTGTACAAGTATGGCATTAATGCCTCTAGAAGTCCTTCACCCCCACCTCCTGCCCAACCAGGAGGCCTCAAACACTGGGAAGAGCTCCTGAGGCATCTTGGGGGAGGAACCTTACAGGCCAGCCTGGCGGGAGCTGACACCCTGAGGCTCCAGCTTTGAGCTCCCTCAGGCTCCTGGCTAGCAATCAGTGAAACCAAGGGTACTCCCGTCCCTGGTGGCACCAGTATCTCTAAGACCCACTGCCACTGGTGTCAGCCTTGAAAGGTGAACGGGGTGTTGTGCCCTTCTGTGCCTGCTAGATTGCTCCAGCAGAGGGGAGAGGGGCTGGGCCGCAGGTATAGCTGAGGGAACTCTTGTTCCTCTTCTCCAGGGCCCAAGAAAGCAAACGCAAGGAAATGGGTCACACTGCCCTGCCTTCCACTCCTGGAAAACTTGATTTGGTCTTCCACTATAATCTGGGTTCTGGGCTCGATGCCTAACACCTCAGGCTCCCAATACAGAAACACTCCTTAAGAATTGTTTGGGGGTGGGGGAGATGGCTCAGAAGTTAAGAGCACTGGCTGCTCTTCCAGAGGACCTGGTTTCCAACAGCCACATGGCAGCTCACAACTGTCTATAATTCCAGTTTCAGAGAATCTGGCACCCTCACACAGACATACATGCAGATAAAACACCAATACACATGAAATAAAATAAATAAATCTTTACCAAAATAGAAAAAAAAGAAAAAGAAAGAATATGCTTTGGCTGCAGGGTAAGGGGTCCAAGGCGGCGGCTTCAAAAACTACTAAGGTTTCCCACTTTCAGAAGTGAGAGGTTCCACTTTCAGAATGGAGAAGTAGTCAGCTGGGCAGGGCTCTGTAGGGTGAAGTAGAGCCCCACTTCCCAGTCCCACTGACCAAATTCGTTTATGTTGGCATGAATTCAAATCCAGGGGCACTTTTGAATCCTTTGGGGAGCTTTTAAACAACATTTGGAGCTGGAGAGATGACTCAGAGGTTAAGAGCACTGACTGATCTTCCAGAGGATCCAGGTTCAATTCCCAGCACTCACATGGCAGCTAATAACTGTCTGTAACTCCAAGATCTGACACCCTCACACAGAAGACATATATGAAGCACAATTAAAGTTCAGGGCCAGAAATTGGGGTTCAACCTGAAGATCCGAAAAGCAAAACAGCAAGCCACTGGCTCTTACCTCGACCTCAGTCTGAAATGGCAATCCTGCCTCCTAGAATCTCAGAAGGCAACTGTGTCTGAGAGCTGCCCCTCCCCCGTTTTATATTCCTCTCTGGGATTAAAGGCGTGCACCACTGAATTAAAAGCATGTACCACCTAATTTCTATGGCAACTAGTGTGGCTACTGGGATTAAAGGTGCATGTCATTGTGGCTACTGGGATTAAAGGTGTGTGTTGCCATAATCTGGTCTGTAAGGCTGACTAGTGGGGCTGTTTTACTCTCCGATCTTCAGGCAGGCTTTATTTATTAAAGTATAATTGAAATGCCACTACAGACATACATGCAGGCAAAACACCAATGCACATAAAATTTTAAAATAAATAAATAAACAAACAGTTCCTGTGCCCAGGCAGGTATTCTGGTTCAGGTTTGTAATTCTGCAGTACTCAGGGGACTGAGAATCGTGAGTCTGGCCTGCTGAGGCTTCATAACAAATTCTAAGCCAAATGGGTTAAGAAAAGAAAGGAAAGGAGGAAGGAAAAAATTAGAAGCAGCTAACATTTTTCCAGGCATGTGGTGCACATTTATAATCTGAGAATTTGGGAGTTGGAGCTAGGAAAGATCAAGAGTTTGAGGCTATCCTCTGCTACATAGCAAGTTTGAGGCCAGCCTGGGCTACAGGAGACCCTATCTCAAAAACTAGAAAAAACACTAGGTGATGGTGGTGCATGCCTTTAAGTCCCAGCACTTGGGAGGCAAAGGCAGGTGGATCTCTGTGAGTTCCAGGTCAGCCTGGTCTACCGAATGAGTTCCAGGACAGCCAGAGCTACACACAGAGTAAACCTTGTCTCAAAAAACAAACAAAAAGCTAGACACAAGAACAAAGTGTTATTTGAACCCCCTCCCACTCTTGGGAGTTATTTTCTCCCTTTTTCTGAACAAATGCTTGCTGGGGTGTTAGGAAGGAAGGGAGGGAGGAAGGGAAGGAGAGGGAGGGAGGAAGGGAGAGAAAGAAAACAGACAAACCCATCTCCGCTTGAGCCAGTCCCCACCCAAATAACCTAACTGCTCCTGGAGGTTCTGACCCAAAGGCTGTACAGAGCCTGTTTGATTAAGGGAAGGTAGGAGGGCCTTCAGGACAGCAAGGGAGGTTTCGGGTGGGATGGGAGGCAAGAGGCTAGTGCTGAAAATGAATGCTCCAAGGAATGAAAGGCATAGCCAAGGGTTTTGGGTTTTTGATTGTCGAGATAGGGTCTCACTCTGTATTGCTGTCTAGCCTGGAACTCATTTAGTAGATCAGGCTGGCCTCACACTCGCATAGATGCACCTGACTTTACACCACCACACCCAGAGTAGCCTAGGTTTTGGATCCCACCTTGTCTCGGATAAACTGGGTGACGTGGGCTGAACCTCTAGCCTCTCTGAACCTCAGCTTTTCCTCCAGCAAATTGGAATAAGGATGCCATCAATCTATATGATACAAGGTCCAGTTTGTAGTTAATGCTATCTCAATGTCTTTATTTGTTAATTTATTTTGTATGTGTGATATGTTCAAATGTGTTTGAATGCACATGTGTGTGTGCAGGTGCATTGTGAGTGTCCAGGTGGAGTCCAGAGGTCAACCCTAGCAGGAGTTCCTCAATGTTGTTCACCTTTGGGGTTTTTATTTTTTGGCAGGGGGCCGGGGGGGGGGGAACTACAGGGTCTCTCTCTAGAAACTGAGGCTCACCAATTAGATTAGGGTGGCTTGCCAGATGGCCCCTGGGGATCCTTCTGTCTGCTTCCCCAAAATTGGGATTGCATTTAATTCATGCCCAGCATATTTTTTATTGTTTTGTTTTGTTTTGTTTTTTGAGACAGGATTTCTCTGTGTAGCTCTGGCTGTCCTGGAACTCGCTCTGTAGACCAGACTGGCCTCAAACCCACAGAGGTCTGCTTGCCTCTGCCTCCAGGGTACTTGGATTAAAGGTGTGTGCCAACACCAACACCAGCTATCGTGCCCAGCTTTTTATGTGAGTTCTAGGGATGAAACTCAGGCCCTCACACTGGCTTGGTGAGTAGTTTAGCAATGGGACCATCTCCCTAAGCCACACCATGGCCTTTAGGACATAACTATCCCCATGTCATAGTGTATGGTTTAGGGCATAACCGCTCAGGACCTCCAAGACCAAGTGTTCAGGCCAAGTTCTCAGCACAAAGATTTATTTGCCCCCAAAGAACAGAGGGCAGGGATACGGGACAAAGACAGGAGATAAAGGGAGAAGGGAAGAGAACAAAGGAGAGGGAGAAAGGGGCCAGGGGACAGAGGGAAGGGATATTTGTCCTGGAGGGACAAAGGACTGCCTCTGGATAGAGAGGAAACAGACACAGCCCATAGGCAAAGGACTCTTTATAAAGGTAAAATGGAAAACCCAAGTTAGGATGAGGTGTTTAATTTTGATTGGACAGGTTAATTAAGTGAGCCAAAAAGGGCTTTTGATTGCTGGACCATGATAGCCTCAGGAGCAGGAATTGGTCAAATAAGGGAATGGACCTTGGGGGTTAGCTTTAGAGATACAATCTAAGGCAGAGGGAACTGGGGAGGAGGAAGACACCAGAGCCGCATGCGCGAGTGGACTAGTGTCTCGTCACAGCTCACATGTCTAAAGCCGGCAGAGTCTCCTCCTGACCCTCACTCTGTTGCCCATCTGACCCAGCCCTGTCCCTGAGTCAATTAGCAGCACCGGGCACATCCCTGCAAGTCCACTGATCTAACTGGCATCCGAGATGCCACCAGACCTGCTGTCTGTCTCCACCAGGTGGCACTTGACACCCAGGCCACCCAGGCCTTGTTTATTTGCTTAGCAAATACTTCATGGCTGCCCTTGTTTTGTTATGCCAGGCTCTGGGCCCAAAGATAGGGTCATGGAGATAAAAAATGCAACAACTTCTCCTTTCTGGGAGTCCGAGGTTTAGTAGGAAACTTGTAAACAAAGACAAGAAAAAAAAAAAGATTCCCTTAAAAGGTGAAAATCGCTGCTAAAACCCTAACCCCAGTGATCTCCTGAGACACTGACCACACGGCTTTCCTACTAGACACAGAAGAGTGGCAGACAAGTGACAGGGGAGGGGGAGGGGACGACGGGACACGACACATGACACTAGACCCCAGCCCTTTGCTCTCCCCCTGCCCCCTGCTTGATCTCTGTCCCCCTGAGGAAGTCTAGAGGACACTGAAAATTCCAGAGCGGTGCTGGGGATGGAGCTTAGCTGATAAAGTCCTTGCCTGCGGTGCATAAACCCATAAACCCTGGGTTCCATCTCAGGCCCGACATAAACCAGGAGTGGTGGTGCACCCTTCTTATCCCAGCACCTAGGAGGTGGAAGCAAAAAAGATCAGGAGTCCAAGGTCATCTCTGCATCCTTGGCTACGTAATGAGTTCCAGACCAGCCGGAGATGCTTGAGAACCCATTTCAAAAGAATTAAAAATAGATAGATAGATAGATAAATAGATAGATAGATAGATAGATAGATAGATAGATAGATAGATAGATAGATAGATAGATAGATAGATAGATTCTGGGATGTCCCTATGTGGGATGCATCTGGAGGGGGCAGAGCACAAGCTTAGCTTGTCTGGCCCTTTTTACCCTACAACTGAATCCCACGTCCATCCCCAAAGACAAGCCTCTGTAAGAGCTTCTGTTTGTGCATGTGTGTGTGTGTGTGTGTGTGTGTGTGTGTGTGTATGCACGCGCGCGCGCGGCGCGTGAGGGGGGGCAAGTACCTGCAGAGGCTAGAAGAGAGTATCTGCTCACCTGGAGCTGGAGTTACAGAAGGCTATGAACAACGTGATGTGGATGCTGAGACTCAGACTCCCCCGGAAGCAGCCTTAACTGCGGAGCTGGCTCTTCAGTCAGCCTACTCCGTGCTTTTCTAACCTTTGAGACAGAGTCTCATCCCCACCTTGTCCCCTGCAAGGGCAGCAGCAAATGCTTTCAACCACTGAGCCATTCATTTCCCCAGCCCCAAGCACCACACGGCCCTTCCGTTTGACCCGAGTTCAGTTCCCAGAAAATTAAACTCATGGTTTATTTTCACAACAAAAGAGGAGAGTAAGGGAGGAAGAAAAGAGGGAGCAGAGAAACAAGAAGGCAGTAAAAGTCTCTCCCTCCTCTGCCTGGTACCCCCACCCTCACCTGTGAACTTGAATCTCATTTCCTCAACTTTCCTTTCCTGAGTCCTTTTATGCAAACAAGGGTATCTGAATATGGAGGGGTGGGGCTAGCAGGCTACTGAAACCACCCTCTTTGAGTCTGGGATTGGAGCCTCCTGCCCCACCCCTGCTCTGCTAGCCTCTCCTATAGGGATCTGGGATGGGAGGGCCTGGAGGGACTCTGCCTGGACTACAAACTCCAGCTCGCTCTGTGTGTGTGTGTGTGTGTGTGTGTGTGTGTGTGTGTGTGTGTGTGCCGTATTCTATTTATCCTCTTGAGGGTCACAAGGGAGAGGTTGTGCCCAGCCAAGTGTGGCCTGCCCCCTGCTGTGACCTGCAGTTGGACACCTGCTGCCAGGCTTGTCCTGACCTTGGGCCCTTACTGTGGGTCTTTCTGGTGGCCCAGATACCCTGATCCAGTTGGTGTACACAAACAGACCTGTGTGGCTGGCATTCCTGTCCCAACAACTCAGCTCACCAGGCAGGAGGTAGGCAGCTGGCAAACACTTGTTACCTATGTTGGAGCCAAAGGTCAGGATCCCTGGGCTAAGTGCAGGAAAAAAACAAAAAACAAAAAAACAGGATCTGGGACTATATGGAATCCCGGAGAGATCAGACCTTCGCCCACGGGTTGGACAATCCTAACCAACATTTGCCACATTTCCAAGTAATTTTGGTTGTCACAACCTGGGGCTTGGTGGTGATCCTCATATCTAGTGGATAGAGGACACTACTTAGCATCCTAACACAGAGACCCCACCAAAAGAATAGTCTTCCTTCTCAAATGTTGGTAGTGCCAGACTGATAAGCCTGTCCCCTGAAGCCCAGGCAGCACAGTGCAGGGGCTCCCTGCCCGGACTGGCTGGCCCAGACACTGCTCCTCTTCACAGAGAGGGCACCTGCTTCCTTGAGCTAGGCTGAGGCATCCATGATCCTGGACTGGTGGAGCATACGGGACGAAGACTTCCAAACCATTTCAACCCCAGGCTCTAAGGACGGGAAAAAGTGGGGGCACCATGGGCTACCTCTAACAGTTCCCACACTCTTTTTCCCATCCCCCACCCCCATCCTTACCCAGGGCTAGGCAGGCACAGGGACAGCTAGGGACAGCTGGCGCTGGCTGGAGCTCAAGGAGATCCTATTGCAGGGCACCAGGGTGGGGCTTAGATGGGAGTAGATGGCAGCCTCTGGCCGGCTGGGGACTAAAGGGGCGGGCCCTGGAAGGAGAGTGACAGTGGGGCTCCAGATGTTCAGGCCACCTCCCCACACACACTCCCAAGAGCCTAAGAGAGTGGGGGTGTTTGCCCTGGGAGAGGCAGAGGATCTCCTGAGCCCAGCACCCTGGGGATCCAGCAGACGTTGAATTGGGATTCAGTGTAAAACCTTCCCAGCCAGGTCCGGACCCTTGCACCCTCAAGTATCCTTAGTGGAGGGATGGAGGTGGGGTGGAGGGGAATGTGAGCTTCTGCTATGGCCACACCAGGGAGCCTCTCCTCCTTGCCCTGGCTTCCAAGGAACAGGCAGGCAGACAGCTGGCCAGGATGAGCCTCCTCCCTCCCTCAGTTCCTGTGTGAGGCACAGCCCTTCAGTGACTTTTCATCAACCTAGTTCTTCTGCAGACCTTGGGCAGGAGCTGCCGTGCCTTCCCAACTCCAAGTCAGCCAGGGAAGAGTCAGGCGACGCCATGACGGTGTCCTGTGGACCAAAGAGCTACTACCAGTCTGGAATGACCATTTGAAGCCTCCACAACTTCTTCAGAGTTCAGATTTCTCCTAAGAAAGGAGAGGGACCACAGCTGCTCCTCTTGATGCCCCTATAGGTAACTGGGGGACAGTTGTCTGGTCCCAAGCCTCCAGCCTGGTGACTAGGATTTCCTGTGCAGCTAGGCCATGCACCAAGGCCTTTCCCCATACACATCAGGAAACTGTCGAGATAGACAAACACAGACCCCCCCCCGATTCGCAAACCAGCTCTTGCACCCACCCTGGGGACCCAGTGCCTACCTAGGGCAAGCAGAGATGTGTTAAGTCCAAGGTCACTAAGTGATCCAGTCTAGAGGCCTGCTGGTCTGGGACGACATAATGAGTGTTTCGCTTTGACTGTGATTTTCGTGCTCTTTTGTGAAGCCAAAAGCTGTCACTCCTACTATTTTATATATGAAAGGAGCCTTGGCAAGGTCAAATGAACCGCCCAAGGTCACAGTTGGTAGCTGCCCTTTGATTTCTATACAGGGTATAGAAAACCACTCTGTGGAGTCACTTCCTGCTACAAGGGTAATTGATTCGCAGGGTCCACCTCTTTGAGACTGCTGGTACCCCCTCCTCTCAATTATTGACACATCAATGGGACCCTCCCCCGTTCTACCCATTAACAGCTACCTTTCCTCCATGAGGATGAGGTCAGAGCCACATGGGGCCCAAGGAGGATGAGGTCAGAGCACTCTGGCTGGTGCACACACTAAATAATTCATGGTGCTGCTGTAAGTGGGGGCTGCAGCTTCCTGGAGGACCCAGCATGGAGACGGCAGACAGGAAGTCTGCTTAGTAACCCCCTGAGCGCGACCTTGGTGTGTCCTCTGCGGAGCTAGAGAGAGTGCTGGTCTTGGAGAATGTTCATGTTCGCGTGGTGATAGCCAGGCAAGTCACCTAAACTTTCCAACTCTCCAGTGAGGAGCTGAAATGCTGATGAACAAGGACAATGGGCCAGGAGAGCAAGCTGGGCTTGGCCATGACAGGGCGCCTTGGCCTGGGGCAACTGTGATCATCCCCAGTGCGTCTTTCTGTGAACAAAGCATTTTATGAAGATGAAATGGGGCTGTGGCCCTGCCTCCCCAGCCGTGCCAGAAGTAGCTGGATTGCCATCTGTGGTGGCCCCTTCCCCACCCCCATCCCTTCTATCCTACATCCTGTGTAGGAACCATTTGTCTCGGTGCTTGGCTCATAAGAATTCATTATCTCCACCCCCTGCCCCCCACAACACACAGGGTTTCTCTGTGTAACAGTTCTGACTGTCCTAGAACTCACTATGTGAACCAGGCTGGCCTCGAACTCAGAGATCCGCCTGCCTCTGCCTCCCAAGGGCTGGGATTAAGGGTGTGCGGCACCAACTCATTGTCCTTTTTTCCCCTTCTCACTACGTAGCCCGGCTGTCCTGGAATTCATGAAGATCTGCCTGCCTCCGTCTTCCAAAGTACTTGATTAAAGCCATGCAACATCATGCCCGGCTGAGAATTCAATGTCTTTCGGAGGCCTGGCTTTCTCCCTTAAAGTCTAACCAAAGAGAAGTTAGCCAGAATCAGACAGACATTGCTGGTGTAGCAGGAGATGGGGGTGGGGGGTAAGAGGCGGGAAGGCCAGCTGACAGACACCCCAGAATGCCTTAGAAACACACAGGAACACAGAGGCATTAACCCCTCACAAAGAAAGGGCAGTCATTTAATTCTGAGAAGTTACAAAGTTGACCCTCCATTGACATCCACTGTAGGATTTAACAGTGTTGGTGTGACATCGACCAAGGGGCTGGCCTGTGAATGATGAACTTGAACCAGGCCTGGGTCTGCTCATTCCTCCTTTGTGTGGGATACAGTGATACAGCACTGTTAACTAGGTGGCCCCCAAGCCTCCTAAAAATGTCCTTCGCTGGAACCGGAACTGAAAGACGCAGGGTAAGTAGGTACCACAGGTACTTCTGCATCCAGGCAGGTCTGCATCTTCCAGGAACCCATGACTCCTGAGCTGCAGCTGCAGCCAGGACTTGGGCAATAAACACAGCCACATACACCATAGGCTGCACACCTAGGCATCTGGTGCTTTCGGAGTCCTAAAAGACTCGCTTAAGACAGCAAACTAGTCCCCTGCTTGCTGTGACAGGTCTCAGAGCTCTAGATCAGGAACAGTGTGAGGTCCACAGAGACCCCATTCCCTCGCATGTGTGTGAGGGCAGTATTGTATTACTCATAGATTGAGCATCCTCATTCAACAGAGAGCTCAAGGCAGGAGGAGTCACATTGGGAGGTACAGTCTCACTCTGTGGGGACCTTTTCCCCAGTGACAAAAGGCACAGGCTACTAGGGAGGAGTCAGCATGGGAGCCATGGACTAAGCATGGGGCACCTTCCTGGGCAGTCACTCATCTTCACCTCTGTCTACCTTGGCACTAAGTAGTGCTGTGCTAAAGGCCAGGCTCCAGGGCACACTTGGAGAGGGCCTGGAGGAGGCTCTGTCTGGTACCCAGTGCTGTGGAGACCTCGGTTCCAGGTTCTGGTACTATGATCATCTCAGTCATTGGTGTCGGCAGCTCGCAGGCCTGAAAATGGCCCTCTCTGACCTGGGTAGCCATCAGGTTCCTCAGGTGCACGTCCTAAGGCCAAGGCCACTAGAAGCTCCTCTAGTGATGAAAGCAGCAGGGCTTGTCCAGGTGTACCAAGGACATCTGCTGCCCAAGCTGAGGTAGAAACTTAGACATCTTCCCATAAGTAATCTCCAGCCCTGAATCCCACATCCCACCAGCCCGACTGAGGAAAGGTTCAAGTCACCCTGAGAATGCAGCCCTGTCTCCCACCCACTGTCTCCTAAAGGAACTCCCAGACCCCAACCACATATGTCCAAGTAGCCCCAGCAGGTACCTCCAGAACCTATGAGATCCAGATAATTCCACCTCTGCGCCTGTCCTAGGAGCTATCCTGGGAGCTGGCACAGAAGCCGAAAGCAGACTGGGGAGATGCGGCCAGGGGTTTAACTGAGGTACATCCATAGCGCAAAGCTCTAAGCACCATTGTGCCCCCACCAGCTCTTCAACTCTTATGTGGGGTTCTCTGTGCGGCAGTGCAGGACGAGAAATCTTCCCCCGTTGGGATAAGTGTTGCGATTCCCATTCCCAATGGGAATGGGCAATGGGGAGGGAGAATGAACGATCCTGCCCTGGTAAGGAGACACAGCTCACTGAAGGTAAGGTAGACTCAGGCCAGGCACAAAGGTGCTGGGACCTGAAACCCTCAGGTCATGAGAAACAGCCTGCCCAACCTGGGCTCTGCTCCTAGCTGGCGACCTCTTTCAGTCTAGAAGATGGCAGAAGGTCCAGAGTAGGGCGAGGGATAACATCTGTGTGGTTTGTCTCTAGAGACTCACAAAGATGCATATGGTGTCCGTTGTGTGACATCTGATGGGTTACCAACATGGCCAAGAAGGTCCAGTGTCAGAACAGTGGCATCGCACACCTGACGTTCACAGCAGGACAACAACCACCTGGAGAACCACATGGGGACACAGACTCGGTGACTTGGGGGATGTGTTAAGGCAGGAGACGGGAGTCAACAGTTAGCTCCCTGCAGTCACTCGGGGACCAGGAGGCTGGGATGGGCAAGAGGGTAGGTGGCCCTATGAGCACCAATCACATGCTTCAGGCCTAACCCAAGGTCCCCACTCAGTCCAAAGCTTCAGATTGCTGGCCTCTGGTCCCTCCCAGCTCCAGGGACAAAGGTGGGGAAACTGCTGGGCCCTGCTCAGCTGGATGCAGAGCAATGAGGGTATCCGGATGAGGTGTGGTCCAGGGAAGAGGGCATCTACCATCTCGCTTTGTTTTTCGGGGACTGATCCTAAAGTAACCAGAAAGAACAAGAGTCAAAAGAGGTGGACTCTACAGCCCAAGTATTGGATTGCACTAAAAACAAAACAAAACCAAACAAAAACAAAAACAAACCCTCAATCTACAGGAAGTGACACAATCTAAACATAGTCTGGAGTTTTCTTCCAACAACCCTTTCTCTCCCTTTCAACAAAACTATTTTCTATTTTCCCCCCTTATAACTAGTGTCAGAAAATAGTTTCTGGCTAGTTGGGGATGAAATTTCCCAAGCCTGGGATGGGTAGGCTTTCAAGTCCTGTTGAAGGACCTGAAGCTGATCTCCAAGGGTCAGAACACTGTGCCGTCCAGAAGGGTCAGAGGCATCTCAGAGCCCAGGACACTGGTCTGGCTTTTCTCAGGGAGAGCCAAGGACAAAAGCTGGAGATGTCAGTCTGTCCAGTTTTGGTCCAGCTACTTAGAGGCTCTGTGGCTGGACTGAGGGGTTGGGATAACTATCCCTAAGACCCCATACAAACCTGAAGCGACAGCATTCTGAGATTTTAGCTCTGAAAATGAAGGGAAAGACTGGCCCCATCCTGCCCTGCCTCCCACCCCACCCGATTAGCCATGGAGATGAGCCTATACTTCTGGGGAAAAGCTTTTACTGACCCCCAAATTCTAAGTACACGGATGCTGTGACCCTTGAGCCAACCAGGACCTGAAGTGACCAGCCTGTCTCCATGAACCCACACTATAAACAACTCAGGCCTACCCCGAGCCATGCCGCCCCTCATGTTATGAAGCACGACTCCAGAACTTGGAGCAAAATGATCGTCGGCTTCACCCTCTAAAGTATGCTAACTTCCTATGGGAAAGGCCAAGATGAGCTGACCCCCTCTACACCCCAAGAACTGCCCACTGGTGCCCCCCCCGTTCTATCTCTGATTATAACCCCTTCTTGGATAGAGGATGATCCCCTCAGGAAAGCTATGTAGGTTGGACACTCCCAGATGTGGATCCAGACAAGAGCCCAGATGCTCATTCTGATGGCAATCAATGACAGATACACTAGAGAGCCCTGCCCTGGAGGAGGCGCCAGCCCCAAACACAGACGACACTGCAAGCATCAGCCCCAAGAGCAGGATGGGAGGAGGAGAGCGGGGCTCAATGATTCGCCATGGAGAAAGGAAGGAATCACGGGAGGTGAGAACCCAGTCAGAAACCACGAGCCCAGAACAAGAGTTAATAAAGCAATGATGTGTTTATTAGGCACCCTTGCTCCTCACAGAGGAGCAGGATCCAGCCCAAGGCATCCTCTCTGAGCTCTCTGGAGGCTGCAGGTGTCACTGGAGAGCACAGGCATGGGACCAGCTACCACCCCAAGCAGAACACTATTTGGATGGAGCAGATCGCCAGAGGTGGCCCTGGCATAAAACAGAGCAGGCGCCTGGACTCCACAAATACTGAGAGGGAGGAGGCCCCCCGGACACCCACCCAAACATTGGCAGATCAGGGGACCTGACCCTGAGGCATAAGCTACCCTGAACCAGTGAGGGAGAAGGGAGCCACAGAGGGCAGCATCCCCAGTGGTCCCTCACCCAAGCCAGGTCCTGAGTGCCCTCTCCAAATCCGCCTATTGCCTCCTGGCCACAGCTGCTGCCTTAGTCCCACACGTAGGGATTTCTAAAGACCTGAGAGATCTTGCCGTCTTTTGGTGGCGTGGCCACCTGGTGGCTCTGGACCATGTACATGTCTTCAGCTCGCAGGGTCGAGTTGGCACTGCCCATCACCTGGCTGTTGGCGGTGGCCCGTGGGAGGATGACGTCGTAAGCGCCTTCGGACTGGAAGGAAGAACAGGCGGTCTCACAGTTGGGGGATCAGGAGCCAGGTTCCGCCAGGGCAAAGGCACAAACATTCAGCTTCCTGCAGGGCTGTGCCTGCCAGCTCCCACCTCTTGACCCACCCCCTTCACCCTCATTCCACCAGGGCCCTGCTGGCAGGATAAGATGGATGCCTATGCTTCTGGAAACAGAAGTCTGGCCTTCTGAGCACAGAAGGTCCCTGAACACCTCGGGGGCTTCCCAGAGGAGACCCCGTCTCTGAATTCCTTATCCTAATTCTTTGGGGAAACCTCAGGATCAGCTGCATTACGCTGCTACTACAGGACTGATACCACCCACAAGCTCCCTTTCTCCAAGTGTCTTAATCGAGTCCCCAAACTGTAGCTACAACACCCAGTACCCTTCGGGTAGGTCCTGGTCTGTATAACTCTAGTTTAGGAATTTAGCCCCAAATATTCTACCTGGAAGGTACGTGAACCCCTGGGGTGGTCCCTCCTGTCTTATCACCATGTTAGATGTTACCACTAAAGCACCCAGGCTCCCAGGACCCCAAACTAGCAGCTGTGGGTGACTGTTCCCCCGAGGGAGGGTTCCCCCTTCCAGAAACATTCAACCACTCCCTGCCCTCTAGGACACTTAGATCTTGTAGCTTCAATGCGGGAAGGCACCAAAATTAACAGGACTGTTTGTCAAGCCCTACCCCCAGTTGAGCTCCACCCGCTAGCTGGGCCCCACCCAGAGATAGAATGGCAAAAGTTTAACTACAGGGACAGGAAAGCCCTTGAGTTCCCTGTAAATCTGCCTTGGGGAGTTATTCCCTTTTAGGTGGAACCTAAGCTACCAGGGAACATCAACAGCCCCCATCCCAGGGCGGCTACCAACACAGAAATCACAATAACCTGTCCCACCCCAGACCCAATCTGCATTTTAAGCAAGTTTTCGATTGCTGCTCCCTTCGGTGGTCAGAAGACCATGGTGTGAGAACTAAGCAGAAAGAACTGTTCAGCTCAGTTCACCCTCCAAACTGGGAGAGAGGGTGGGGTGGCTCCTGTGGACCAGGTTCAGAGGCTGGGGGGGGGGGGGGGGCGGAGGGGTAGCCACTGACCATGGTGTGAATGGAAACTGCTCAACTCTGCGCTAGGCTGCAGCTTCACACTTGGTGAGAGGGATTGGAAGTCTCAGACACACCAGCCAGCCCCTGCTCCCAGCTTAGGGGGTGGGGAAGGGATGGGAACAGCACCCCGCTGACCTCCTGGCTTCCTGTTCCCAGAATCCTGCCAAGGCAGGTCGCTGACCTTTCTGGCAACCACTGCCAGCAAGAAGAGGAACATATATGGAGTGGGAATCTAATCCATCTCCTTCCTGTTCCCACCACCCCCCTAGCTAAGGGAGCACTGGCTCCCAGGGCTCAGGGGAGGTATAAGGTCAAGACTTGCTAGCCAGGCATGGAAATAGAGTCTCATATAGCCCAGGCTGGTGGTGCAAAGCTATAGCCAAAGATGGCCTTGAGCCTCCTGTTTCTGTCTCCCCAGTGCTAGGATTACAGGTATGTGGCACCAGGCTGTGGGTGATGCCCAGTGATGCAGGACAGGTCCCAATGCAGTGTGCTATGTAGACTATCGGTAGGTACAATGAGTTGATGCCCCAGGAGAAGTTTGCCATACACTAATAATGCCTCTATCCTGCCAAACATTCACTGCCTGCACAGGCTTCCTACCAGCAAATGAGGCTGAGCTCTGTGACCCTCACCCAGATCACGGGAACCTGAGGGACCTACTCACCGGGCCTTTGTGCATCAGGGCCATCTCGGTGGGCTGGTACACACTGGTCAGCAGCTGCCCATTGTAGCCACTGTAAGGTGACACGGGTCTCTTCGCTGGAGGGAAAAACAAGGTCAAATTTGAAGGTTTCTGGATTCTTGTTTCCTGCTTTGATCCACAGTCCAAGCAACTCTCCTGGGCAGAGGGGAGTGGGGGCCCTGGGGCCCTGGCATGACACCAGACCCAGGAGTGGAGACCTGAGAATGAGGCTGTGGACCTGGTGCCCCTCCCATGCCTGGCGTTCTTTTGTTTAGATGTATAAGAAAGTGCCGCTTGGCTCCCAGCATCGTGGGACACTCCCAAACACACACACCAGTCCCCCTCCCCACACACACACCAGTCCCCCTCCCACACGCACACACCAGTTCCCCCTCCCCTATAGCTCAGAAAAACATGCTGTCAGCAACCTTCACATCCTATCCAGCCTCGGGGCCAGAGGCCAAGAGGGGCACATGGGCCTTCGGCAGCTTTCCAAGATGGCCAGCCTCCAGCTCCTGCCTCTGCCACGATGGACCCGCTGCCAGGCACAAGGGGAGATCCAGCTGAAACCCCACAGCTTTTTATGGGTTCATGTCCACACAGGACAAGGGTAGCTGCTGGTGCCACTTTGCAGCCATGCAGGGCCCACTCTGTGTGCCAGAGCCACCCCAGAGAGGGGCAGCAGTCATCTCCAGGGAGTGAGGTCCCAGACTATGTGTCCACAAGAGCGAGAGTCACCTATTTCCACAAGGCAGGAAGTTGAGGGACACACAGTGTGGACAGAGGACCCTAGGATTTCTGTTTCTGGAATATTCATCGCCTCTAACTGAACTTCTGTCAGAGATCCCAGAGCTGGCACGTGATAGCCAGTCCACGTCTAAAGTCCGTAAATACCTTACAAACCGTTTGGGTCCTGCAGAATTCTGGTCATGCCTGAGGGGGCTACAGCTTGTAAGCCACAAGCCCTTGTGTCTTAGCAGAGCCCAGTACACAGCAGGCAATCGCTAAAAGCTAATATTCCTTACAGTCAACAAACGCACCCCAGAGGTCAGGATGGGCCTTCACAAATGCTGTCTGTGGTGCTGGTGACTAAGCCAGCGACCTTGGGTCTGCTACAGAAATACTCTACCACTTAGGCTCCATGATGGGCCTCAAAGCAGAAAACTGTAGACAGCCACAAGAACTTTCCATTTTCTCAAGAGCATGGCTCCCTGCCCTGCAGTAAAAGACATGGCATAAAGGAAGGCCCAGCCAGGTAAGGATGCTTGCCACCATGCCTGACAAACTGAGGCTGATCCCCAGACGCCACATGGTAGGAAAGAAATGACTGACTAAATAAAGAAACGTAATTTTAACAAACAAAAGCTGAAAACAGCGGCACACGCCAACAACTGGGAGAAAAAAAGGATCCGTTCAAGACCCAGCTTCAGTTACATAGTGGGTTCGAGATCAGCCTAGGCTACATGAGACCCTGTCTGGACTCACACACAGGCACACCCCGACACACACACATACACGCATGCACACACGCACGCACGCGCGGATATATATATAGGTCCTCGCCGCACCTGAGGCTGGCTCATCCATGGAAAACGCCTTGTTCTCCACAAACATGCTCTGGCCTGTCTGCTCTTTGAGGATGGTCTCGTAGCCCACGCCTCGGGTAGGGTACATGTCCCCCTGGTAGCTCTGCTCAGGGCTGGGTTTGGTCACCTGGGAGACCTCAGGGATGACATAGAAGAGGACAAAAGTCCAGGCATTGGCAGCAAGGGCGATGGCCAGCGTGGGGTCATCCCAGGTGGGGCTGTGGCGTTGCTTATTGCCGTAGGTGTACATGACGATCCACACGACCCAGATGGCAATGGAGAGGGCTGTGGTGAGAAGCGCAAAGACTCCGTGCTTCCGCCAGCGCTTAAAGCGGCCGCACAAGGCGGGCCAGGCTCCTAGGAAGGCTGCCAGCAGCAGCAGCATGACGTAGATGAGCGCCATGACGAAGTCCATATTGGCGATGGCACAGGGTGAGGTCACGGTCCAGTCGGCACTGCCATTGCCCAGAGGGCCAACCTGGCCACCTCCCCGTACCAGGGTGATGATCAGCCACTCGGTGTTGATGATGACCTCCACGAGGGTGAGAAGCAGGGCGACGGTGAAGATCACCCAGCCCCGGGGTCCATGGTTCTTCCGGGCTAGGAAGTTAAGGGCAAAGACATGGGCGACCAGGCAGGAGAAGCAGATGGCAAACAGGACCCCAAAGAGGAAGCGTCGAGAGGCGCAGGTGGCGAAATCAGGCTTTACCACGCAGGCAAACACAAGGCAAAAGAGGCCCAGGGTGCCCAGCAGAAAGAACACCTGGGTCCCCAGGAGGCTCCGCTTCTTCGTGTCCTGCACAAACGGAAGGCTGGCCACCAGGATGACAGTGAGCACAAACGTGGTGATGATGCCAGCGCCGGCCACCGCCTCCAAGACGATGCCCCAGGCCCCAGCGCGGTCACAAAGGTTGTAGTAGAGTGGATCCAGGTCTGAGCCGCAGCCAGGTGGGGCATGGTTCTGGGCCCAGGCCCCAGGGAAGAACAGAGGCAGTCCTAGGCACATCAACAAGGTTTTGTGAGTGGCCATCCTGGCTCCCAGGCCAGGCTGGGTCCCTAGAGACAGGAAGAAGAGGCAAAATCAATTCTCCAAGGTCAGACCTCAATGAGCACAGTAGTGCTCCCCATCCTGAACAAGAGTGATCAGGAGACAGGCCCCTCTAGGCTTTGGAATCCTTATTTTATGTATTTTTAATTTAAAAGAATTATATTTTATGTGCATGGTGTTTTGCTTGCATATATGTCTGTGCGCCCACGTGTGCCTGGTGCCTACGGAGGCCAGAAGACTGTGTTGGATCCCGCAGAACTGGAGTTAGGATGGTTGTGAGCCACCGTGTGGGTACTGAGAACTGAACACAGGTCCTTTAGAGAAGTAACAAGTGTTCTTAACCACTAAGCCGTCCCTCCAGCTCTTCAGAGTCCTTCTTAGCCCAGAATTCACAAAGGTTTGCCAGCTGAGCAGACAGATGAGGTCCATCTGCCACCCCTATCCCCTGTTCCCTTTTCTTTCTTTTCCTTTTCTGGTTTTGTTTTGTTGTTTGTTTGTTTTGTTTTTGACAAGGTTTCTCTGTAGCAGTCTAGATCAGGCTGGTCTTGAACTCACAGAGTGCTGGGATTAAAGGTATAAGCCACCACACCCAGCTGTCATCCCTAATCCTAACCATGGAAAAGAAGAAATTTCTTTTAACTGCTGGGGAGATGGCTCAGTGGTAAAGAACACCGGGTGCTCTCCCAGAGGACCCAAGTTTGAATCCCAGCACCACATGATGGCTCACAATCGTCTACAACTCCAGACACAGGGAACCTGAGCCTGGTCTCCTCAGACACTGCACAGACAAGGTGCACATACACACACGCAGGCAAAACACTCATACACATAAAATAAAAATAAACCTTGGGGTGGGGCCCACCAATGAACTCTCAGTACTTTAACCCATCAGAACCCGGGTTTACTCCACTCAGCATGGTCCTTTCTGCCTGGGGACTTCCAGGTAAGATACGACACCCCTCAACTAAATCCTGGAAATGCCTAAGTCCAGGGCCAGTCTGAGCTCCAAAGCAAGTTCCAGACTGCTACTGAGAAGTCCAGTTCTTGTCAACTTGACCACACCTGGAATGAACTAACGTCCCAATGGCTGGGCACACTTTCTCAAGTAAATCATTTGAAGTGAGAAGACACGCCTTCAATGTGGGCCACACTTTCTGCCGGCAACCTATATAAAGGACAAGTTCTCTCTGCCTGCTTGCCCTCACTCTCACTGGCAGGTCCATTCCTTCACTTCACAGGCCCATTACATCACACGTCTCTGGGATTCTAGACTATACTGAAGACCAGCGGAGACATCCAGCCTGGAGAACTGAACAACTGCTGGATTCTTGGGCCATCCGCTGGTAGGCGGCCATTGCTGGACTAGCTAGGGCACAGCCTGTAAGCCATATGTAATCGCTCATTCTGTAAATTCTGTCCTCTAGAGAACCCTGACGAACGCGGCCACTCAGGCACGTGTCCTCTATTCAAAGCCTTTAAGGATCACTCACAGCGCAAAAGAAGAGAGCTGAAAATCCCTCGCTCCACTGTTCTGATTTGCTTTCTGTTGCTTCGAGAAACACAATGACCAGAAGCAACTTGAGGAGGAAAAGGTTTATTTGGCTTACAGGTCACGGTCCACCATCAGGGGAAGCCATGGCAGAAACCTGGAGACAGGAAATGAACAGAGCCCACGGGGGAATGCTGCTCACCGGCTCACTTTCCTTAGCTTGTTTACGTACCCTTTTCTTTTCGCTGTTTGTTTATTCATGAGGTGGATTCTTGCTAGGTAGCCCAGGCTGGCTGGAACTCACTACATAACCCAGGCTACCTGGCTCAGACTCCTGAGCGCTAGGATTACAGGTATAGGATACCAAGACTGGCTTTTGGTTTTTTCACTTTTAGTGCCAACTTGCCTCTTCAGACCTAGAGTTCATTGTCTGGTTCGGTACTAAAGACAAGGAGAACATAAACGGATCCAGGCTGGAGAGATGACTCAGAGGTTAAGAGAACTGGCTGCTCTTTTAGAGAACCCAGGTTGGATTCCCAGCACCTACACGGTGGCTCACATTCAACTGTAACTCCATTCCAGGGAATGTGACGTCTTCTTCTGGCCTCTGTCAGCATCAACTATGTAGATGGTGCACAGATATACATGCAGACAAGACGTTCACACAGAAATAAAAATAAAATAAATCTCTTAAAAAGAAAAGAATCAAAACAAAACCAAACAAGCAGGAGCTGGGTGCAGTAGTACACACCTTTGATCCCAGCGCTCCAAAGGAGTCAAGAGCATCCCTGTGGAGGTCAGCCTGGTCTACACTGTGAGTTCCAGGCCAGCACTCCACAGAGAGAACCTGCCTCAAAAAAGCTACACACACACACACACACACACACACACACACACACACACACACACCCCAGAACCCCAAAGGGATTAATCTTTAATGAAAGACTTTAAGACACTGTAGTGAAAGGTGGGAAAATGGTCTATTTATTAACACCAGAAAGGTAACAACAGATCACCACATGCTCACTGTGGCCATATCAAATGTCGCAGATCTGTGCCAAGGAAGAAAACCAAAGCTGGCTGCCCAGAACAGTTTCCCCGTGTGAAGGGAAGGAGGTCGTGGGTTAAGAAAACTTCAAATCCGGGGAACTAGGCTGCAGCTCAGTGCTGGACACTCCCCTGGCGTGGGTATAAAGTTCTAGGTTCCATTCTTAGCACTGCTCCCTGCCCCTCCAGGAGGGACACATTTGGTGAATTTTCCATTCAAAGCTTTAAACTGATTTGGAAATGGTAGTAGTTTGAATGAGGATGGCCCCTTAGGCACCTATATTTGAATGCTTTTTTCCCCATTGGAGGAACAGGGAAGGTTTAGGAAGCAAGGCCTGGGGGGCAGAGGTGTGTCACCGGGGATGGGATTTAAGTTTTCAAAAGTCCAGGCCATTCTTGAAGGTAAGGACGTGAGCTCTCAGTTACTGCTTCAGCCTGGTGCCTGCTGCGAAGATCCCCACTGTGATCTTGGCCTCCAATTCTCTGAAACTGTAAGCAAACCCCCAGTAAATTCTTTCTTCTATAAGTTGTTTCAGTCATAAAAGACAGAGCTCTAACATAGAAGGTTTAAAGGCTCTAAAATAAACTACTATGAAGTCCAAATTCCCTGTCACGTAGATCCTCCGTGTGTATAGTAGGTACCCTACACGTTAAGAAACTAGTTATAACTGGACAGGCTCAGTGGTGCGTGCAGTTGGACAGACATGGTAACGCATACCTTTAGCCCCAACATTTGAGGGGAAGAAGTAAATGGGGCTCTATGAGTTTGAGTCTACATAGTTTTAGGCCAGCCAGGGGTACATGGAGAGCAAAAGGAGGGCTGAAAACAAAAGAAGCAAGGTGGTGGCGGCATACGTCTCTAATACCAGCACTTGGGAGGCAGAGGCAGGCAGATCTCTGAGTTCAAAGCCAGCCTAGTCCAGGACAGCCAGAACTACACAGAGAAACTCTTATCTTGAAAAACCAAAATAAAAAATAAATTTTTAATAAATATTTTTAATAAATAAATAACAAATTTAAAAAGGAGTATCTCTCCTGCTTAGCCAGGGTGAAGGCCCCCCGAAGCTAGCAACCAAACTTTCCTTAGATGACAGCATCCACTAGTGGCTACCAAAGGCATGGCACTATCTATGTTACTAAATGCTTCCTCCAATGCCCAACTATTTATTTATTCATTATTCAGTTTGAGGCAGGGCCCTGCTACTCATCCCTGGCTGGTCTCAAAGTTGTGGGAATCCTCCTGCCTCAGCCTTCTGAATACTGGGGAGTCACCACTCCTAGCTAATTTTTAATATGCACACAAAATGTCAAGTTCCCGTTTGATAGAAAATTCCATCCATAACTGATAAATGGAAAGTCACTAAATCAGGGAAAAATGACACAGTTGTGAAGGTCAATCCTGACAGTTGACTCAGCAGGATCTAGAACAGCCTAGGAGACAAGCCTGGGCGGTGCTGTGAGACTCTATCTAGATTAGGTTAATGGAGATGAAAAATGTGGGTGGCACCATTCCCTGGACTGGTGTATAGGATGGGAGGAGGAGAGAGTGAGCCAGGGGCCGGCATTCACTGCTCTCTGCTTCCTGACTACAGAGACGGTGTGGCCGCCTGCCTCAGGCTCCTGCTGCGGGAGTCAAACTCCTCAAGGGGGCGTCTTCTCAGTTATTTTCTTACAAGAAAAGCAACCAATACACAAATTTAAATGAAACTGACATAATAAAGATGATCAGTCTTCACTTTTTTCTTGCCCCGCCTCCTTTCGTCCTTAAAGAAAATTGTGTATGGGCGTTTGGCCTGCCTATTTGCCCAGGTAGTGCCATAGAGGCTGGAGCTGGAGCTGGAGTTACAGATGGCTGTAAGCAGCCATGTGAGTGCTGGGAACTAAAGGATCCTCTGGAAAAGCAGCCAGTGCTCTTACCCTCTGAACTATCACAGTAACCCCCCCCTTTGTCATTTTATATAGTCATTCATTTATTTTGAGAGTCTCAAAGTGATAGCTCAGAACAGCCTCAAATGTGTGACAATCCCCTTGCCTCAACCTCCAGGGTGCTGTGCTGGGGATTATTGTACTTTAAGCCATCCCAGCTTTTGACCCTTGAAAAAGTTTCAGGTCCCAGCAAGGTGGCACGTACCTGTATTCCCAGCACTGGGGAGGTGGAGGCAGGAAGATCAGGAGTCCAGATCCCTGGTTACAGTGAGCCAGACAGACATCAGTCAGAACCACAAGAAATCCTGTCTCAAAAAACAAGAAAGGGGGCTGGAGAGATGGCTCAGTGGTTAAGAGCACTGCCTGCCCTTCCAAAGGTCCTGAGTTCAATTCCCAGCAACCACATGGTGGCTCACAACCATCTGTAATGAGATCTGGTGCCCTCTTCTGGCATGCGGGCATACATGGAGGCAGAATGTTGTATATATAATAAATAAATAAATCTTTAAAAAAAAAAAAAACAAGAAAGGGAGGGAGGGAGACAGAGAGAGGGAGGGGGGGGAGAGGAGAGAGAGAGAAAAAAGGGGAGAGGAGAGAAGAGGAGGGGAGGGGAGAGGAGGGGAGGGGAGGGGAGGGGAGGAGAGGGGAGGGGAGAGGAGAGGAGAGGAGAGGAGAGGAGAGGAGAGAAAGGAGAGGAGAGAAAGGAGAGGAGAGAAAGGAGAGGAGAGGAGAGGAGAGGAGAGGAGAGGAGAGGAGAGGAGAGGAGAGGAGAGGAGAGGAGAGAAGAGGAGAGGAGAGGAGCGGAGAGGAGGCTGGAGGGATGGCTCAGTGGTTAAGAGCGCTTTCTGCTCTTAGGGAGGACCTGGGTTGGATTTTCACAGAGCAGCTCACAACCACCTGTAACTCTAGTTCCTAGGGTCTGATGCCCCTCCTGGCCTCCACAGCTCTTACACGCACATGGTGCACATAAACTCCCATAGGCACACACATAAAAATAAACAAATAAAATAAAAATTCATGAAACTTAAGTCACCTCAGCAATTTCCTAGCTTTTCCTTAGCCATCATCTACCTTTAACTCCTAAAACTAACACGCATGCTTAAATAAGTTTATAGTTGTCTTCCTAAAGAAGTACCATTGTAAAAGCGAGTTGCTTGTCAAAGTTCACTTCCCCTGCCCCGAGACTCTGTATACTAGTAAATCAATAAAGGGTCACTGGTATCTACAAGTCCTGGAAAGAGAAGAACCATGGGAGTTAATGGGTAAGGGGTCATTCCCAGTCACCCGAGAGATAACTCGCCCATAACAATATCATAGGTTCCCAAATGTCCAATGTTTCAGCAAAAGACAATTGCTGGAATTTGGGGTGCAGCTAGAAATTTAAAATAGAACACTGAGAACAACCAAGAAGCCTGTATCCCTTGGACACACCACTTTCCTGGGCCCCTAGGAGGGTTTCTCCACCCACTTTCCTAGGTCAGGTCCTAGTTTAGAGCAAGCAATCAAGACCAGGGACACAGCTTGGTGGTACAGTGTCGGCCTACCAATGTAAGGGCCCTGGGTTCAATCCCCAACACTGGAAGAGGGGTAGGGATACAGAATAGGTGATGATTCTGGGTCTGCCAGTATTAACAGGGAGACAAGACCCAACTGTTTTAGAGTTCTGGAAAATACGAAAATGGACAAACACTGTCGCTGGCCTGATGCTAGCTAAGGTCTAATAGAGATAATGTAGGTGTGGTAGGAAGAGTGTAAGGAAGCAAGAATACAGGGGACAAGGGGAGATAACCTAGTCTAAAGTATTTCACTGGGAATTAGGCACATGGATGGCTCAGTGGTAGAGTACTTGTCTATCTGATTCCCCAATACCTCCAAAAAAGTGGGAGATAGATCAGACAGTAAGTGACTTTGCTGTGTATGCATGAAGACCTGAGTTTGCATCCCTACCTCCCAGGTAAAGAGCATGGTTAGGGAAGGCATCTGTAATCCCAGCTCTGGGGAGGTGGAGACAGGAGGATCGCTGGGACTTGTTGGACAGCCAGTCTAGCTGAATTGGTGAGCTCCAGGTTCAAGTGAGAGCTCGTCTCTCAACAAGTCAAGTGGACCCACTCAGGGACATTGCAGAGCGGGAAAGAACGTTTCGAGCCAGAGGCTAGGAGGAGCGCTGTGAAATGCTGTCTCCTGGACATGAGATGGCAACTGTGCCCATGAACCACACAAGGTCAAGGCAGCAAGATCAGTCAATATTCCAACAGGCTCAGTGGATCATTAACAAAGGAGAGAACACGAGGCAGGGCAAGGAATGTACTAGAGGCACCTGCAGGGAACAGGAGGCAGGAGTTGAGGGTTCTTGGGGAAATAGGGAGTCCATATGATCAAGATGCACTGTCTATACGTATGAAATTGTCAAAGAATATATATGTATATTTGTATTTTCGAGACAGGATCACACTATGTAGCTCTGTCTGTCCTGAAACTCACTATGTAGACCACGTTGGCCTCCAACTCACAGAGATCCACCTTCCTCTGCCTCCCAAGTGTTGGAACTAAAGGCGTATGTGACTATTATGCCTGATTAAAGATATTAAAAAGTAAGACAATAGAGAGGCAAAATAGCTCATTGGTAAAGGCACGTGCAGCCTGGCCGGGCAACCTTTGTGTAAGTCAGGATCTGGAACTGACTCCTGTAAGTTGTCCTCTGACTCCCATGTGTGAGCTCACACACATAAAAAGTAAAAAGTAGGGGGCTGGAGAGATGGCTCAGTGGTTAAGAGCATTGCCTGCTCTTCCAAAGGTCCTGAGTTCAATTCCCAGCAACCACATGGTGGCTCACAACCATCTGTAATGAGGTCTGGTGCCTTCTTCTGGCCTGCAGACATACACACAGACAGAATATTGTATACATAATAAATAAATAATTTTAAAAAAGTAAAAAGTAGCCGGGCAGTGGTGGCTCACGCCTTTAATTCCAGCACTCAGGAGCAGAGCCAGGCAGATCTCTGTGAGTTTGGGGCCAGACTGGTCTATAAAGCAAGTTCTAGGACAGCCAGGGTCACACAGAGAAACCCAGTCTCAGTAAAAAAAAGTAAACAAATAAATAAAGGTAATAATAATAATAAACTAAGATGGAGAGTAACTGAGGAAGACTCCTGATGCCAACCTTAACCTCCCATGCATGCACATGTACACACACGCTCACATACACACACACGAACAATCTGAAAGCACACCACACAAAACATTTTACTCAGTATTTAGCAAAAATGCACCAAGAATGCTTAAAAGTAGGGGCCTGGAGAGATGTCTCAGTGGTTAAGAACACTGACTGCTCTTCCAAAGGACACAAGTTTGATTCCCAGCATCCACATGGCAGCTCACAACTGTCTTTAACTTCAGTTCCAGGGACTCCAACACCATCTTCTGGTCTCCTTGGGTACCAGGCACATGTATGATACACAGATATGCATGCATGAAAAACACCCATACACATAAAGTTAGTTTTTTTTTTTTAAAGAATGCTATTAGCAGTAAATTAAATTGTATGGTGTCTCAGACACTGCCTCAAGACACAGACTAAAAGGAGATATCAGGGTGAGGGTGGAATTGAAAAATGTCAAAGGTGAAGGAAAGAGAAAAAAAAAAAAGATGACAGACATCAGTATCCTGAGTTCAGCTCCCAAATTCAGAACAAGAGACAGAAAACTAAGTTCAAGGTGTGGTGAGCGTGTGTGCGGGAGGCTGGGGCTGGTTACAAAGAGGACCAGTTCAAGGCAATGAGGAGTCTCTGCAGGCTGTACTGAACATGAGGGGGGCATCGCCAGGGTCATGTTCTCAGATGTGTCTGGAACAAAGCAATCAATTTATTGAAACCATGTTCATCCAGTTTAAGGAGCGAGACCAAAGGCAGCAGAACCAAAATGGCCAGGTCTGAGAGCTTCTTGCCACCCGCTCCTGCTGTACCCCTCCCCGACAAATCTCAGGACAAGGGAGATTTAGGAAAAGAGGGTGCTGCAGGGCCACATTACAGGTTTACATCGGATAGCAGCCAGGTCATCCCAAGACTGGGGATGTAGGTCAGTGTGGGCACGTCCCAGTACAAGGTCCTGGCTTCCTTCCCCAGGGAAGAGGAAGAAGGCAGAGAAGAAACACATGTGTGCCTCTGCTCGGCTGGTCCCCAGCACCCCTACAGACATTGGGGACAGGATTAGGGAAGGGTTACAGTCCTACACTACTTATTTCCTCTTGGCTTTGCTAGGGGATGACCAGCTTCTGCCTGGACCTGCCCCTTCAAATCTCACCTCTGTCACTAAGTCTCCAGTATGGAAAACTGGGCTGCCCTGAAATGTACCATTCCTCTCTAAAGAGCAAATGGAGACAGAGTCAGGTGGGGAAATTGGGACAGTGGGGCTGGACTCTCTCCTCTGTGTAGGACAGAGGCCTGGGGTGAGCAAGACCATTGAGAGTCAGGCATGGTGGCGCATGTCTTTAATCCCATCACTTGGGAGGCAGAGGCAGCAAATCTCTGTGCATTGGAGGCCAGCCTGGTCTACGTAGTGTGTTTCAGGATGGCCAGAGCTACATAGTGAAACTCTGTCTCCAAAATACACGCGCGCGCGCGCGCACACACACACACACACACACACACAGAACCCTCCAAAACAAAAAGATACTTGAAGAGAAGAAAGCACATTGGCTCAGAGACCAACCAATCCTTCAGTCCAGGTGCACACATGAATTCAACCAGATTTATTTTGATTTCTTTACATGTATGAATGTTTTGCCTGCATGTGTAGATGTTCACCACATATGTGTCTGGTACACACAGAGGTCAGTAAAGGGATCAGATTCTCTGGAACTGAAGTTAAAGATGGTTTTCAACCATCATGAGGGTGCTGGGAACCGATGCAACAGCAGTCAGCGATTTTGTCCACCATTCAGATTCTGTGACCACCTACTGCTGCTTTTTGTTTTGTTTTGTCTGTGTAACAAGTCCTACCTGTCCTGGAACTCACTCTGTAGACCAGGCTGGCCTCGAACTCAGAGATCCACTTACCTCTGCCTTCCAAGTGCTGGGATTAAATACATGCACCACCACCGCCAGGCAGTCACCTACTACTTTTTAAAATGGTGGCTAAAGGGTAGAGAGGAGAGGCCAGCTTTGCCTAGAGGCTCTTAAACAAGAGACAGGACAGACCATTACACCCACCACCTGTTGTGGGTTGTCACGCACACACCCTACATTCAGCCAGAGCCTCTGGAGGCCTGAACTTTTGACTCTTATGACACAACCTCCCCCAGGCAGGCTCTAAGTCAGTTGTTCTCAACCTTCCTAACGCCATGACCCTTTAATACAGATCTTCATGTTGTGGTGACCCCCAACCATAAAATTATTTTCACTGCTACTTCGTGACTTTAATTTTGCTGCTGTTATGAATCATAATGTAAATGTCTGTGTTTTCTGATCTTAGGAGACCCCTAGGAAAGGGTCCTTTGACTCCTGTGTTGAGAACCACTTCAAGAGTTGTGAAGGACTCTGTACCTCTGAGGGTCTCCCACTCCCTGAACACAGCAACCCACGCCCTAAAGGACATAGTCCCCACCCATCTCTGCCAGAAGTGGGACAGGCCTCCTGCCCTAGAGCCTTAACAGCCCACAGCCAAGGCTCCACTTCAGATTATCGTCTGGACAAAAAGGCTTTTAATTTCATCTCCCTGGAATCGGTCATACAATTTTTTTTCCCCTTCATTTTTCAAGATAGGGTTTCTCTGTTTAGCTGTGGCTGTCCTGGAACTTGCTTTGTAGACCTGGATGGCCTCGAACTCAGAGCAACCCACCAGCCTCTTCCTCCTGAGTGCTGGGATTAAAGGTGTGAGCCAACACCTCCCGGGGACAAATATTCTTAATCACCTTAGAAATCAACCTTTCCCCGGGGTAAGCTACCCAGCCCCCAACTCTGGTCGGAGTCAATGCAGTCAAGTTCCTAGATTCCCTTTCTCCCTCTGTCTTCAGATGAAGCAGAAAAGCCTTGGTAAGGCTGGTGGGCTGAGACTCTGCCAGCCCTGCACTGGTTTTAAGCAGTTACAGGTGAGGCAGTAAACCTTCACCTTTTCACCTCTCAGAACATCCCTGTGGTCTCCCAGTGCGCACACAGGCACACACACACACACACACACACACACACACACAGAGTCACTCACCCACACACACCCCACAGTGGGAAAGAAGGCCGCTTGGTAGGATCAAGGCTACAAGTAAGACACAAGCCAAAGATCATAACCACCTACAGCCCCGTTCCATGGAACAATGGCTCAGTCTGGGACACCACAGAGCATTCTTCTTCCTCCCTAGCTGCGTCCCTTCAGCAGCTGACCTGAAAAGATGGGTGGACACGTAGCCAGCCTTCCTCTCTCCTCTCACCCACCACTTCCTCCTTTTTTCACAGTCTCGGGACAAGTCCTATTGTCTCAGCCCTCTGACCAAAAGGATGAGCAAGGAATCCTGTAAGAACGGACCTGGGGAGATGCTAATGCATGGAAGGACCTACAGTCCGTTTACTGTTCCCCGTCCCGCTTTCATAACCAAGAGTAGGTATCTGAACCAAAATTCCCAAGTATGAGAAATCTTAGAAGCCTTCTAAGCAATCAGGGGTCTGCTCTCCACTTTGGAATGTGCCCCACCCCCATCCCTAACAGCACTCCCTCCCAGCCACAAAACAGACACTGTTAGGGGGAGGGGGTTCTCCAGGAGCACAAAGCCACGCTTCCATATATCCCCATGTCCGTTCTTCAGGATCAAGATCATGAAGGCGTAAGGGATTTAGAACTTTGTACGTGTAAAAGTGTGGGCGTGAGGTGGAAGCGGAAAGCGCTCGGAAAAACCAGGAACGAGTAAGGGGTGGGATCCAGAACCTAGGCCTCCAGGAGAGGCGCCCTAGGCCTCTGAAATTCCAAACTTCCCGCGGAGAGATCCGGAGACGAGCCCTCGCCTCCCCATTCCAACCGGATTGCTAGGTCTCCGCTCGCACGCCCCTGGAAGTCTGAGCCAAAAGAGTAAGGGGCCAGGCTCTGTTCTCCCATTCCTCCGGTCACAGAAACCTGCCCTCCCCGCGCACCGCAAAGAAATCAGGAAAACGACGCCAATCTACAGTCACAGTCAACCGTGACCTCCCACTGCGTGAGTGCGTAAAGGGACACCTTTCGGACACTCGGATTGTGGAGTCCTTCCTTGGCCGCCCACCTCGGGACGCGGCACCCGGCTTCCCTGACCCATTAAGTCCCCAGCTGGCTCGGGTTTGGAAACTTTCTGCGAAGTTGGGAGTGGATGCATCGTGGCCTGCCCCTCGGGTCCCCACCCCGGGCTTCGGCCCTTGCCCTCTCCCAGCCAGGGGACCCAGGTCTTCCGGCCTGCCGATGGCGAGGGCGGAGCGCCGAGGCAGCAGCCCTTACCTGGGACTTGCAGTCAGCCCGCTTCGGCGCGGCGCAGAGAGCCAACTTCGGCCCCAGGCAGAGCGCCGGCGGGCGTAGGAGGGACTCAAAGGAGGGCGCGGGGCCAGAGCCCGCTCCGGCAGGGGTGGCCAGGCCTGGGCAGAGGTGCAGGGCCTTCCTCCCCGGGACCCCGGACTGAGCTGGGTGAGCTCGGTGGCTAGCTCTCCCTCCCGCCTCCCCCCGCACAGCACTCCCCTCTCTCGGCCAGGGTGGGCCGGGCTGCATCACCGTGACATCACCTCCATTCCTGGCGCTCCTTAGGATCCAGCAGCGCTCCAGGTACTAGCGATCCGTAACCCCAGTAACAAAGCGCGCCCGGCCCTGCCCCCTCGGACTCACCTCCAGGCTCGGCCTCAGAGCACTTTCGAGCTGGGAAGAGAAATCCGAGTTTCTGGCCAAGCTGGGGTGTGGGGTTGTTGCTGTTTACTGCCACGCCCCCGCACGCGGGCGCGCGCGCACTTGCGCGTACTCACTTTCTGGGCTTGCGTTTCTCTCCCGAAAGCGGTTCGGGGGGCAGCCCAGCACGCCCCTTGATTGCATCTCCCAGCTATCGCATGCATCCACAGACGCACAGTGGCCACCTTGGCGCGTTTCCCCGTGACAGACACCCAGCCTTTGTCACTTACGTCCTGACTTTCCCGTGAGACACATGCCTGGCACAGTTTGCTGCTCCCCGTTGGAACGAGGCGCACACTCAGCCATAAAGTCCATCTTTGTCACGCCTTCCGCACCCCCTCCCCTCGCGAACTTGCACGCGTGGACACAACACACACGAGCGTCCTCTTTCATTCGTGATCCTTGCCGGAGAACCCAGTCTCCAAAATCACAAGGGAATACCACGGCTTAAGCCCCTAACTCAGTGGACTGAGCCTAGAACCCTGAGAATTATTGACCAGCGTCTTCGTCGACCTGTCCGAGTTTCTCACATCGCGGGCTCCCCTCCCCACGTCCCGGTTCCCTGTGGTGACCTGTCCTAATTAGCCTTCTCAGTTTTGTTCCCTGAGGTACAAAGTGTTTAACGCGATCCATGTGGTCCCTGCGCTCCTAGGCACGTTGTTCCTGACTCCGTGTCCGGCTACTCCAGAAGTCGGGGGACCTTTCCACGAATTCGGATTCCCCTGAACCCCACCCCCACTCCCTGCCGGGGTGGATCCACGGTTGCCACCCTTTCTTCTCCAGCCCCAGGAATCTGCTGAAAAGAAACCACAGAAACAGGGAAGCAAATCCCAGCTGAGGCCTCTCTGACCCAGTAAACAAGAGGTTTTTTTTTTCCCGGCCACTTTCCCTGAGGACTTGGGATCCCTCGGGAGTGGGCTGCGCTGTCCTTGGAGTACTGAGTGGGTCTGGTTAGACTGCGCTGTATCCCCGGAGGAGACAAGTCGCAGAGCTAGAGGTTGTTGAGCCTGACTGGGGCCCTGGGGACACGGGAGAAGGCTGGGCGTCGGGTCTCAGGGTGCGGGTTCTCGTGACGCCGAGTTGCCTGGGGGATCGCCAGGAGCGCGGTCGGAGCCAGCCGGTGGCAGGGCAGGCGGCTGGGCGTGTTTGCTCAACCCTGAGCGCCCTCGAGGGGGAGGGGAAGCAGCTGGTCACAGGCGAGGGGATAGCCAGGTGGAGGAGGCGGCAGGGAGTTGGTGACCCGTACCTCCCCGACTGGCTGTGTGTTTGCATGCCTCGATCTATGACAACCTGGAGTCTAAACTCAATGAATCACCCGGAGTTGCCGGAGCGATAAACCTCAGGCCGGTTCCTCCCCTCGCACACAGTTCTGCTCTTTTCTGACTCTGGGAGGAATGTTTACTCGGGGGCGGAGGGGGGGCGGGAGGCGCTGCGGAGCCCAGGATTTCTAGAACCCTGAATCCTTTCCCGTGCCTTGCAGATTCTGTCTGGTCTGGGGAATGTGGCAAAGCCTGAACTAGTTCAGTGGGTGACTGCTGCAGGGGTACCTTCTCCCACTCCAGGGTTAGGGATCCAGTGCTCAGGTACCAGGCTTGAATGACACGGGCAGCTGGTGCCCACACTAACTTGAAAGGCAAACATACTGGTTAGACCTAAGTGAGCAGAATGAGTTACCCTGACCTCTGCCTGCTTTTCATTAACTAGGCGACTGATGCCTAACTACTGAGATGGATAATGGCATAGGTGAAAAGCCAGCTAAGGGAGCCCTTGGGGGAGTGGGGGTGCACAGGGAGCCAGGGAAAGGACCGCTCTAAGACAGCAGGACCCTGCAAGCCATCTAAATTTCCAGTCTCTCTTTTCCCTTCAGCCTCCAAAACTGTGACTGTTTGGTCCTGCTAGGTAGCTCACACCTGTAATTCTAACACTTGGGAAGTAGTAGAGATCGGAGGATCAGGAACTAAAGGTCATTTCAAGACCATCCTGGACTACACAAGATTCTGTCTCAAAAAAAAAAAAAAAGACCACCACTCTACACACACACACACCTTCCACCAGGCAGGGGTATCTAGTGCCTGGTCATGCCCTGGGAGTCATGAAAAAAGGGACTGGCCCACAGTGGCTGAGCCCTGCCACAGCCAGCCTTGTGAGGCAGCTGGCAGTAGAAATGAGGCCAGAGTCTAAGAACTTCTTGCTCTCCCTGGTATGCTCAGGCACCTTTCTGGAACAAGATCTGCCTTCAAAGGACAGAGCAAGTCCCTCTGGGCAGATGATTCCCACCTCTGGTTCTCCAAGATCCCTATTGCGCTCTGCTTAGGTCTTAGGAGTCGGGGACGCTACCATTGAGTCAGTCCCTCTGAGGGCTGCTGCCTGTGTCCTGGAGCGCTTTAAAGTTCTGTAGACCCGCAGCAGCTCTCAGCCACAGAACGGTCTATGGCTGGTCCCCTCATGTCTCTCACCCAGATTTAACCCGATATCTTCTCTATTTTCACAAAAATATAATAGCCATCAGAAATGGCCCATTGCGCCGGGAGGCAGTGGCACAGTCCTTTAATCCCAGCACTCGGGAGGCAGAGGCAGGCGGATCTCTGTGAGTTCAAGTCCTGCCTAGTCTACAATGCTAGTTCCAAGACAGGTAGGACTGTTACACAGAGAAATCCTGTCTTGAAAAACAAAAAACAATTCCCCCCAAGAAAAAACCAAACAAAAAAAGAGAGAGAGAGAGAGAGAAAGGAAGGAAGGAAGAAAGAAAAGGCCCATTGCAGGAACTGCCCTCTGGCCCTTGCAAGCTCTCCTGGAGTTACAGGGTTGGCAGGAGCACAGGCTGTCCCCACCTTCCTCCACTCTAGGTGTCTGTTCCTGTTTGAAAGGCAGGCTGATGCTATCTTGATTCACTTCTATCTTTGAGCTGCCAGAGGACCCCTCAATCTCAGTCTCACAAGTGCCACCGGCTAGGTGTGTGACTCTGACCCCTTCACTTTCCTCTTTTGAAAACTGAGAACGTTAACCCCACCCTCCAAATACAACTTGTCTAGAATGCCCCCCCTCCCCCGTGCCTGGCACTTACAGATGGGTCTGAGGCCAGACTCTCCTTCCTGTGTGATGGTCCAGCCCTCGGATGTTGGGAGCCACCTGGAGGCACAGGTGGTCCTGCAGTTTGGAGGTAGCCATGTGGGGCTGAACAACCCTGCCTGCACCCTTGCCTGCACATGCTCAGACCAGCAGAATGGCATTAACCAATCGGGACAGCGTTCAGGCTGCTCCGCCGTTTAAAAGCAGCTGCCTCGGGGCCCAACGCTCTCTCTAAGCTTTCTCTCGTCCCTGCTCTATCGTCCCTTCCCCCAATTTTCCTCAAGGGAATGCTCCAAATAAAGATGTGACCAGAGAAGGAATTCTCGTTTTTGGTGGGGTTCATTCCTGCTGGACGGGATGGCGCCCCGCAACTGGTGCTCGAAACTCCGGGACGCTGAGGGACCCTGACAACTACGCCGGGGGACCCTGAGAAAGCCCGGGAGAAAAAGCTGAAATCAGACACCAGCACAGAGAGCCTTGAATTTCAGAACTCTGAGAACATGGAGCGGTGAGTGACGTCGGTTGAAATCCTCCAGAAAGGGGGGGAAAAGAATTTCAAAGGATAGGCCTAAATAGAAAAGAAAATACAAAAAAAATCAAAGTTAAGGTATCTGAAAGAAGGTACAGAAAGCAACGGGGAAGAAAAATCCCTTAAGTTCAGTGCAGGAGGAATGTAAACAGCAGCAAAAAGGCGAGGTAACTAAGGCGGGACTATGAGGACGAAGGGGTACGGGAGACCGCGGCTTCCGCTCCCTCTCCGTCCACCTGCGTACTCGCTGTTAGAGACTGGAGGCAACAGTCTCGTAGGGAGGCGGGCTTGATCGAGTTCGAACACTGCCTTCCCTGTTCTTAAAGAGCCACAGAGCTTTTGGAGGTGATTTTCGCCTAATTTTGATAAGAGAGCTCAGTCTCTGGCTCTCACGTACAAAAAACTTTAATTTTTTGACTGAGAAAGACAAGCTGCTTGATCGTGCTGAGAGTGCTGGCGGCAGCCGGCCCGCCTTTGAGCGGTAATGCCTGATTAGAAACACGGAAGTGGGCCAGGCACGGTGGTGCACACCTGTAATCCCAGCTACTCAGGAGGGAGACGCAAAATTGCACTCTCCAGTGCTAGCTCGTTCGGGAGGCATGGCCATGCTAACCAGTTGCTGGCGGGAAATTTGCTGGAGTCCTCAGAGGCCTGCGAATAGCCAGGTCGCGGGCAGGCTAAAGTCCGTGTGACATCAGAGGCTATATGTCCCGGCCTTCTGGCGGGGCTATGGTTTTTGGAGGACTTTTTCAGCACCTGAGCGGACTCGCCTGACTGAGGCGGAAGCTGCGTGGTGAGCAGCGGCGCCATAGAAGGCAGAGAGGAGCTGAATCGGCTCTGCGGAAAAACTGTGTTTCCATAGCAACATGGGCGAGCGGGGAGGTGAGTTCCCAGAGAACGGGGCTCTGCGCGCAGGTGGACCGGGCAGGAGAAGCCCCTCCACGGGTGGGCGGATGCCCCCCCTCGCCGGAGCTTGGAAAAGGCTCACAGCCGGCGGTGCGAGTTCATTGCCTGAGGTGAACCGGCGAGCCCGCGCACAGCCCGGGGCGGAGCCATGCCTTTGGGCCATGCGGAGCGCGCCACGGTGGGCCGCGCCTCAGAGACGGAGCTGCTGCCGCCCTCAGCCAAGGTCGCCAAGAATTTAGTCAGATAAAAACATTTGTCGCCAAGAATTTAGTCAGATAAAAACATTTATCCCCCAAACATCGCCCCTTTGTCAGCAGGAAGTAGCCAGATGGTCTACGCCCACTCTCCCTCAAAGAACTGGTCCTAATTATCATAATAAAGGCGCGTCAACCTGGTTATCATTACCTATTGCCCCTGGCAACGGGTGGAATGAACAATGCTACCTAGAGGTTTTTTTCCATCTGAATAGGGGAGCTGGAGAGATGGCTCAGAGGTTAAGAGCATTGCCTGCTCTTCCAAAGGTCATGAGTTCAATTCCCAGTGACAACTGCTTTGGTTTTTAAACAATAGAGGGGGACTACATTACCAGTGACAGCTTCCCCCAGAGAAAGGATTTCTCTTGCATTCTTTACACTTAATTTTTAATTCAAAATTTTGCTGGTACAGGCAAACAAGATTTGCTTTTTGAAACAGAGACCTGCAGATCTCTAAGTTCAAAACCAGCCTACTTCCAGTACTGATTGTGCTGAATTTTTACACTGAGAGTTTTTAATACTCTTAAATGTTAATTTGGGAGGAGAGTTTTGTTTATGTTTTTCTAGGAATGCTGACATACATCTGGATGCCAGCGAGACCGACCAGAGAGATAAAGAAGACGACCCAGTGGATGCTGAGTGTCCTGCTGTGGAAGATTCGTGCGGAGGCAGCAGAGATGACCTTCTGGGCGGTGCCAAGAGCAGCTGTTTCACACCATCGACTTGAGCAACACCCTGTGCAACCTCTTATCTCTTACTCTATTTTGCCTTTTCCCTCCTTGGGGATGGGTGGGAGCAGATATCCTTGGCATGCTGCGTCTAGGTGGGGACCAGATTGGAAAATAGTTTTGCCTTATTGCTCTTAAAGACAATAATTAGGGGGAGATGTTGGGAGCCACCTGGAGGCACAGGTGGTCCTGCAGTTTGGAGGTAGCCATGTGGGGCTGAACAACCCTGCCTGCACCCTTGCCTGCACATGCTCAGACCAGCAGAATGGCATTAACCAATCGGGACAGCGTTCAGGCTGCTCCGCCGTTTAAAAGCAGCTGCCTCGGGGCCCAACGCTCTCTCTAAGCTTTCTCTCGTCCCTGCTCTATCGTCCCTTCCCCCAATTTTCCTCAAGGGAATGCTCCAAATAAAGATGTGACCAGAGAAGGAATTCTCGTTTTTGGTGGGGTTCATTCCTGCTGGACGGGATGGCGCCCCGCACTCGGAGTCATAGATCTCTCCACAAAAGGCAGCTAATTGTTCTGAAACCACACACTGAAAGAAGTTTCTTCTCCCACACTCTTCCAATTCCACTTCACCATCACTAGAGAAGACTTGCCTGTCTGCCCGCTGAGCTGTGGTCTGCACTGGCCTTTCTGTCTTCAAGCCCTGCCTTCTACCCCTCGTCTCTGAGCAAAAGTTTTAAAACTCTTCCCTGCCTCGATGCCCCTACCTCTGAGAAGCCTTCCTCATTTACCCCAGAAAGGATTTTTTTTTTCTTTTTTTGAGACAAGGTTTCTCTGTGTAGCCCTGGCTGTCCTGGAACTCACTTTATAGACCAGGCTGGCCTCAGACTCACAGAGATTCACCTGTCTCTGCCTTTTAAGTGCTGGGATTAAAGGTGTGCACCACCATGCCTGGGTCAGAAAGGACTATCTAAGGGGGCTCAAGAGACAGCTCAGAAGTTAGGAGCACTGCTGGTATAGACCTTTAATGCCAGCACTCGGGAGGCAGAAGCAGGCAGATCTTGGTGAATTTGAGGTCAGCCTGGTCTACAGAGTGAGTTCTAGGACAGCCAGGGCTACACAGAGAAACCCTGTCTCTAAAAGACAAGCAAGCAAGCAAACAAGAGCGCTAGTTGCTCTTGCAGAAGACCCAGGTTCAGTTTCCAGCACCCACAGGGTGGCTCCCAACTATCCAGAACTCCCTCTTCGACCTCAGGCACCAGAGATAAATGCAGCAAGCATGCATGCAATGTATGTAGGCAAAACAGTTATAGACATAAAACAAATGAACCTTAGAAATTTCTTCTTAAAGAGAGAACCATCCTGAGTTGCCTTGTTCACACACAACCTATCATACATTCAGTTATTTATGATTATCCTAGTATGTTGTAATTAATCTTCTAAATTGTCTTCCCAAGGGGCTGGAGAGATGGCTCAGCAGTTAAGATCATTGCCTGTTCTTCCAAAGGTCCTGAGTTCAATTCCCAGTAAGCACATGGTGGCTCACAACCATCTGTAGTGAGGTCTGGTGCCCTCTTCTGGCCTGCAGGCATACACGCAGACAGAATATTGTATACATAATAAATAAATATTAAAAAATAAATAAATAAATAAATAAGTTGTCTTCCCAATTAGACAGCGCAAGAGCAGGGACTCCTCTGGTCCTAGTATCCGACAGACAGCCTGACACATGGTAGGTGTTTTTAGTGGATGCTTCTGAACTGCCCATTCTGTACAAATGCTGCCCGACCTTCCCCTCACACCAATGACCTTGCCAGTAGTGCCTTACCTGCCCTGCCCCCACAACATTACAACTTCCTGAGCCATAGGCAAACTTTATGCCTGCTGGAGAAGTTAGCCACCCTGACCCTGCCAGCAAGGCTCCATATTAGAAGCCAGGGCAGAGCGGGGCAGTGGTGGCGCATGCCTTTCGGCCCAGCACTCGGGAGGCAGAGGCAGGCAGATCTCTGAGTTCAAGGCCAGCTTGGTTTATAGAGAAAGCTCCAGAACAGCCAGGGCTACACAGAGAAACCCTGTCAAAACAAAACAAAGAGAAAGCCAGGGTAGAAATCTAGTGACCCATTTTGGGTATAGTTAACCCATGTGCTACAGGTCACGCGTGTTCCCAAGAAGGAACTTTCAGTTTGTCCCAGAAGCAGGAATCCTGGACCACAACATGGAGAATCTCTAAAGGGAGCCAGAGAGACGAGTCCTGACTTGGAGATCAAGGGCCCTGATGGATTAAAAACAGTCCCTCAGAGTCAGACCATCCTGTAATCCAAGCACTTGAGCTAGATGGGAGACCATGAGTTCTTTCTGGACTATATATTGAATTGGAGGCTAGCCTGGGTTTCCTGAGACCAGGTCCTATCCATCCACCCCCAAAAAGGAAAGAAAAAGGAAGGGGAGTGGGTGGGAGAAAGGCAGGCAGGATACCCACACTGAGCTGAGGGTGGGGCCTGGAACTTGTGTGGAGGAGTTGGTGGTGCCTGGGAGTCCCACTGCTGCTGGCAGACTGTTTGTATTTTACCGCCTTGCTTCTGGTCCTCTGGCAGACATTACTGCCCCAGGTGCAGTAAGGGGCTCCTTTCCCCTGGAGCTTCCAGGGCTTCCTGCTGCGAGCTGAGCCTGCCAGGTTATTTTGAGAGGATTCATACCAGGAGGGTCACTTTAAGAAGCAGGAAGCCAGGATCCAAGGGAGTTAAACACACACTCCCCACTACTGGCTACCCGTGGCTGATCTCTCAGAAATTGTACCCGGAAGCGGGCTTTGGGTAGAGCCTGCTGGAATGTCACCTGATGCTGAACCCGTCCAGTCCACAAAACCTGTGCCTCCTTTGTCCTGTGTCAACCTCCCGCTGGCCCCCTTCTACACTCAGTGGTTCAATGGCAGTAACTAACTTCCCTTGGGAAGGAAGAGCTGGATTTTCTAAGACCTTCCTAAGGGTCTGGCCAGTGCTCATCAACAGAGGCCAAAGCATAGCCTAAGAATCAAGCCTCAAATCCAAGTCTAGGCATTCAAGACATTCAACTCACCCAGCTCTTCCACAAACCAAGACAGAAACATGTGACCATGTTGCATTCTGGTCTCCCTAACTTAGAGAGTGTCACCCCAATCTGAGAACCTTTCAGGAGTGAGCATACTTTGTGACTGACCCTTGACCCCCGCCCCCAAACCTACCACGCTGCCCCTCCCCCTCGTCATGCAAAGCCTCATCCAATGAGAGATGTTCTCTGGCTCTGACCTTAGCTGATAATGGTTTCCATGGCCGCTGAGTCAAGGTCCAAACTCCCTCTGGCCTGGCCTGGCTGCTACAAGGAAGATCCTTCCTTGTCCCCACAGGAAACAGTCACTCCAGCCAGAGAGGCCCCAGCCAGCCTCCCACACTGGCCTTCCTGGGGTTCACTCCCGCTGGCTCCCATTCTCAGTCCCGGATGTCCTCCCCCTCCTCTCGGCCCCGCCGGAGCCATCCCCACTTTGAAGCCCTGGGGATCCTATTGGAAAGATTGCTGGTGACCTGTCTAGGAATCTTCCATTACTTAGTGTTTGTTCGATTGGTTGGTTGGCTGATTTTGCTTAGCCTGGATGACCACAAATTCTCTAAGTAAGCAAGAATGACCTTGAATTCCAACCCTTCTGCCTTTCTCTGTCTCCTGAATGCTGAGACGACAGGTGTGGCTCAGTACTCCTGGCTTCCTTCTTTACATTGTTAACTTTTAAAGTTGTTTTTTGAGATGAATGGGGGCTGAAGAGATGTCTCAGCAGTTAAGAGCACTGACTGCTCTTCCTAGAGAACTCGGGGTTCAGTTCCCAGCACCCACATGGTGACTCACAACTGTCTGTAACTCCAGTTCCAGGGAACCTGACACCCATGGCAAAACACCAATGCATATAAAATAAAAATAAATATTTTTTTTTTAAAAAGAAGTGCAATAAAGTCATTTTTGAGATGACCGCCCAAGGGTCTGAACTCATGATCTGAACCTCTCCCTTCACCTGACCGTATTGTTAAAGAAACCTTATGCATAGACATTTTGCCTCCCCTGTTCTCTGACGGTCTCTGCTGAGAATGGATTCTAGACTTCAAAGCTCTCCTTCCCAGCAGCCCCTGGCACAGGACGGTATGCATCTAAAATGTAGGCACTAGCTATCAAGTGGATTGATCGGATTGATTGTCAAGGGCCGTAGGAGGCTGACAAGCTTCTGTAAAGGGATGGATGGGGCCCGGTGCTTGGAGTCTAAAAGACAACCAGGCCCGACTCCCTGACTCCGGTGCTGATGGGCTCAGAGATGAAGCCTAGTTGATAATATAATACCTGTGATGGTTTACCTCTGTATAGCTTTGAACCATTTTTGTCTTTTATACAAATGATGTTTACAACCCTGTAGCTATCCAAATGATAAATAGGATCTCACAAGACAGGTACTATTAAAGGTAGATAGGGTTCCAGAAGGCAGATCTTATTGTCTCTGTTTTATAGATTTTCATAAACAGATTCATAGAGGCTAAAACCAGCCATGAGTTAGGACCATTTATTTTAGCGCTTTGATTTCTACTGTATTGGACTGTGCCCACACCCCACCTCCTCACCATTTTCTGCCTAGTGGATTGTTATTTATGTATGAGTGTCCTCAGCCAACACGGAAGATTTGAGGGAAAGGTGTGAGCCTGAGGTCTTTGGGCTTCCCTTTTTTGCTTGCACTCAGTGAGGCTTCAGTTAACTTTTGTAAAGGGAATTAGCATATGAAAGAACTGCAAGGGCCTGCCTAAGGAGGTTAAGTTAGGGCTGCAGAGCACACCTGCAGCCAAGCCCACTGTGTGCCCCTCTATCTTCCCTTCTCAGCCTTCCTTTCACCTTCCGAAGCCAGCTGCAGCCTGTTCCCATTCTCTGCTGGTGGTCATTGGCCCCAGTGGTCACTTCGACTCTACACAGCCAGCAGCCATTTAGCCGTTCACCAACCTCTGCAGACTCCACCAACATGGCTCTCCTATGGCTAATCCAGCCACTACCAACATGCTGTACAAAACAAAGCCTTCTTTATTTATTGTGTTTGTTTGATTGACTGATTTTTAAGGCAGAGTCTCGGGTAGCCCAGTTTGGCCTTGTATTGACTGAGTAGCCAAGGATGACCTTGAACTTCTGATGCTCCCACCTCTGCCTCCTGTGAGCTGAGATTCAGGTGGGCTCCACCACAAAGGGTTTATTCCGTGCTAGGGGTGAACCCAGGGCTCCTTGCATCCTGGGCAAGCACTCCACCAACTGAGCCACATCTTCAGCCCTGTATTGGTTATTGATTGTTGTTGGTTAGCCAGGGTTTCAGTCTGCAGTTCAGACTTGCCTCAAATTCATGGCAATCCTCCTGTCTCAAGCCTCCCACAAACACACCTGGCTCAACAAAAATTTTTAAAAGACCCAGTCACTGCTCCCCCTCTCATCTGGAATTTGAGACCACCCAAAATATTATTGAGCTCAGCTCAGATCTCTGGTGGGTGATGGGCCTCATTTGCCTGCACTCGCCAGAGATGATGCCTCCAGCAGGGCAGGGCAGGGCAGGGCAGGGCAGGGCAGGATAAGGCAGGGAGGGGCCAGCCAGCTGGTTCTGGGCTAAGTCCAGGGCCAGCTGTTCCCACTGCTGCTGGGGCTTGACTGTCTCTCTCACCGGAAGCCCAGTTGTGGTGCGGCTCAGGCTGCCGGGAACCGGTGCGCTATTCTGGGAGTGTGATGGAGCTGAGCAGCCGCTGAAACTTCAGCTTCTTGGGTTTCCAGCTGGTCTCCTCCCTGCTGATGAGAAGGCAGAGTTCAGGCATTATGCAAGTTCAGAACCGCTGATGGCACGCCTGAGGGTCTTAAGAGCAATTGTGGTCTCGATAAAGTGGGACCTGGCAGGAGCAGGCGGCCTGTGATCAGTTCTGGGCGTAGCAGTCGTCTTTCTTGTTGTCACTCAAGGGCCCACAGTCCCTTTCTTTCTCTTTTACAAGTCTTCTCTCGCTCATCCTCACTTCTGCCCTGCTTTACAAAGTTAACCCATTCATGGGCCTTCTGAAGCAGTTCCTCCCGGTTAAGTCCAGTAACCAATCAATTTCCTCCAAGGTCCTTGTCTTTTTAATATTTTTATTACATTTATTTATTTATTTATTTATTTATTTATTTATTTATTTGTGGTGTGTGCAGGGGAGAGTGAATATGAAGCTTCAGAACTGATTTTGTAATTTACTTTGAAAACCAATGATATGGGCCCATTTTTACCTACCAAGTCCCTGGGAGCCTGCTTGATATCCACACCCCAAAAAGTGCACACTGGCCTTAAGAAATAGTAATAGTAAGGTCAAAGCTGGGCATGGTGGCACATACCATTAATCCCCAGCACTCAGAGGCAAAGACAGGCAGATCTCTGTGATCAACCTAGGAATTCCAAACCAGTCAGCCACACAATGAGACTCAGTCTCAAAAAAAAAAAAAAGGATTGGGGCTGGAGAGATAGCTCATAGTGGGTTCCACAAGCACCAGGCACACACACATGCAGGCAACCACTCATATATAGCAAAATAAAAAAAATTAAGTAAAGTCAGATGGGCAGGGTGATGGTGGCACAGCACTCAGGAAGCAGAGGCAGGTGGATCTCTGTTGAGTTCAAGGCCAACCTGGTCTACAAAGTGAGTTCCAAGACTAGGACGAACTCCAAAGCTACACAGAGAAACCCTGTCTTGAAAAGCAAAAACAAAAACAAACAGACAAAAAACAAAATCAAAAAAAAGGAAGAACAGACAGGAACAGGGAACATCTGGGAGCAAAAGGAAAGAGAGGCAGGCAAAACACAGAAAGTAAGATGCTGCGATGCTGCCTCCGGGTCCTGCCAGTTGGGCTACTCTTTGGACTATAGCAGATGAACAGAAGGGGAAACTGAGAAGGGGTTCACAACTGAGGCCTGCCAGAAATCAGCCAAGCAGCCCACTCCGTTCAGTGTACCACGGGGACCTTCCCAGGTAAGGAGCTTCTTTTCCACAGTACAGACTGGGAGATGAGGCCCGGCTCAGAGCTCCCAATGGCAGTGCTTAGCCAGGAAGGTGACTCTGCCACACCTCCACAGTGGTCCCCGGAGGTAGGGGCTCTTACCATCTTACAGATAAGCAAGCTATATGCTCTTTGGGCTTCTCTGCCATCCTGCCGGCCCTATGACTGTCCAGAGTGTGACCCTGGGTGGGCTCTCCACCCATCCCAGCCACCAATTCCTCTTCTCTCTGCTCTTCCCCAGAGGCAGACCTTTCCTCTATCTCTGTGAAGGAGACAGTGAAATAGGAAGTCAGACTCATGAGATGGCTCAGTGGGTAAGGGTGTTGGTTTGTCACCAAACTTGAGGGCCTGGACAACCTCCACGGATGTATTTAGCATGCACTTGCACACGTGTGCTCAAGCACAAAACACACACAAGCATACATGCACTCCATAAATCAATATAATTTGAAAACTTTTTTAAAAGCGGGAAGTTGGAATGTTGGGTCTCCTGCCTCCTGCCCTGGTGTTCCCGTCCCTGGGTTCTCTCCAGAGCTCTCTGACATCATCCCAGGTAAACACAACATTCCTTGGCTGCAGGTGGCAGCAGACTTTAGTCCCAGCACTCCAGAGGCACAGGCAGATGGAGCCCTGTGAGTCCAAGAGTTCAAGGCTAGCCTTGTCTACAACGGCTATTATTTATTTATTTATTTATTTATTTATTTATTTATTTATTATCTATTTATTGGTTTTTCGAGACAGGGTTTCTCTGTGTAGCTTTTTAGCTTGTCCAGGAACTCACTCTGTAGACCAGGCTAACTTTGAACTCACAGAAATCCAACTGCCTCTGTCTCTGGAGTGCTGGGATTAAAGGCATGCACCACCATCACCCAGCCTGTTTTTCTTAATGTGTATTTAAGTGTGGAGGTCAGAGGATAACTTGCAGGCTTTGTTTTTTGTTTTTGTTTTTTTTTTTTTCTTTCTACCGCATGGATTCTGCGGATCCAAGTTGCCAGACTTGGTGGCAATCACCTTTACTCACTGGGCCATCCCACCAGCCCAAGACTGTAGATTTCTGAACCCACTTAAACCTGTCCAATCAGAATCTATCATTTATTGAGGGCACAGGTGACTGTGAGATTTCTTAAGGTTGCAGCCCCTAAGATGCAAGCCCATTTTGGATAGATAGTAACAATGTGTGGTGGTTTTAATGAGAATAGCCCTAGTAGGCTCATATGCTTGAATGCTTGTTCCCATGTTGGTGGAACTGTTCGGGAAGGATTAGGAGGTGTGGCCTTGTTGGAGGAGGTGTAACACCGCAGGCAGGCTTTGAGGTTTCAAAAGCCATTCCAATCTCTCTCTCTCTCTCTCTCTCTCTCTCTCACACACACACACACACACACACACACACACACACACAGAATATAAGCTCTCAGTTGTTCCTGTTGCCATATACTTTGTTGCACTGTCATGGACTCTAACCCTCTGAGATTGTAAGACCCAAATTAACCTCTTTCTTTTTTAGGCTGCCTGTGCTGTGGTGTGGTGTTTTATCACAGCATTAGAAAAGTAACTAAGACTTCTAAAGAGAGTTGACCAGGTGGACAAAGTTGCAGGTTGTGTGTGATTGGATGGTGCATGGGACAAAGGCAATCTCATCAAATACAAGTAATTTTGGGAACAGTTTTGATGAGGAAAAGAAGTCTCCAGAATAAATAAGAAATTCACCCAGAGTTGGCTGGGGAGAGGCCTGAAGTGAGAAGCCTTGGTGGTTCACAATGGGAGGATCTTGGAAGAGAGCTGAGATCTGCTCTAAGTGACTCCATATTGCACTTGACCCTGGGCGATTCCATTTAACAAAGCAGTATCTGTGCAGATGTAGAAGAGGGTTGGTACAGCATATTGAGCCCACAGACACTACCACCTGTGAGACACAGACTGATAAAGAACTCATCCCTAAAGGGAAAAGGGTTCTACCTACAAACCTGTCAACGTCAATTGGGAACATCTGGGCACTTGGGCTTTTATTCAAAGCATATTTGGATGTCCCAGAAGGAGAATGCAGCTACTTGTATTCCCTTGACCCCAAAGCATGCAGCTTTGCAAAGAGCACAGGTGCAACAGTGAGGAAGCAAGAGACACTGCCTTGACAGCCAGTCAGCGGGGTCACGTGGTATCGCCAAGTCACTTTCCCGGTCCACATAGGCATGTCAAAACGATATCAGGCTAGGCATAGTTGTGCAGGCAGATCTCTGTGAGTTTGAGGCCAGCCTGGTCTACATAGTGAGTTCCAGAACAGCCAGGGATGCATAGTAAGACCCTGTCTCATAATAAAACAAAATAAAATTGGGGGCTGGAGAAATGACTTAGTGATTAAGAACACCTATTGCTCTTCCAGAGGACCTGAGTTCTGCTTCCAGTACCCATGTTGGGTGTTGGGTAGCCCACAACTACCTATAACTCCAGCTCCAGGGGATCTAATGCCCTCTTCAGGCCTCCATGGGCATCCTCAAATGTGTGTGCGCACACACACACACACACACACACACACACACACACAAATAGAAACAGTTTTTAAATGGGAAGGCTGGAGAGATGGTTCAGAGGTTAAGAGCACTGGGTGCTTTTACAGAGGACCCAGGTTCGGTTCCCAGCCCCCACATGGTGGCTCACAACCTCTGTAACTTCAGCTCTGATGTCCTCTTCTGTCTTTTATGGGAAGTCATACACCTGACATTCACTCATGCAGACACACATACACGTAAATAAAAATAATAAAAAGAAAATTAATGCCTTCACAGTGCCAAAAAAAAGATAAAAAAAATAAAAAAGAAAAAAATTTAGCTCTTCGCCTTTCCTCCGCCATCGTGCGCTGTCTGCCCCCCTCGCCTTCTCGCCATGTCTTCGCACAAGACTTTCAGAATCAAGCGATTCTTGGCCAAGAAACAAAAGCAAAATCGTCCTATTCCTCAGTGGATTCGGATGAAAACTGGCAACAAAATCAGGTACAACTCCAAGAGAAGACACTGGAGGAGAACGAAGCTGGGTCTGTAAGGAGTCAACAATGGCAAGACAGTTTACGCTGAATCGTGGTCCTGTATGAGTGTTATCAGATGGAGTTCAACATTTTCAACCCTGATCATGTTTAAGTTGGGAGTGGGTTCTCCAGTAATAAATTGTGGAGCCTTTCAAAAAAAAATTTAAAAATAAAGAAAATTAAAAAGAAAATCCGAATAACCAGGCTAAGAACTTACCGAACACTCCAGCCCCAGGAAGGCTGCAGCACTCTCAGGGGATGGCATAAAGAAGAGGACACCAAATGCCATGGTGATACCGGCTCCCACAACGGATCATCTGAACTCAGGGTGTGTGTGAAGGAATGAACCGGCAGAGACGCGATTGTCCTGGGCTCTAGCTCAGTCCCTACTACTGATGTGTAATTAAGTTGCTAATTAAGTTGCTGTCCATCTCTCTGTCTGTCCATCCATCTACCTGGACAAAGTTCTGCACTTTGTCTTGTGGCTCAGCTCAACCTCCAGGGCTGGCTCAACCCATGACCCAGAAGCTAGGCTCTGAGTTTCCCTGTTTATCTTATCTGCCTCTATCTTCTTCGGCTCTGCCTCATTCGGCAATTTTGAACACTTTAGGATCCTTAGCCTTTCTGTAGCCATTCCGCTACATGCTCACACATGCATGCACGTGCGCACACACACACACACGCACATTTTATAGATATGAAAATCATTACTGTGCATATGTAATCTGTGATCCGAGAATTAATATAATAATAATCAAGACTGGAAAAAAAAGAACTATTGTTTGTCCATGGCCAGCTACCCAGGCAAACTGGGCCTTCTCAACAAACTGCAGTAAACGAGACTGCCAGACTTTCTGAATTTATTTTTATTCAATAAATCCTGACACTGAGAAGACACAAACCCATCCATCTTTTCCCCCCCTTCTGACATCTGATGTCACATCATGTGCTCATGACCAGAGCAGGAAGCAGGGGTGGCGGTCAACAGCCAGTGCAAACCCTCAGAAACATTTTCTAGTTATCAAAAGCTGTTATCAGGCCTGGGACATGGATCAGTGGGTTAGGGCATTTGCTGTGAAAGCCTGGTGATCTGAATTTGTTCCCCGGAACCAATGTAAAAGCAGAAGGAGAGAATTGACTCCACCCACCAGGGGCTGGGCACAGTTTAAACCCTAATAACAGTTCAGGGACAACCATATCCAGTAACCTTTCTTCATGTCTCCCAGGCATACCTGGCTGGGAGGAGTTGTCGGAAAGCTGGGAGCACACCTGGAGGCTCTTTGCATCCAGTTTTTATAAGGGATCCCAGAGGCAAATGCCACGAGTCGCTGAGTTTTCCTGTCTCTGCTCTGACCCCACCACGTTTGCCTCTGTCAATCAACCATTCCCTATTTCCTGTTCTTAAGTGGCAGGCAGGAGCCTCAGACTTAGAAGAAAAGGGGGAGTGGGTAGTTCTTCCACACCGGTCTAAGACTCCCAGGCCTTGGGCTTCTTCAAGGTCACTTTTCTCACTCAGCTAAAGCAGCCAGCTGAGAGCGGAGAAACAGTCGAGATTTACTCCCTTACTCCCGACAGCCCTTTCGCCTTAATACTATATTGCATTTCAAAACAGTTGTCTGTTCACTGGGCCATTTCCTAACTAGGCCTGCAAACAGCGGCTCAGCAACTTCCCTGTCCTTGGACCTGCTTTGGTGGTGAAATGTGATCCAGGAGAGCCCCTCTCGGCCTAGGAGGATCCCTGCAGTCAGCTCTCCGTCTGCAGGAGCAGGGTACCAAGGGCTCTATTCCCAGCAGCACATTCGTTGCTCTTAATTGTTCTAGGGAACAGGATCTCATTTGGAGCCCAGGCTGACCTTGAACTTGACATACAGCCAAGGATGACATTGAACTTCCCATCTTCCTTCCTTTCTTCGCCTCTTGAGTGCTGGTACTGTAGGCCTATGCGGCTCTACCCGGTTGGGTTTCTTTTCTTCCTCTTTTAAAGATGTATTTATTTTGATTTCATGTGTGTGTTTGTCTGCATGTACATGTGCATCATCTGTGGGCAGTGCCCACAGAGTTCAGAAGGGGGCATCAGTTCCCCTGCAACCGGAGTTACAGACAGTTGTGAGCGGCCATGTGGATCCTGGGAACCAAACCCTGGTCCTCTGCAAGAGCAGCCACTGCTTAGCCACGGAGTCATCTCTCCAGACCCAGTACCCAGGTTTGCTATGCAATACTAGGATTCAAACTCGAGGCTTTGGACATGATAGCTGTTTGGATGATGGACGCTTCACCTCAGCCCCTGGCATCCATATATCCAAAGAGTCTGAAATGTTCAGATGAAAGCTCCACTCCAAGCCCCCTCCCCCATCTCTCTCCAAACCCTGCTGCATCTCAGGAGGCCTACCAAGCGATGATCCCTCCCTAGAGATGCTCAAGACCACTCCCACGGGGTATTTAAACTGCCCCCCCAAAACAGACACCTGGTTTTCCATTCTTCCTTTCCCATTGTCTCCTCTCTGGGGGGCTGGAAAGCTGTCAGCGAGCATGGTATCCATTAAACCTGGGCTTTTTCTAATCTGGGTTGATTTGGCCTTACTAGGATTGTTGCAGTGGAGGAGAGGTTTATGGGGTGCATAATTTTCACTAGCCAAGCCCTCTATCAACTGAGCTACATTCCCTGACCCTATTAGCAAGCCTCTTCTAATGGTTCCTTTTTGTGGAGGAAGGATACCCTTGGAGACTAGGTCCCACTCTGTAGCCCAGGCTGGCTAACATCTCTTGCCCTTGTCTCCCTCTGTGTTTCAGACGGAAACCACTAGCTTTCTAAAGTTTTGTTTCTAATAGAATCCCCTCCAAGGCACACTGCTCAGACCCTTGTTCTTGGTGCTCGCTGGCTCCTCTCTGAATGCGGCACCCAGCCATGTCCGCCTGGAAATGCAGAAGCAGAAAGCAGTTTCTGGTGTCGGTGGGGTGGGGTGGAGTGGGGAGGTTTTCAGGTTTATCTTCTTCCGGCTCTGCAGATAACATTCATCCCGTCCTCATACAGAGCCACTTCCTCTACGTAGTCAGGTAGTCAGTCCAGTCCCAGAGTCGGTCACTTCCCTCGGGCTCACAAGAGCTCTCCACAGTTCACCCTTTGTGCTGGTCGGTTTTGGGTCACCTCGACACGAGCTAGAGTCCTCAGAGAGGAAGGAGCCCCAGTTGAGGAAATGCCTCCACGAGATTCAGCTGAAAGGCTTTTTCTCAATTAGTGATCAATGGTGAGGGCCCAGCTCCTTGCAGGCGGTGCCATCCCCGGCTGGTGGTCCTGAGTTCTAAAAGAAAGCTAACTGAGCAAGCCAGGGGGAGCAAGCCAGTAAGCAGCACCCGTGGTCTCTGCATCAGCTCCTGCCTCCAGGTTCCTGCCCTGCTTCAGTTCCTGCCCTGACTTCCTTTGGTGATGAAGAGCGATTTGGAAGTGTAAGTTGGTTAACAAACCCTTTCCTCCCCAACTTGCTTTTGGGTCATGGTGCCTCATTGCAAAAAAACGGAAACCCTAAGACACCTCCATTTGCAGACGAGAAAACTGGGGTCTGGAAAAGTTAAGTAACTCATTACGAGTAACGCCTGAGCCACCGCTGATACCTGGAAGTGGCACCGGTACCCAGAACAACCCTCGCTGTGCTTTTACCTCCTTGCTCTGTCCCTTCAACCTGGCAAGAACAGGCCTGACCAGGTCCAGAACGACCCTCCAGGATGGCTTGGGGGATAGCGTTGAGCGAAGACTTGCAGACAGTAAGACACGTGACCCACGGGGCCCGTGACATCATTTCCTGCCCAGCCTCAAAGGCAGCTTTGCTGCCTGCTCCCTGTGCGGGTTGTCGTGGGTGGAGTGGACTTAGTCAGGTTAAGAGTGCTTGGCAGGATGTTTAGGGCTCTTCAAATAAAAGGCATTATCAGCCTCTTCGATTCATCACAGAGCCGTGAGTGTCTGGTTGCTTTACAAATATTTGTTGGTCTCAGTAAAAGGGCTTCCTACCAAGCCCAGAAGGGGCGGGGCCACCCTTGGTAACCGCAGCTGGTTACCAAAGTTAGGGAGACCACTGGGTCAAACCGCCAAGAGGAACATGAATATGGTGTCCCTCCTCTGTCCCAAAGACCCAGGGTACAAGGATGGCAAAGAGATAATAAACCATCCACATTAATCCAGTAATTGATGACTATATAAACAAGATACCCTAAATTTAGTACCCTAAAACATTATTTATTTAGTAAGACAAACACTTTTCTTTTCTCTTTTTCTTTTTCTTTTTTGGTTTTTTGATACAGGGTTTCTCTGTGTATCTTTGGAACCTGTCCTGGAATCATTCTATGAACCAGGCTGGCCTCGAACTCACAGAGATCCGCCTGTCTCTGCCTCCTGAGTGCTGGGATTAAAGGCATGCACCACCACCGCACAGCATCAGACAAACTCTTATGCAGCCCAGGATAGCCTCCAGCTGGACATATAGTCGAGAATGACGTTGATCTCTTGATCCTCCTGCCTCCATCTCCTGAGAGCTAGCATTATAAAGTGCTCAGCACTGCACCTGGTTTTCTAGAACACTGAGAATCCAGTCGGGAGTTTTGTGCGTGCTGGGCAAATAATCTGCCTGAACTAGATAGACTCCAGCCCCATTGATTTATTTCTGTGTGTCATGGTTGCATGAGTTGGCAGGACTAAGCAGGTAGCCTCTTCTTTGGGTCATTATATATTTGCAGTTTGAAAGCAGCTAGGGCTGTGGTCATCTGAAGGCCTAACTTATTTGGATGGACAAGATGGCAGCTTGGGGCTTCTCCTCAGGGCCTCTGTCCAACAGTATAGTCCAGGCTTCTAAATAGTAGCTCAAGGTCCCAATTACAGGCAGTCTTCAAGGGGTTGTAAATATGTCCCAAGTTGCCGAGCAGTGGTGGAGCACTTGGGAGGCAGAGGCAAGCAGATCTCTGTGAGTTCGAGGCCAGCCTGGTCTACAAGAGCTAATTCCAGGACAGGCTGCAAAGCAACACAGAGAAACCCTGTCTTGAAAAACAAAACAAAACAAAACAAAAAACTATGTCCCAAGCTGACAATGCCACATTCTATTGAAAGGTACTCAGTCAGTCCATGTAGAAGGAGGTAAAGGAAGGGACTTCCTCTCTCCATGGACCAGCGCCAGAGGGAAGAAAGTCAAGGCTGATACCTTCAGAGACAAGCACCACCCAGAATCAGAAACAGTCTCCATACCTGATGCTCCGGAGCTGCCCAGTTTACCAGAGCTATGTTGTGGCAACATGGAAGCCTGGCTTTGGTGGAAGATGTGGGTAGAGGCTGAGCTTCATTTCCTGAACAGAAAAACCATTGGGCATCCATTTCCGGGAGTCACTCAGGTTCTGTTGGATTACAAGGGCAATGAGAATCAGGGCACTGGAGGCACCAAGACTCAGGTGTCTAAAGCTGGCCCTCTCCACCCTTGTCCCACTTCTGTGTCCTGACTTCAACCATATCCGTTCAGGGTGATGGCTACATGGGCTTTTGTGATTGTTTACTGGATAGCTGTGTAGGCGTAAACATCGTGGCTAACCAGTGATTCTTCTGGCTTCTCTCTTCAGTGACGAGCTTGTCACCAGCTCTGTCTACAGTTTTTAGGGCCAGAGGAGAGGAGCCCATGCTTAGTCAATCACACCTCTCCTAACAGTCTCTGGCCTTGATTTCAAACTGTCCTTGTAACAGGAGCTTTTCAAGCCACCCCTTCCACCCCAGCTGATTTCTCCTTTCCATTGCCCCCTCTTTTCCTGTCCACTCTCTTATCCTACCAGCGTGGTTGCATGCTTCAGAACTGACAGGTTCTAAGAGATGGCAGGAACTACCCTGCAAAGATCTCATAGCCGGTATTAGTTTCTTGTGGCTGCTGTGGCAAGCTGGGTGACTTTAGACCAGAAGTTAGACAGTCTGGGAGGTGGGCAGAAACTCAGATCAAAAGATCAGCAGGACTAATTCCTTTCGGCAGTTCCCCAAAGTATGTGGTCCTCACCTCTCCCTCAGCTGCTGGAGAAAGCCAGAAGTCTTTGACATTCCTTGACTTTTAGTAGGATCACCAAATGTAGCTCAGTCATCTTGTGACCTTTTAGGTCTCTAAGTAGCTTCCTAGCTATTATTGGTTCCAATTCAGACAGTCTTCACCGGGCTTAGGGTTCCTTCCTCTCTACTACTGCTACTACTACTACTACTACTACTACTACTACTACTACTACTATTATTATTATTATGTTATTGGTTGCTAATTATTTTTTGTTTTGTTTGTAAGACAAAGTCAAAAGTATCCCAGGGTGACCTGGAGCTCACGTAGTCAGTGATGACCTTGAACTTCTGATCCACCTGTCTCCTCCTCTTGAGTATTGAGTACTGGGAGACAAATGTAAACCACCATGCATGATCAAAATCAGGGCTTTATACATGCTAGGTAAGCCTTCTACTCAGAGCTACATGCCCAGATCAAGCACAATCTTTTTTGAGATAAGGCCTCCCTGTGTGGTAAAAGCTGGCCTCGAACTCATGGTCCATCTGGCATCAGCCCCCAGGTCCTGGGATTACAGGTGTGTACCACCACACCCTGGTATCCATCAAAATCTTATTTCAATACTTAGTTACATTTATCAACACCTAGATTCAAATAAGGGTGTGGTGGTACAGGACTGTTATCTAACCACAAGTTATCCGGTGGCCTGGGCTAACACCAAACGCTCAAACACAGTGAGGACCACAGAACCAGACTGTACAATACACCATCTCCGGGAGTCTATCCCACTAATGCCCACCCAGAACAGTCTCAGCTTTCCCAGGAGAGACCAGTAGGACCCCTCGCTGAGCATACGGTGACTTGGGGCCGTTGAGTTCTCTGTCCCTGCATGAATGGGAACCATAGTCCCTGCAAGCTATCAATCTGCCTTTTGTCTGGAGAAGCAGAACTCCGGTCCTTTGCTTGTCTATCAGCACTCACAGTTCCCCTCTGATTATAGTAAAATCTATGTGTGTTTGGACAGCTAACTGCTTCCCTAAGCCTGGGTTTCCTCCTCTGAAAAATGGGAACCAAGATCGCTGCCTCATAGCTCGGTCACGCTTATTTATTAAATAAAGTGCTGGGGCTAGCGAGATAGTTCAGTCTTAAAGGCACTTGCGGCCAAGTCTGGTGATGGAAGTTTGATCCTCAGGATCCACATGGTGGGAGGAGAGAACCAACTGCCGGAAGATGTTCCCTGACCTCCACACATGTGCTGGGCACCACGCGAATTCATGGTTGCCGCATAAACATGAAAAGTAAATAAACAAATAACTATAATAAAAACAATTGCCAGGCCTAGTGGCTAACACTTTTAATCCCAGCACTCAGAAGGCAGAGGCAGGCAGAGCTTTGTGAGTTTACCCAGTGATGTTTAGACCAGCCAGAGTTACAGAGTGAGACCCTGTCTCAAACAAGAAGCAGGGCAGGAGCCAGGCATGAGGGCACATGTCTTCATCCCAGCCACTCTAGAGGCTGAGGAGGCATATCATTATCAAAATGAAACCAGGCTGTACTAAGAAGCCAAGCATTATCTCAACAAAAACAAACGATGTGGCCAGTCAGTGGTACTTCATGCCTTTAATCCCAGCATCCAGGAGGCAGAGGTGCAGCATGAATAATGAAAACCCAGAGACAGATATTGGGGTTCAACCCAAAAACCAGAAAAACAAAGCAGCCAAGCCACTAGAGAAGTCTTACCTCTACCAAAGCAGGGTGACCACAGACTAAGCAGACTAAACCTTTCCCTCCAATTTTATATTCCCTCTAGTCCTGGGGATTAAAGACATGTGACTCCCTAGGACTGGGAGTAAAGATGAGAGCCACCACCACCTGAATTTGTATCAGCATTTATCACTTGTAGCCCAGGTTGGCCTTGAACTCACAGAGGTCCGTCTGCCTCTGTCTCCCAACTCCTGCAATTAAAGGTGTGTGCTACCACTGCCTGACCTCTGGTGACTTAGCTTTGCCCTTCTGATCTTTAGGCAAGCTTAATTTATTAAAACATAAATAAGCCGGGCAGTGGTGGCACACACCTTTAATCCCAGCATTTGGGAGGCAGAGGCAGGTGGATCTCAGTGAATTCAAGGCCAGCCTGGTCTACAACATGAGTGCCAGGACAGCCAGGACTGTTGTACAGAGAAAACCTGTCTCAAAAATACCAATAAACAAACAAGCAAACAAATAAAATATCACTGTACAGAGAGGAGGCTCTCTGTGAGTTCAAGGCCAGCCTGGTCTACAGAGTGAGTTCCAGGACCACCAAGCCAAGACTACACAGAGAGACCCCGTCTCAAAAGAAAAAAGGTGGTAGGTAGAGGTAGAGTACTTCTTGTCTAGCATATATAAGACCCTGGATTCAAGTCACCCAGCACCATGAAAAAAAAAAAAAAGGCCCTTTTCTCATATGTGGAGGTGCTCAATGAGTAACTTAGGAGTTCTGACCACAGGTTAGCCCTGCCTGTGTGCACATCAGAGATTGTGGTGTGCCTTAGAGGTATTATCTTGTTATCTTTCTCAACTTAGAGCCAAATGCAAATCTTGCCCCTTCGCATGTGCGCTCTCTCTCTCTCTCTCTCTCTCTCTCTCTCTCTCTCTCTCTCTCTCTCTGTGTGTGTGTGTGTGTGTGTGATTCTGTTGGTCACAGGGATGGGGAATCTTTTAAAAATATATTTATTTTAACTTGTGTATGGGTGTTTTGCCTACATATATGCCCACATACCACATACATGCCTCAGAGGTCAGAGGAGAGAGACCTGAAGGGTTGTGAGCCACCATGTGGGTGCTGGGAATTGAACCCTGGTCCTTTGGAAGAGGAGCCGGTGTTCTTAACTGCTGAGCCATGCCTCTGCCCTGGGATCTCTTTTGAGATACCGTATCTTAGTCTGATCTGGAACTCACAATATAGTCCAGGCCGGCTTCAAACTCACTATGTAGCAAGCAGATGCCCTCAAACTTCTGATCCTCCTTCCTCCACCTCCCATGGGCTGAGGTGGCAGGCACGCCCTAGGACTCCTGGTGTGACACAGCTGGGAATGGAACCCAGGCTCTTCCATGCTGAGCAGGCTAAGTCACAGCCCCACTCCCACCTCATCCTTACAAAGTTTTATTAGAACACAGCCCTGTGGATGTACTAACTATTGTCTCCCCCATGCTTACATGCTACATTATACAGCAGCGGTGGAAATCATGTGACTATGAAACATAATCTCCTTGCTATCTGGCCCTTCACAGAAATGCTGACCACCCTGAATAAGGGCAATTGCCAGGCTCCCAGGCTTGCCCTCTGCATCAGATAGTTCTAGCATTGCCTTCTAGTGGGCAGGTAGGAGAAGTGGAGGAGGTTCCTCTTTACAGCATCAGCTGGAGAGGATGTCATGGTGTCAGGGTTTATTTAGGACTAGAGCTCAGTTAGGGACCAAGGTGTCCCTGATGTCACCCCTGCCCTGAGGCTGCCACTGGATACAAAAGTGCCGCCTTGGCCTCTGGGCAACACAAAACAACTACCCCCACCCCACTGGCCTCCCATCCCACAGCCCAGGACAACAGGAAAGGACTTGTTGGCCACACAGAGGAATTCCCCACCTCCTACCCACTACCCCAAACTAACTGCGGATCCTCAGGGCAGAAGGTGACTTCCCCTGCCTGAGACTGAGCTAGGCTGTAACCCGATCTCCTCTGTATTAGTGTGGCCTGGTTGAAGTGGCTGTCTGGCATGCCCCTCCCCCATTTCTGTCTTCTCTCCCCACTCCAGGAAGAGCAAGGTCTATGGAGGCTGCTTTCCTGTTGGTCAGAATGACAGTTGGCCAGGATTGCCTGATTAGGAGCCACAGCGATCTCCTTACTTGCTCCCTTTTCTTGCTTCCGGGGTGTGCTGAATTCTCTTGGACAGTGAAAATTGCCATTTTCCAGAGCTGGCAGAGGGTCTGAGGAAGGGGAGAGCCTGCTCCTCGGGGCCGTCACAGAGGGAAATCCGCGCACCACTACCTTACCTGCTTCTGGCTTCAACAAGAAACAAACAAGTGCGTAGACACGGCCCCCACTCCTCCTCCCTGCCCAGTGGAGTGTGCCAGGCCTGGCTGTGCCTCCGGGTGCAGAGAGCTGCTGGCTCAGGCTGACCACAACTCCTGCTGAGCCATCAACGTCCCCAGAACCCGGCTGCAGCTGGCTCCAGAGGAGGATGCCTTGGTGCCCAGTCCCCTTACTGTGGTGGGTTTGCCGCTCTAGCCATTGATTCCCCCACCCCCACCCTCCGCTAATGTGTTCTGTGCTGAGTGTCTGTCCTCCTCTCTCTGGCACCAGAAGGCCTGCCTGCTGGCTGGTCTGGACAGTTTGCCAGGAAGCAACATATGCCCCTTTCCTAGGAGGCCAAGAGTAGGGAGAAACTCTTTACCCCTCCCCAACATGGAGTCCCACTGGAGTCCCATGGCTCTTCCTCCCACCCTGGTTCACTGTCACCCTCAGATTTCCAGGACCTGGAGAGTCTGATGTTGGCTGTGAAGGCAGTTTGATAAATCCCGAGCCAAGCAGTCCTCAGTACAGGCTCCAGAGGATAAGGCATAGCTTCACAGGGCTGGAAGCTTCGTGAATACTTACAAACTGGCGTCCATGTGTTTTGCTTTGGTGCCAAGGATGGATCCCAGGGCCTTTGGTCTGCAAGACACAGAAGCCGTGTCCCTAGCCCTACACCATTTTTAAATCATAAAGGGAATCTATGCCTGTTTTAAAGATTGAAACCCAATTAGATTTTATTGAAGGTAAAAGCCGTGGCTAACTAGCAGAGAGTTTACTACACTGAGTCTTTTTATAAACACGGATCAATGCCAAGGGAGAAGAGGAAAGGAAATTTGCATTTTTCATGGTCCTCGGGCAAAACACAACCTGTTCTACCAGAAGCAGGTGAATGGCCATTCCTGAACTTTCTATTAAAAAAAAAAATTTCTGCCTCTAAAAATGGTCTGTCAGTTATGATAGGCCTTAGCCAAAGTTGATCGCAGTCACTTCAACAATGCAAAATGAGACTTTGGGTGATTGCTCAGGTAGCTAACTGTATCCGTCATTATCTGCTCACTTTGGAAGCTGCTTGATTGCACCTTCTGTCCACTCCAGTAATATTACTTCCCTTCTCAGGCCTTCGATGGGGTTGAAGATTAGACAGTCATAGTTACCTTCCTCCTATGATTTGGCCAAGCTTATTTCCGATTCAAGATTTAGACTCCTTGAAATGGACTTTTTATTAAAACATTTGTCATGTATTCCTTGCTTAATATTGCTTATGTTGTTTGTAATTTTATACTTGATATCTGTTCCTATTGTATATAGTTTTGTATTGGGTTTGGGTTGCTCTTGTTTAGACAAAAGGGGAAGATGGTGTGGAACCTTGTTAGCCAATCATCTTTAAGAGGTGGGTCTTAGTTAAGGCATGGCTTCGCTGGGACCCAGAGTAAACTGTGTGCACTTCCATGTGCACACTCTCTGCACCTTTTCCCGTGGGACATTGCTGTGCTTGGATTTCTTGTTTCCTGTTTCGTGAGTTTTCCCCTTATAATAAATAAAATATAATTGTTTTATCATTAACTAGCCTGGTTATTTCAACAAATGGTCCTAGCTGTCCTAGAACTCACTCACTCTGTAGACCAGGCTGGCCTTGAACTCACTGAGATCTGCCCTTCTCTACCTCCTTGAGTGCTGGGATTATAGATGTGCCCTGTCACCACCCAGCATGGATATTTAAGGCAGACCTAGACTCTGACTTGCCTCCTTCCTTCCTGCTTGCCCTAGGGCTGTCTGGGGCCCCTGTGCACAGTCTGAAGCCCACAGTGGTGGTGCATACCCGTGATCTTGGCACTCAGGAGGAGGACTATCTGGGAGTTCAAGGTTCAGATTACATGAGACCCAGTGTCAAAGAAAACCAAACTACTGAACTTGGGTCCTCTGCAAGAGCAACCAGTGCTCTTAATTGCTGAATTACCTCTGAGCCTCCTTAAAATACTCCTATATCAGGGGGCAGTGGCACATACCTTTAATGCCAGCACTCCTGTGGCAGAGACAGGCGGATCTCTGTGGAGTTCGAGGTCACTGTGGTCTACAAAGAAAGTTCCAGGACAGCCAGGGCTAAAAAGAGAAACCCTGTCTTCAAAACAAAACAAACAAACAATCAAGAGACAAAAAATACCAAAAGCCAAATTACCACTGAGGAAAGATCTTGGTGCTTAAAGTGTACAGGAAGGAGAAGCTCATGCTTTGGATCCCCAGAACCTCTGTGAGCACCTGGTGAATGTAGCTACACACCAGTGATTCCCACTTTGGAAGATGGAGACGGGGATCCCGGGAGAGACTAGCCATATAGGCCAGGCCTGGGTTTGACCGAGAGACCCCACCCTAATTAAAGGAGAAGAGTGCTCGAGGATGATTTCCGACATGAATCTCAGGCTTCCACAGGCATGCGCACAATGTGCGTTCACACCTACACGCACACTTATGCCTACACACAAACACACGTGAAAATGAGCGTGGGAGAAACAAAACAAAACGAATTCAAACAAGCAAGCAAAAATATGAACTTGAAGGTCAGAGAATCCGTCCTTCAGAGTGCTTCGGTCCGCTGAGGGCAAGAGGAAGCAGCTAAAGCGGGAACAGGAGAAGGGAAGGGGAAAGCATCCCGCAGTCTCGGGGAAGCTGACAATGCAAGAAACATGCTCCAGTGAGCACAAAGAATTTTCTTCCTCCTTTCCATAACAGCCCACAGCAAAATGGGAAGCCTGGACTGGTGTACCTCTGGGAGGCTGTTTCCTTAGACTTTGGTCATGCTGTCCTGTGACCACCCTCTGAGGTAGATATGATTCCTGTTTTACAGATGGAGCCATGGAAAGCCTGGGTTTGCCCATGTAGGATACCAGAACAAAATAGCTCAGGCTGGGCAGTTTATAAGTCACAGGAGGGTGACAGCAGCCACTTCTGGAGACTGCGAAGTGCAAGATCCTGGTGCCAGCGACCCAGTTGAGGACTTTTTTTCTTTCCTCTCCCCTCCCCTTCCCTCCCCTCCCCTCCCCTCCCCTCCCCTCCCCTTCTCTCCTCTCCTTTCCTTTCCTTCCTTTTTTTGTTTATTTTTCAAGACAGGGTTTCTTTGCGTAGCTCTGGAGCCTGTCCTGGAGACCAGGCTGGCCTCGAACTCACAGAGATTCGCCTGCCTCTGCCTCCCCGTGTTGGGATTAAAGGCGTGCACCACCACCCTGCTTGTGAGGACTTCTCACAACTCTATAAGAAAAGGGGACAGGTATTCCTCAGGCTCTTTTTGTCTTTAAAACTTTTTTTTTAAAAACCTACTTATGTGTATGTGTGTGTGCCTGTATGAATTTATATGTATTGAGTGTGCAGAGATGCCCAAGGAGGCCAGGAGAGGGTATTAAACCCCCTGGAACTGAAGCTATAGGCGGTTGTGAGGCACCATGTGGGTTCTGGGAGCAGAACCAGGCTTCTCTGCAAGAGTTGTAGTGTATTTAACTGGAGTCATCTCTCCAGCCTGCCTCTTTTTTTTCTTTAAAGAAATCTATTATTAATCCTATTACTACTACTGTTATTAGTGTATGTGTCTGTGTCTGTGTGTGCCCTGTCACAACACATGTGGAAGTCAGGGGACAGCTTTATAGAGTCAGTGATTTCCTTTTCTTCTTACGTGGATCCTGAGGATGGAACTCAGGTCACCAGTTCATGCAACAAGCACTATACCCACTGAGTCATCCCCCTAACTCTCTAACTCCTCTCTTTCTTTCTTTCTTTCTTTCTTTCTTTCTTTCTTTCTTTCTTTCTTTCTTTCTTTCTTTCTTTCTTTCTTTCTTTCTTTGAGAGAGGGCTGTTGTGGGATTCCCCTCTGTATGCTATAAATACCATTGGTTAATAAAGAAACTGTCTTGGGCCTACACAGAACAGAATAAAGGTATGTGTGTGTGGCGGGTGTGGGGGGAGGACAACATTAGACTGAATGCTGGGAGAAAGAAGGTGGAGTCAAGGAGAAGCCATGTAACCCTGCTGGAGACTGACGCTGGAACTTTACCGGGTAAGTCACTGCCTCATGTCAGTACACAGATTAATGGAGATGGGTTAATTTAAGATATGAGTCAGCCAGAAATATGCGTAAGCTATTGGCCAAACAGTATTGCAAAAAATATGGTTTCTGTGTGATTATTTTGGGTTGAGCAGCCAGGGAACAAACAAGTGGCCTACCTACCACAGAGGACCTTGAACTTGCTATGTAGCTGAGGATGACCTCGAACTTCCGATCTCCTTGCCTCTACCTCCTGAGTGTGGGGATCCCAGGCATTTATCATCACACCTGCACATTACACAGTGCAGGAATCGAACCCAGGGATCTGGGCATGGCAGGAAAGCCCTGCCAAATGCGCCACACCCTTACCTCTCATGTCTCTTTTACAAGGACACGGTCACCTTTCAAATACCCTACCTCTTAATCACATCACATTCTGGGATAAGTTTCAATGTGTGAATTTGGGGAGATACAAACATTCAGATGTTAGCACAGCCCTGGTAGGCAAACTTACCCAGAGTCACTCAGCGAGGAACCCCGCTGTTCTGAGGGCCCAAACTCTGGTCCTCTCACTGTACTGCAGTGCTTCATCTACTGAGCCATCTCATCGCCCCAGCCCGCTTGAAACTCGTTTTTCAACATCTAGGTTACTCCTCTGCTGCTGTGTTAAAGAAGATGACCAGAAACAGTTCAGCGAGGAACTGGAAGGTTGCAGCCTACAGGTTTCAATTCCAAAGACTGAAGGTTATAACAATGTCTGTTGCCAAAATACGAACTCTTGTAAAACCAATGCAGCCTGTTTCTTTGGTCCCCATCCAGAGACGTTCTTTTTTTTTTTTAATATATTTATTTATTTAATTATTATGTATACAATATTCTGTCTGTGTGTATGCCTGCAGGCCAGAAGAGGGCATCAGACCTCATTACAGATGGTTGTGAGCCACCATGTGGTTGCTGGGAATTGAACTCAGGACCTTTGGAACAGCAGACAATGCTCTTGACCACTGAGCCATCTCTCCAGCCCCCAGAGACGTTCTTCACAAACACACAGCAGACTAGCGAGTGCATTGCTCCTCTTTGACCCTGCGGAAGAAGTGCCCCGTTTCATTCACTCCCCGGACAGTTCAGTTCTCCATCACCTCACTTGTTTGATGATTTCCCGCTTCATTATGTTCCTAGAACTTGGTTCTGTATTCAGACCTGGGCAGGTCTAATTCTTTTGTCTGTCAGTTACAGTCTGTCATGGGAGTGTAGACCCCAAGGGCGGAACCGCCTACCCTTTACCCTTGGCAAGAAAATACCACCCAGCCCCGTTCCCAAACAAGAACACATAAGAGGATACTTCATGACTGGAAGATCTTTGGGTTTGTATGCCCTGGGGAGAACGTGCCAAACTGCTCTCCACGGAAGTTGTAATGGTTTATAATCAGTCTAGTGGAGAGTGAGGGCCCTTTGATTGTGCTGTCAGACCTTTCAAAGTCTTTGTCAACCTTCTCTGTGGGAAATGGCCCTGAGACAAAGACGTTTTCCTGCTCCACTTTGACCAACGATGACATCAAACATCTTTTCAGCGCTTGTCCCTCTGACCAACCCTAGTACCTCCCATACGCTGCCTAGGGCCTTGTGTCCTATTTCACCTTCAAGATGCAGGAGTAGATCCTGTGTCTTCATCTCCCAGCCTCTTGGTGAATCATTCCTGAGAAGCAAGAGGCAGTGGACTCAAGGTAATTCTCCCCAGGGAACCACCTGAGTGTCCATCCAGTTTGGGGAAGGTCTTGGACCCTGGGCGGTGTGACTCTCAAGCCTGGGGGATTCAGGGTAGTGGTGGATGCTACAGGAAGGAGTCAGGACAGGTGTATTTAGGAACCGGGGCACGGGAAGGACCCAGGTAGAATGGGAGAGGGTGTATTCAGAAGGAACCGAAGAGCAAAGTCCTAAGCTGGAAGACAGGAAAGAAAGGAGCCAGGCTGAGGCTAGAGAATGGTGTGAGTGAGCAGAGAGGCCCTTGGCGGAGGGTTGGGGGTACTTAGGAAGCATCCTCTCTGGAAATCACAGGAGAATGAGTTTTCCATGCCTGGTTCCACTGCTCATCACTGATACAGGGTTAATGCTTTGAGCTGCCTGCAGTAAGAGATTGAGATGCTCCACAGCTTTGTGGGAAGAATTCAAGATCCTTTGTGCAAACAGCTCAGTGAGAAGCCTGGTTGCCCGCTGGCCCGCCCTCTCTGAGTGGGTCTCGGGTCTGTGGGGAAGCCCAGGTCAGGCCTATGTAATTTGACCTTGGTGTTGTCCTGCACATCTAGCTGAGTTTTGCCAAGGCAAGGATGGACAGGAGGAGCCAGTGGCTGGATCCCTGGGCCCCTGGGGAGTCTGCAGCCTGTTATTTCCTGACTCAAACAAACAGCAAATTTGCTCTGGAAATTGCTGAGGCAGAGGCCTCCCAGAGCCCCTTGAAGGATGGGCCATGTCACTTTCTAACCCTCGGGGCATCTGAGTCTGGAGAAGCCGGGCCTCCGTATCTGCCAGTTAGAGTGGAGACCCTACCTAAATCCAGCCCTCTGACAGGTCCAGAGCCAGCCTCCAGGAATGGGTGGTAGCGGTGGCAAGGGCCCCCATTCTATGCCTGGCCTCACTGTACCCCATGGAGGGAAGGGAAAAGCAGGCAGGGTGGGGCTCTTTTCTAAAGCCAGCTTCCCAAAGCCACAGTTCAAAGCAGAGTTTTCTTAGAACTGCAGGCAGAGATGATCCCCACCCCTTGCCTCCCTGGTGGACAAACACAAAAAGTTGAGTGGTCCCTGGGGCGCCCAAGACATGCTTAATTGCTTTCTGAGAGAATTGTCACCTTCTTTTGGTTTCCTCCCCCTCACCACTGCCCTCCTGAGCCCTTCCCCCAACCTCTGGAGGCTCTTGCGTGGGGAACAGGGCTGAGGCCCAGAGATCCTTGGCTGCCTCCCAAAGTAACCAGCAGCGATGTGCAGAATAGCAGCTTGCTTCTCCAAATACATCGCCGCACCACCTCTGCCGAAAAAAGAACCCTATGTTTGGGGAATAAGTGTGCATTTTGCTAGGAGCCAGGCACTCATCGACTGCAGATGGATGGTGGCCCGGGCTGCCTGAGTGGGCCAGGCTTCAGCGCAAGCAGACAGTGTGAACCAGGATGGGGAGAGGAGCCAGCCGGGGAAAGTGAACCGTCGGGCTGGTTGGAGGTTTGCATCCCAAGAGCTTCGTCAGCATCTTGTGAAGCTTGAAGTAGCTGAGAGTCGCTCAGAGGGATGTGTCTTAGGAAGGGCAGGCTAAAGAGAATCCCAAAGAGACCACTGACTGTGTAACGGTTCAGATACCTTAGAGTCGTGGTTCTCAGCCTTCTAATATTGCGACCCTTTAATACAATTCCTCGTGTTGTGGTAACCCCACAACCGTAAAATTATTTTTGTTGCTACTTCATACCTGTAATTTTGCTACTATGAATTATAATGTAAAAATTTTTTGCAGATAGAGGTTTGCCAAAGGGGTCGAGACCTACAGGTTGAGAATCACCATTTTAGACCTTATTTCTGGTGACGTGAGAGATGTCTCGGCAGTTAAGAGCACTGACTGCTCTTCCAGAGGACCTGGGTTTAACTTCCAGAACCCACTACAGTTTTAGGGGATCCAGTGTCCTCTTCTGACCTCTGTGGGCACCAAGCACTTAGATGCTAACAAAACACTCCTACGTACTAAAATGAAATACAGATATAATTAACTTTTTTCCTGCATAATAGAAGTGGGTAATGACTTTCCCCCTCACTGTAACTGAGGGACCCAGGATCTTTTGATCTTGGGGTTACCCATAACTGGCTGAAGAGGAACTGTGGAGGAAGATGCCTTATTTTGGCCTGGACTCGGAGGAGGTGTGCTTGCATCTGCTCACAGTCTAGTGACGAGAACTAGTCACGTGACTGTGTGGTTGGGAATGTAGCCTTTGTTCTTCAGTGAGGACTGTCGGAGAAGAGCGGGGCTCTGGTAGATAGTTAGCCATCTCTGCTGAATGCCGTCATGGGACAAAGGATGAGTGACTCACGCTGACGTATTTTGTTCCTGATTGTTTGTTATGTTTGCTTTCTTTGGGTTTATTTGGGAGCTGGAGAGAGCCTGGGGCCTCACACATGCTAAGCAAGAGCTTTGCCTTTGAGCTGTATCCCAGTGCTTGTTCCAGTTTTGAGAAAGTTTCTCCCGCTCTCTCTTTCTCAAGACAGGGTTTCTCTGTGTAGCTCTGGAATTCGCTCTGTAGACCAGGCTGCCCTTGAACTCAGAGATCCACCTGCCTCTGCCTCCTGAGAGTTGTTGGGATTAAAGGCACGTGCCACCGCTGCTGGCTTCTAAGAAGGAGCCTTGCACTTCAATCAGGAAGTTCTGCTGGAATAATAGGAAAGGAATTTGCTTTTGTGAAGGATTTATGACGCTGAAGAGCTGGCTTAGCAGTTATGTGTTGTTTTTTGGGAGGGCCTAGGTCTGATTCCCAGCACCTATATCAGGTGGTTCACGGCAGTCTGACTCCAGCTCCAGCTGATCTAATGCCGTCTTCTGGACTCAGAAGGCATCTGCCTGCACACATCCACATACACTCACGCACACATGATTGAGAAGAAGACTTGGAAAGGAAAGAGAATTGATAAGCTCCTGATTGAGTCTTCAGAGGGGTCTACCGGATCCTTTGGGTGTCTCAAGGTCAAAATCTAGGCTGAGCTCTCACCTGGAGCCTTGAGGACCGTGATGGTTTGGGGGGAAAAGTGGCCCCCAAAGGAGTGGCATTATTAGGAGGTGTGGCCTTGATGGAGGAAGTGTGTCACTGTGAGTGTGGGCTTTGAGGTCTCTTTCGCTCAAGCTTCCTTTGGTGTTGACTTCTGCTGCCTGCAAGATGTAGGAGTCTCAGCTCCAGCGCCACCTCGGCCTGCAGGCTGCCACGCTCCCCGCCATGATGATAATGAACTGAACCCCTGATTTGTAAGTGAGTCACTCAACAAAATGTTTTCATGGTGTCTCTTCACAGCAATAGAAACCTGACCAAGACAAGGAAGCAACCCTCTCAAGGTCGCGTGTAGCTCCTTGTGTTGGGGTGACTGAGGTCCCTGTTTCTGCGCTGACGATTGGCTGAGGCCATCTGGCGTGTTCCATGTGGCTCCCTCTTTAGATGCATGGATCTCTGTTGTGATCGGGATCTCTGACTTCCGCTGCAAAGAATTCTCTGCTGTTAATGAAGCCCTATGATTAGGTCAGGCCCACCCCAACAACCATCCTATTTAAAGATTTCCTCAACTGTTTTACGTGTATGAGTGTTTTGCCTATGGGTATGTACGTGTGCCATGTTTGTTCCTGGTGCCCCAGGAGGTCAGAAGAGGGTGTCGGGTCCCCTGGAACTGGAGTTTAAAAAGATTTCGAGCTGCCATGTGTGTGCTAAGGTTCAAACCCAGGTCCTCTGGAAGAGCAGCAAGAGCTCGTAACGGCTGAGCCACCGCTCCAGTCCCAGGACGATGTTCGGTGACGCTAAAGAGACTTCTGTTTTCTGGCTGAGGAGCTGCTCACTTGGAGTGACAGATGGGCGTGGCCACAGCCTTTGCCATATACAGGGCCCATCTGGGAACGGAGAGGAAATGTCCCTTCCTCCTGCAAGCCCCTTTCAAAGCTTCATAGAGACCGGGCTCCCTCAGGAAGAGGCTCAAGATGGAATAGAACACGTTGACCCCAAAGAAACACTTCTGGCCCTGCCTCTGGGGGTCTACTGGACACTCCTTCCTTCTTAGGCATGCCTGGACACAGTGACTCCAGGACTTGGCAGCTCCCCCAGGCATTGACTGGCCTACTTTTCCTCTAGTCCGGAGTGGTAGCTGCCGATTTGTTCCCATAGATGGTCCAACACTAGCAAGGACAGGAGAGCTGGTTGACCCTGTTTGTGAGGCTCCCCCACAACCATTTCAACATAGCCTCTTGCCAAACTGTTGACATCTAGGTTCCTTAAAGGCCCTTTATTGCATCCCCAGGGGTTTTCTAAGCAAGATTCTAGTTCCTCCCCTAGCCTGCCATTGTAGGGGCTAGGCCCTGCTCTTCCCCTGGGCCTGCCCCCTCTAGTCACAAGAGTGTGAACACCTGTAGCAACAAGCTCTAGGAGTGTTTTCTTAGCTATGTGTGCATAGTGGGGGGTGTCCTGGGGTGCTGGGCAGCAAAAGGACCCCTTTGTGTAGTCCCCTCCTTCAGGCCTGGAGCTACCTTCCCACATACACCTTCTTTCTCTCCTCCCTGGGAAGTTTTGGGTCTTGGGGAATTTCAACAAGATCTCTCTCTTTGCACCAAACACCTGGTGCTTAGCTTCCCATGAGACACCTGTGTGTTCTCACGCCTCCCTTTCTCCTGGGTGCCATGGAAAGCAGCAGAAGGGAAGGCAAGATTCTCTGAAGGAACTAGGGCCACAGGTAGTTGAGGGCCCAGGCAGGCCCCACGGTTCTGCAGGATTCATACAGTGACTACGGAACCAGACTGGACAGGAGGCAGTTCAGCCCCAGCTGTGAGATGCATGTGTCTGTGTGTGTCTTGCCTCTGCTGCGTTCCGACACCAAAGGGAACGGTATCCTACATGCTGGATGGCTTGTTACAGCCTGTGTATTTTTAAGGTGCTGTGTTAGGTGTTGAGAATTGTATGGGCAACCCATAGGCTCAGAGTCTATGGGGAGCTGGCTTTATGGGAATGAGAGGCTGGGAAATCAAGAAAGCAGGGCTGGCCGTTCCGAGCTACAGGATTCATCCTGGAGGCCTTAGGAGCCACTAGAAGACTTTATGCCACGACAGGGTCAGGATCGCTTCCAGATAGGTGACTGACCTCGGCGAAGAGACCACATGCTACCAAAATCCTGCTGATGTGGCAGAGGCCCACGGGCAAAGCTCTGTCCATAAACACCCATAATCCGCTATCGATTCGTAATGGAAACAGCGTGTGTCCTTTGCCAGCCTGACTCGGCACCCAGCAACTGGTTTGCCACTCGAGTCTGCTGCTATTGCATTTTGTCATCCTGTCTCCACTAAGCCTTCTGGCTTCTAGACAAACATCCACCCCCTGTCTTCCTGCAATTCTATCCTCTCGGCATCCTCAAACCTCAACATTGTCTCCTTCCTACTCTGCCTGCCCAGCCACAGGGCATTTCCCCACTTAGCCCCTGCTGAACTTTCCGCAGAAGGGGAGAGGGGAGGGAGGCAAGTGGAGAGGGAGTTTCCACCCCAGAACCCCCTTGCTTTGAGCACTTGATGACTGGGATCCTGTTTCATTTCTGTTGCTGTGATAAAGTACCCCGAGCACAGCAGCTTAGAGAAGAAAGGCCCCATCCCCACCCTGCACCCCACTCCAGGCTGACATTTATAGGTTACAGTTCATCATTGAAAGGAAGACACGGTGGCTGCAGACAGCCACAGTGCACCCGCAGTCAGGAGACAGAACATAAAGACTGCTTGCATTCAGTTCCATCTCCCTTTTTTCTTTTCTTTCTTTTTTCCCCATTTATTTGTTTTTGTTTTTCCAAACAGTGTTTCTCTGTGTAGCCCTGGTTGTCCTGGAGCTTACTCTGTAGACCAGGCTGGCCTTGAACTCAGAGATCCACCTACCTATCTCCCAAGTGCTGGAACCAAAGGTGTGCACCACCATGCTTGACTTCGCTTTTTTTTTCCTTTTAAATTTTTTATTCATTTTACATACCAACCACAGTTCCCTCTCCCTCCACCGCACCCTCCCACCTTCCCAACCCCTTGGCTTCCCCTTTTCATTCCATCCAGGGCCCAGTCTATGAAATGATGTGATCCATATTCGAGGAGGGGAGATGTTCCCACTTCATTCAACCTAGCTGAAAAATTCCCTCATCGATGCACCCACAGGCCAGTCTAATATAGATAATCCCTCATTGAGACTCCCTTCCCAGGTGAGTCTAGATTCTGTTAGGTTGGCACTAATTCCACCTATCCCCCCCCACAGCCACACCCAGCTGCACATACACACACACACACACACACACACACACACACTCACACACTCCTTGCCCTACACTTACCCAGAGCCCTCTGCTCACTCACAGTGAATCCACTCTATACTTTTAATTTGCTTCTGAAAAGCCCCTTACTGCTTTTCTGTTTGCATGTAATTCTTCAGTTCTTTGAACTAGACACCAAAAAAAAAAAAAAAAAGGAAAACCAAGCAAAATAAAACAAACCTAAGAACAGCTGGTCTAGACAGACAGAGATCACCTACAACAGCCTCACTGGGAGCCTTGGGCATACAAGCTCCCTGCTCGCCCAAACCTTGCCCCTGTGTGACAGTCCACAAGGCTATGACGGGGTGTCCAGGCACTACACTTGCCTGGACTCACTCAGGTGATGGACTGTATCCTGGGTGTCCCCAGACTCTGGGAGTGGAGAAAACTTTTCCTCAGCTGGCCCCCGCAGTCCTTCTGCATGGCCTGGGGGAAGGTGTTCAGCCAGCAGTAAGCAGAGCGCAGCTTTGGAAAAATCAACAGCCTACACCTGTTGCTCACCAGGTAGCTTTTCTCCCTGTAGGTGTGGTTCCCCCCACCACCACACCCCCGAGGTCATACTTAGGGGAACCAGGCAGGAGGGAGCCTGAAGTAGTGGGAATCCTACAGGCTGTCCACACTGCAACCGCATAGGAAGTGGTTTCTGCTCTTTTAAAATTGCATTCACAGAACCAAGGCAGCGCCTGCATGTGTGCACCTGACCGGGGAGGGGAGCCCAGGGGAGCCGGCCTTAATCCTAGCTTCTCTTGGGCTCTAAAGAATTCAGATGACAAAAGGTTGGGTTAGATTACTTGGGTCAGTGCCTGCTTCTGATTCCCAGATGCCAAAACTGGGCCTTGAGGAGGGGTGGTGGCCTAGGCCACAGGGCTGTGGCAGGACAAGTCAGGTAACCTGCCCCTGAGGTCACCCGATACCCAGGCACCAGCAGCTCCCTGTGCCTACAGGGTAGGACTTCTTACATCTGGAACCACAGATGAAATAAAGTCCCAGGAGCCCCAGGGGTCAGGAACAGAGACTGTGGGGCATCGTGGAGTTCTGTCCACCCGGTGTCTGAGGCTCAAGTCGCTGTCTATTACTGGGGTCATTAAGATCGGAGCTTGGTCCCAGCAATTAGATAACAAAAAGCAGAAAAAGGAGATTGAGTCCATGTGGCCACAGTGGGGAGATGAACAAAGGACCAGTGACCCTTCCCCTACAAGCCCACCTTTAGGGTCCCAACAGGTGTAGTTTAGCTTTTTTTTTTTTTTTAACTTTCTTTTATAATATAGTTCCATCATTAGATCATCTCCCCTTCCCTTTCTGCTCCCAGGCTCAGGTTTGATGGAGACCAAGAGGTGTGTCCTGGCTATGGTATCCCGGACATCATCGTCTGGACTCTGTCTCTTCCACAAGTTGTCAGAGCTGTGTGAAATCTCTTCCTGGGAGACGTGTTCCTTGCCTGGCCTGGATTTCTAAGGAAATCCCAGAGTCCCAAGGAACCATGACCTCGATTCACAGAGGTCACATGTCAGATAGCCTACATATTAGATATTTACATTATGATTCATAGCCGTAGCAAAATCACAGTTATGAAGTAGCAATAAAAATAATCTTATAGTTGGGGGGGTCACCATAGCATGAGGAACTGTATCAAAGGGTCACAGCGTTAGGTCACAGCAGACCGTCTTCTGCCAGCGCCCCAGGCCAGCATCTAGCAGGACGTGTCTTCTTCCGCTGCTTCAGTCAGTTGGGTAGACAGGCCTGTAGCAGGCTGCTTCGCTCTACCTCTGCCAGAGGCCAGGTCCCTTGCCACCAGAGGGGTTCGTACTCCTCGGTATCACTATGATTGGCCACAGAGCGAGTGGCCAAGAGCATAGCTGTTTTAGTCCCGGGGTTCCCATTCGGTTACCATTTACTTCTACCAGGTTCTCTTATTGGGATCATGAAAGTCAGCTGTTGAGATCTTAGCCAGAGCCCTGGAGCAGGAGTAGGGGACAAGGCAGACGAGGACCTCACCTCCTGAAGCCTGAAGGTGGTTTAAGAGGGCTAACAAGCTCAGAACCAGGGCTCCTGTGTGTGTGTGTGTGTGTGTGTGTGTGTGTGTGTACGCGCATGAGCACAAACTCATCAGTCTGTCTTCTGTAATGTTGCGTGTGTGTGTGTGTGTGTGTGTGTGTGTGTGTGTGTGTGCGTGCACCCAAACTCATCAGTCTGTCTCCTGTAATGTTGCTAGGACGACCTTTTCTCCACTCATTTTTTTTTCCTCCCTCCCTCCCATCCCCCCTGTCTCTGTCTTTTGAGGGCCAGGGTCTCCTACTCACGTATCCCAGACTATTCTCAAACTTGGGATGTATCTGAGGACGACCTTGAACTTCTCATCCTCCTGCCTCCACCTCCAAGTGCTGTGATTACGGCTGTACACCGGCACACCTGGTATTTCCTGCCTTGCTGTGCATGGACCTCAGCTTTTTAATGAGTGTTAAACAAGCACTCACCATCTAAGCTACATCCCCATCACCAATGGGTTCTTTCTGGAGCACAATCCTAAAACCCCCAGGAGCTGCCTTGTCGGCCTTCAGTGCTGGCACCGGTCTACCCTTCCAAGTTGGTCTGCCACATCACCTGAGCCACGCACTGGATCTGGCCGCACTGAAACATTCAACTCTTATCTGACTCGCTTGACTTGACCTCTTCCCTCCCTTATGGATTCCGGCTTGGGTGGCCCTAGCCTCTGTGCCTGGCACCCAACGGTTAGCCATTCAGAATCATCAGAATCAGAGATAGACTTGGGACTTTGATTCCAGTCCTTCATTCCCTGCTAACTAGCTACGTCATCTGTGTGTGTGTGTGTGTGTTGTGTGTGTGCGCGTGCACACACAAATGTGTGCACAAGTGTGAGTGACAATATGGAAGTCAAGGGATGACTGTGAGTGTCCTTTGTTCCTCGGGCACCATCCACATCTGTTAGTGGGTTGGCGAGCTAGCTCAGCAGGTAAAGGTGCTTGCCACATAGCCCTGATGATGTGAGTTTGGGGCTTGAGCTCTGGTCAGGACAGGAGGGAACTGACTCTGGGCAGCTGTCCTCGGAGCCCCACAAGCAAGCTGTGGCATTTACACACCCTCCTGAGAACCAATGTTTGTGTTTATTCTTATTGTCTATTTGGGGGATATAGGCATGAGTGCACACGCCACGGCACTCAGGGGACGACTCTGTGATGTCAGATCAGTCCTCTCATCTCAATGTGGGCTTCTTTCAGGAATCAAACACATGACATCAGGGTTGTGCCTTTACTGGCTGAGCCATCTCCCTGGCTCCCCCCACAATTCTTTTCTTTTCTTTCCTTCCTTTTTTCCTCTCTTTCTTCATTTTGTTCTTTCTTTCCTCCCCCTCTTCCTCCTTCGTTTTGAGGTAACGTCTCTCACTGGCCTGGTACTCCTCCAATGAGGCCAGTCTGACTGGAATCTGCTGATTTCTGCGTCCCCAGCCCTGGGATTACAGGTATAAGCCACCACACCCAGATATTTCTAACATGGGTTCTGGGGACCACACTCGGGGCCTTGTGTTTGCCAGGCAATCTCCTTGTTAACTGAGCCACTGAGCCGTCTCCCCAGGCTCCTTTTTATTCTGTTTCACTGAAGTTCTTTTTTTTTTTCATTCTAGGCAGGTGCTCTACCATTGATCAACACCCCCAGCCCCTCACTGGAGGATTCTAGGCAGGAGCTCTACCACTGAGCTACCCCTCTGGCCCTCGGGCCTTTTTCAGTTTTTTGTTTTTTGTTTTTTTTTTTTTTTTTTTTGATTTATTTTATTCTGTCTGTGTGTATGCCTGAAGAGGGCACCAGATCTCATTGCAGATGGTTGTGAGCCACCATGTGGTTGCTGGGAATTGAACTCAGGACCTTTGAGAGAGCAGGCAGTGCTCTTAACCACTGAGCCATCTCTCCAGCCTCTTCACTGAAGTTCTTAATGGGTAGCCCTGGCTAGATTGGAATTTGTTATATAGACCAGACTGGCCTCAAGCTGATTTGTTAAGTAGACCCTCCCTGCCTCTACCTCACAAGGGCTGGAATTACAGGCATGTGCCACCACATTGCCACTAACTGGAAAAGTAATGTTCCCTCACCAGAAAAGTCAGTATAGACTCTATCCAGGATGGGCCTGCCTGGATTGACGGCGGGTGACTCCTGGGTGGGCACACCCTGGAGAACTGAATCTCTGCCTCCTAAAGGTACAGGTACCCTGGGGCCAGCGCCGCCAGGTCAGGGGAAAGCACTCCAGAGCAGCAGGTGGCTGTCTGGATCTGGCTGATCTGCTCCTTCACTTGGAAAGAAGCCATGGCAAGATCAGCCAACGGGACCAAGCCCTTTATCCTGGTCTCTGAGGCCAAGATGTACATCATGTGTGGGTTCTGAGGAAGGGTGCAGACAGTTCTAGGAAACAAACAAACCATCTTCCTTGTGAACCGGACATCCAGCTGGAGCCCCTGGGTGAGCTCAGGTGGTTCACCAGTCTCCACGCTGTCAACGGGCCCACCTGGCAGTTACGCCACCTAGGGCAGGGACGCTGGAGTACCCTCGCTGAAGGACACAGAGCTTCCTTCCCTGTCCTTATTGGCTACCTAGAGCTGGTGACCTCCCCAAAGTGAAAGCGTAGCTCTGCAAATGTGGGCGCCCAGACCAGAGGGGTTCTCAAGGTAGATGCTCTCTGCCACCCCAGTTCCTAGGCTGGCATCCCATCTGCCTGTCCCAGCTGCAGGAGCTCCCATAACCGGTCTAGACTGGTCACATGCACCCTGGCACACTTTGTTCCCAGTCCTCTTTCCCACAATCCTCCCACGTCCCCGAGGAACTGGGTTCTTTAGGTAAGAAACAAATACCTCCCCCATGAGGCCTTTAGGTTCTGAGATCACAACCTATGCTTGAAGCCAGCTCAGGACCCACTTAGCTGCACCGTTCCACCGGGCTCCAGGAGCCCTCAGCCTGCTCCCACCCTCTGGGAGGCGGGACAAGTCAGGACACTGGTTGGCATTCCAGTGACACTCGCCCTCCCTGACTGCTAAATATACATCAAGGAGGAATCTGTGGTGGGAAAGAGCCACCACAGGCAGGGTTAACTCTTCCGCTGCCCCGCAGTGATGCCGGCAGCTGGGCTGGCTGGCAGGGCCCCAAGGTTACTCTCAGAGAGATCCCCAAACCAGCTGGGGAGTTGGGGATCCAGGCTCCTCACAGCAGGGCAGGAGAATGGGGTCTTTGGGTTTGCAGAGTGGGCCTGACCTGTAGGCAGAAGACAAACTGTGCCTCACTGCCCTCTCCGAACCCAAAAGGTGAGAGGGGAAGGAACTGGATCAAAATAAGCAGGTGGGGGGATCCTCTGCTCAGAGATACCAAATGGCTTCCTCTAGAAAGAGCAGCGCAGGCTACAGGATCTTCTTTCAAGAGGCAGCAGGCAGACCAGGACCCGCCCATTTCTCTCCAGCAGGGTGTCCCAACGGGCTCTCCTTAGCTGTGATAACACCATGACCAAAAGACACTTGGGTTTTTTGGCTGACTCTTCCACATCAGGGTCCACCGCTGAGGGAAGCCACGGCAGGAACCTGGAGGCAGGAACTGAAGCAGAAGCCTTGGAGAAACACTGTTTACCAGCTTGTTCTGCAGCTTGTTCTTCGTGGCTTGTTCACCCTGCCTTCTCATACAACCCAGGGCCACCTGCCTAGGGATGGCACTGCCACAATGGGCTGGGCCCTCCCACATCAATCATTCATCAGGAAAATGCTTCACAGACGTTTTGCCCCCAGGCCAATCCAATGAAAGAGTTTTCTCAGTTGAGGTTCCCTCTTCCCAGATGACCCCAGCTTGTATTAAGTTGATGAAAAACTAAAAAGAGGTTGGTTTTCTATCTTCTATTTATTTATTGTCGTTTTGTGACAGTCTCTTGAATCTCAGGCTAACCTTGAACTTGCTATGTAGCCAAGGCTAGCCTGGACTCCTGTTCCTCCACTACTGCCCAAATGCTGGGATTGCAGATGTGCGCTCCACCTGTCTTTTTGGTTTTGTTGTTTTGTTTTCTGTTTGTTTGTTTTGATTTTTTGGCAGGGTTTATCTGTGAAGCCCTGGTTGTCGGGGACTCACTCTGTAGACCAGGCTGGCCTTGAACTCACAGAAATCTACCTGCTTCTGCCTCACAAGTACTGGAATTTTTTTTAAAAAGATTTATTTATTTATCTTATGTGTATGAGTGCTTAATCTGCATGTATGCCTTTATGCCAGAAGAGGGCATCAGATCCCACTATAGAGGGCTGTGAGCCACCATGTGGTTGCTGGGAGTTGAACTCAGGACCTCTGGAAGAGAAGCCAGTGCTCTTAACTGCTGATCCATTTTGTCAGCCACCAAGTACTAGAATTTTTTTTTAAAGAATTTATTTATTTATGTGTATTCTACTTGTATGTGTGCCTGCATGACAGAAGAGGGCATCAGATCCTATTATAGATGGTTGTGAGCTGCTATGTGGATGCTGGGAATTGAACTCAGGACCTCTGGAAGAGCAGTCAATGCTCTTAATCTCTGAGCCATCTCTCTAGCCCTGTTGATTTTTAATTCAGGGCTGGGGATCAAACCCAGGGCTTCTTCCATACTAGGCAAACACTCTACTAACTAAGCTAAATCTCCAGTTCTATCTATGTATCTATGTGTCTATGTATTTATCTACTTACCTACCTACCTACCTACCTACCAACCTACCTACCTACCTACCTACGTATTATCTGAGGCAGGGCCTTTGTATATAGCTGAGCTGGCTTCAAACCCACACACTTCTCAAACTCATGATTCTTTTGCCTCTGCCCCCCTCCAACCCAAGATTATAGGCATGCACCACCCTGTCCAGTCTTCTGAGTTCTTTGTATAGAAACTGGGGACTCTGGGGGCAGCTGGAGAAGGGTACTAGATGGGCCTCCTGTCCTTTTGCTTGAGTTCGCTTGTAGTACATGGCCACACTCCATGAATTCAGCAGCCCACAGCAGCCTATGAACTTGGCAGGGTGGGTAAGAGACTCCTTCCTTCTTTGGGGCAAGAGGAAGGGTCCCAGCAGAGACTCTGTGGTCATATCTAGGGACAACAGTGGTGGCTGGGGGAGGCAATGAACCCAGTCCTTTCATGCCTCTGCTCAAAACTCCAACCCTGGTGTGGCGGAGGAACGTGCCTTCAGAGTGAACGCGAAGACAGGGGCACAGCTGAACTCTCCCACCCACTAAGTCCCTGCTGGCTGTGGGCCCTGCGGCAGTCACTTGGGTTTTCCTATAAAAAGCCAGTTAGTTCAAAGGGCCTCTGGCCAGTGAGCCAGATGGGTCAACCAGACAGTCCTGCAGCGCCCCCTGCTGGGGCGTTTCTCTCCTGGAGGTCACAGGACAGACCTACTGCGTGATTAGAGTCCCTTGCTAAAGACTGCCTCATGGTCCTTTCACAATAGCAGCCCGGACAGCCAAGGGACTCAGTTCGGAAATTAGGACTGGGAATATAGTTCAGTGGCAGCGTGCCTACCTATGATGCCTGAGGCTCTGGACCTGAGGTTCAGTGAGACTCGGGTGTGTGGTGGTGCTTGAGGGTGAACTAGTCCATGAAAATCAATTTGGGGTTGGTCCAAAGGTCATTCTCAACTGCGCAATGAATTCGGGGCTAGTCTGAGCTACACGATTCCGTCTCAAGAACAAATCAAAAAGACTTCAGAACTGTGGGAAAATTCACTTCTGATGTTCGAGCCCCGGACTGTACGACATTGTGAAGTCAGCCTTAAGAAATGGATGCGATGGATCCAGAAAATCGTTCTCCAGCCAACTTCCTATCAAACCAGCAAACACGACGTGACTTGGGAAGAGCTGGGAGTGGTGGCCCACGCCTTTAGTACCAGTACTTAGGAGGCAGAGATAGGCAGATCCCTGAATTCCCAGCCAGCCTGGTCTCCAGATTGAGTTCCAGGACAGCAAGGGCTACGCAGAGAAACCCTGTCTCAAAACATGACCCCCCCCCCCAAAAAAAAAGACTTGGGAAGAAATGGGAGACCCTTGACATTTGAACGTCCCCCAGTGCTAGTGAAGCTACCTGATAACAGGACTGACTGACATATGGTCACTAGGAAACCAGGACCCCAAGGAAGGACTTCATGACTCCGAAGTGGATTTCCATCAGTCAAGATTATTAACTATCCCATGATGGGATGTCCTGGGCAGCTCGCGGAGCAGCTGCTAGTGGCTGTGGGTCCCCGCAAGATCTCCAGGGTGGCAGCGCCATGCGGCCGGGGGAGTCAGGGTCCCCGGGCGAGTGGCAGAGTCAGGCGGCTAGATGCGGTGGACGGCAGAGTAAATGGACATAAGGCTATACATAAAGCTAGACATTTATCACTTAAAAAAAGGGAGACATAGACAAACATAGAGAGAACAAAGACACACACACACACACACACACACACACGTGAGAGAGAGAGAGAGAGAGAGAGAGAGAGAGAGAGAGAGAGAGAGAAAGAAAGAGAGAAGATGGCGGCAAGGGAGGTCCGAAGTGGCTGGGGTGGGTGTGGTTAGTTCTTAAAGTGTCCCAGTGGAATAACAAAGATGTTTCAGCAGGTGAGCGGGTGGGTAGAGGGAGGGAGGGAAGGGGGGGGTTTGCGGGGCGGAGGAGAACAAACAAACAGGGAGAGGATTTATTCTCTAAAAACCACTTGAGAGTTTATCAATAAGAAAATTATTTTTTTAAATAAATTATTTATTTTATTTTATGTGCATTTGTGGTTTTGCCATGGCTGTCAGGCCTCTGGAACTGGGATTACAGACAGCTGTGAGCTGCCATGTGGGTGCTAGGAATTGAACCCAGGTCCTCTGGAAGAGCAGTCAATGCTCTTAACCGCTAAACCATCTCTCCAGCCACCCCCCCTTTTTTTTTAATTTTTGAGACAGGGTTTCTTCGTAGCTTTTGGTTCCTGTCCTGGAACTAGCTCTTGTAGACCAGGCTGGCCTTGAACTCACAGAGATCTACCTGCCTCTGCCTCCCGAGTGCTGGGATTAAAGGCATGCACCACCACCACCCGGCAAAAAGAAAATTCTTAAAGGAAGGTATGGAGGCTCACATGGTGACCTCAGTACCAAAGCAACTGTGGCAGGAGAATCACTCTAAGTTCATTCAGGTTATCCTGGGCTACACAGTAAGGTCTGATTTCAATAACCTCCCCGCTCCAAAAAAAAAAAATCCTTAAACTGTAGGAGCCAGTCATGATAAGCTAAATATGGGCAGGTCGCCCAAAGGAACTGCCAGAGTAGAACTCAGCCATCAATAAATTTAAATGGAGGCCTGAGTCTCAGTAGTTTACCCAGTAGCAATACCTGACTGTGGAAAGGACCACAAACTGAGATAACCCAGGCACCACCCAAGAACAGACCAGTCAAAGGAAATGCCTAACATTCCAACCACTGTAGATAGGATCACCCACCAACACACACTCACCAGGACATCCCGGATAAATGTCAGCCAATCAGGGGTCCTGAACGTCAGAAACACCTCACCCCCATCTTTACTACTATAAAAACCCAGTTCTAACTGAGCTGGGGCTCTTGGTTTATTCCATTACGTTGGACGTGCGGAGAGACCAAGTTTGCAAACTTGCATAAAATAAAGGTTCTTTGTGGGACTCGGTCTGGTCTCCTTGTTGGCTTTTGGGACTTTGTGGATTTGGGCATAACAAAACAAAAGTACACAAAGAAACAAGAACAGATTAGTTTAGGAGTTTAATTTGGTTATTTGTTTTTGTTGTGTGACCCAGGCTGGCCTCAAACTCCCTATGTATGATCCTCCTGCCTCTGCCTCTCAAGCAATGGGATTCCAGTTGTGTGTCAACATGCCCAGCTAAGAACAGATATGTGATATCACAAATGATACACTTAAAATGATCTCTGAGTTTAAATTTTTATTTATTTATTTATTTAGAGACAGTGTCTCACATAGCTCGGCATGGCCTCAAACTCCCTCTGAAGCTGAGAATGACCTTGAACTCACGCCGCTCCTGTCCTCTTGCCTACCTGTCTACAAAAAAAGTTGTGAGCAGATGCATAGCCTCCTTATTTTGAAAAATCTTATTTTAACTCTTTTGTGTATAATTGTGTGTGGCATGCAATCGTGTGTCTTCACGTGCACGTGTGTGGATGCACTGTGTGTGCGTGCACATGAGCCTAGAGGATGAGATTGGGTGCCCCCCTCAGTCCCTCTCTACCTTTTATATTGAGTCTCTTACTTGAACCAAGAGCTCAGTGGTTCGGCTTGTCTAGCTAGCCAGCTCACCCTGGGGAGTTCCTATTTCCGTCTCCTGTGTGGTCAGATCGCAGACAGCTGCCAGGCCTGCCTGCCTCTCACCGGGTGCTGGGGTCCAGCCTCCAGTCCTCACGCTTGTGATCCAGACTCCGGTCCTCACGCTTGTGATCCAGACTCCGGTCCTCACGCTTGTGATCCAGACTCCGGTCCTCACGCTTGTGTGCCATGCATTTCACCCACTGAGCCATCTTCTCGGCCTCACATTATTTTACTTGTTTTTTAGACAGGGTCTGGACAGGGTACCCAGCGGGTCTCCACTTCCTGCACTCAAAGAATCCTCCTGCTTCAGCCTCTTAATAAGCTGAGACCACCTGCATGTCCCATGGCACCCAGTGTCCAATGTGTTTTATTAGGGAAACATGATCCTAGGTCCCTGGAGTGTCAAACCCAGGACTATAGATTTAGCAACAGAGCAAAGAATTCCTGAGATGCCCTTCCCCTGCATCTCAGAAGACCTGGCTTGTACTACGTGGACCAGGAGCTTGTTGGTTTGTGTGAGCATAGACTAACCTGGCCCTGCCTCTTCAGGACTGGACAGAGTGCATCATGTCCTCCCAAGCTCAAGCCCAAGGACCTTGCCTCTTTGAAAGGTGAAACTCCACCTACTTCTCCGTTCTTCCTCTTCCCTTTCTCTCTTTGCACCTCTCTCTCTCTCTCTCTCTTTCTCTCTCTCTCTCTCTCTCTCTCTCTCTTTCTCTCTCCTTCCCCCCACTCCCTTTATCTTAATAAAACTCCGCACTTAAGTTCTATCTGTCTGTCTGGCGTATTTGTCTCCCACCAGCCATGAGCTCTCACTCGCTGTGGTTTGGACTCGCCCGCCACCAAAGGTCCCTCTCACACAGAATTATTACAGTTTGGGTCTTAGCATTGCTCTGAACCAACTTTGGGACTTCGGACATGGCAGTTAGCTGCCCCATGCTTCTCGCTCTGCAGTGCGCTGCTAAGTGATTATGGTGCTTCAGTGTTCGAAAACAAAGGTGTTAGCCAGTCTGTGAGCACAAATGGAGTCAACTCTGCATCTCTGGTGGCTCAACGTCCCCCCCCCCGTGCTGATCTCTATCTGCCTCAACAGTACCTTTTGGGTCATTTGGGTGGGGGGGGGACGGCGATGGATTTCTGGATTCCCTAGTGCTCAGGAACAGGCGAGAACGTTTGCTTTCGTTGGTCTCCCTAGGGGTGGGGGCACCTGGCATTTGGAAGAAGCCTCCTGTAGCTGGCCCAGCCCCCTGGTGTGGTCGTCATCGTTGTCTATGAAGACAATTGCTCACCCTTGGTCCTGGCACTCCTTTGTAGGGGTTCAAAGGTTTCCCACAGGGGACGAAGAAACCTGTATTCCCTCTGGCCAAACATCAAAGGCAACTATTGCTTTCTCCTCAGAGACTCCGAATAGCGCATAGCGATGGACTGGTCTGACCTGAGACAGACGCCACCCATTCCTCCTGGGATTCCCTCTTTCCTGGTTACCCGCACTTGCACCCCCTCTACTAGACCAGAGCCCCATGCATTCACCCTGCTCCGTGCACATCCGGGTGTGCACAGTGGAGACTCTGATACTCAGTGTCCACTGTGGCAGTGAACATCCACCCCAGGCAGCTCCCAGATTCCTAGCCTTTTCTCTTGTCTCAACACCGTGTCTTGTCTCAGAAGCGGACCAGAGGGCTTAGAACACACACGAATCTGCTCTCACAGGGTGGAGCCAGAAGAACCCCACCCGACCCCCAAAGGGCCTAGAGTGGCAGCCTAGCAAATACTAGAACACCAAAGCTACGTCCTGAATAGGAATCAGGGCCAGAGAGATGGCTCAGAGGTTAAGAGCTCTGGTTGCTCTTCCAGAGGTCCTGAGTTCAATTCGTAGTAACCACATGGTGGCTCACAACCATGTTTAATGAGATCTGGTGCCCTCTTCTGGCAGGCAGGCCCACATGGAGGCAGAACTGTATACATAATAAATGAATACATCTTAAAAAAAAAAAACACAAAAGGCTAGAAATCATGTCTCAGTTCAAGACGTGCTGCCACTACATGTTTGTGACACACTTGGAAACATTTTTGCTTTATCAGAGTGTAAAGGAATTGAGAGGGTGGCTGAAGGCTCCTACTCTCCTGACAAGTGAGAGAGGAATACAGGAAAGCTGGGCATTTATTCTGCACCAACTGTGTGCCTGGCCTCTATCAGCTCTTTAGCTTGCATCGACCAGGCTGTGGCAATGAAAGTAGGTGGGTCTCAGCCCAGAGCTCCTATTTAGGAGAGAGGTCAACTCAGCCTGAATGGGAAGCTGAAAAGGGCCCCAGCTGGCCGCTAATGTGTTTACCCACGGCCCACAGCAGGTGGGCGGTCCATCTGCTGAGTTCTTCCTGCTGAGCCCCAAGAGGGGGAGGGGAGTCAGTGCCAACATGAGGGGCCTAGCAGGGGTCAGGGAGCCTGGAAGACTCCAGTCCTATCAACTCAACTGCTCTGCCTCCCTTCCTGTGCTGGAGAAAAACCTTCCTCCAAGGCTCAGGGGTTGAAGTTACCTGTACATACATGCACACGCACGTACGCACACATATCAGTTTCTAGTGCCGTGGACTGAGGACGCAAAGCAAGACCCATAGAGCCACTGTGGTGCTGGTGCAAGGAGAAATTCAGAATCAAATTGGGGTGTCTGAGATCAAAGGGATTTCTTCCTGACTGGGTTAGACCTGGGGACACCCAATATGTGTTAAGACACTAGGCATCTCTATTCCTTATCTAGGCACCTCCCATTGCTTAGCCAAAAACATTGGCTCTCTCAGCCCAGGAAAGGCCTTGAGTCTCTACAGATAGCCTTCTGTTCAGACTTCAGCTTTACCACTAGAGGCCAAAGAGGCCACCAGTTTAGGGAGCGGGAGGCAGGCCAGGTTCACACGAATACGTGCATCTGTCTATCCATCCATCATTCCATCCGTCCATTCGGCTCGCATTAGCATTTGCCCTGTATGTACCAGGTGGAAGGCCCCTTCCAAAGGGGTACCCCAGCAGCTGTTCTGATGTGTGGGCCCGCAGAGGCCTGCCCTTCCCCCAGAAAATGGGAATTGGGATGAGGCTCACCTGTAGGGTGACTATTTTTTTATTTCTTCTTTCTAACTGGAGTCACCCAAAGGGGGAGCCTTTCCCACTCCCCCAGACTGAAAAGTTGGTGAAGTTTTGGTGGGTACAGTTGCAAAGCTCTCACTGGCAGAGGGCCCACATGTCTTTGCCTTTCATCCCAGCACTCAGGAGGCAGAGGTAGATGATCTCTGAGTTTGAGGCCAGCCTGGTCTGCAGAGCGAGTTTCAGAATAACCAGGGCTACACAGGGAAACCCTTCTCAAAAAAATCAAAACAAAACAATTGCAAAGGTCTCTTTGCAGGTGGACCTGAGGCCCCCGGGAGAGCCAGCCTGGCCCCCTTTCTCTACAACTCTGCCCCTACAGACTTCAACACAAGTTCCACCTCCGTGCCCTTTGGCTGTGACTTCACGGTGCATGACATGTGGACATCAAGGATGACCTGTCGGACTGTGGCTCTGAAAGTCTTGCTGATGAAGCAATAGAGGCCAAAGTTGACAACCGTGTTGAGCATGGCCACCATGTTGGCTATGTCCAAGACCAGGTGGACCCTCCAGTCCCGGTGGACGGGGGCCACATACAGGTGGTACAGCATGACACAGATACGTGGTGCCCAAAGGACAGCAAAGAGGGAGGTGACACCCAGGAGGATGGCCGTGCTCTTGCTCACCCAGGGCCGCAGCCCTCGCTGGCTCCTCTTCCGTAGCCGGAGGATGATGGCTGAGTTGGTGACCAGGAAAACGTTGCAAGGGATGAAGTAGACAATGAGGCAGTGAGCCCACTTGAGGACTTTGTCCATAGTGCTGGGGGGATCTGCGTCCCTCCACACATCCAGCCACCAGTAGAACGGGATGCCCGTCAGCAGGGCAACGCCAAGGACCACGGCAATGGCGCGGTGGGTCTTGCCTGGGGACGCGGTGGCCCGATGGCGCAGCGGGCGGCACACCGCATTGTAACGGTCCACCGTGAGCAAGACTGCAATCCAGACTGAGGCATGATTGGCCGCAAACTCCAGGATGTTTGCCGTGCGCACCACAGCCTGGGGCACCTGGCGGGCCAGCACAGCTCCCTGCAGGAGGAAGCCCACGAAGACGATGATCACTTGCGTGACGATATCCGAAGCTGTGAGCGCCAGGAGATAGTGGTAGGAGGGCTTCCTGGTCCTGGCGGCGAGACGGGCCAGGGCCACTGTAGTCAGGAGGTTGACTGATGGAGACCCAGGTTTTGGAGGCGAGAAGTCAGAAGCGTTAGAAGGGCTGTTAGCAGTGGGCTTTTCTAGATGTTTGCAGGGTCCCTCTCCCCTGCCACTATGATGGGCTCTGCTTCTTGTTTCCTTCTTTACCCCTTGCAGTACTGGGAGCTGAGCTCAGGGCTAGGCAAGCGCTTTGCTACTGAAGCATATCCTTAATCCATTTGTCTTTTTTAACTTTGTATTTTGAGACAGGGTCTCTCTAAGTTGCCCAGGCTGACCTGGAACTCATGTAGTAGCCTGGTAGGACCTGAATTTTCTGCTTCTGCCTTCCCAGATCTAGTTGACTCAAACTTCCTATAGATGGAAGTTTGGAGGATGACCTTGAACTTCTGATACTCCTGCGTGCATCTCCCAAGCAAGCACTGAGATTACAAGTGTGCACCACTGTGCCCAGTTTATGTGGTGCTGGGATCAAACCCAGGGCTTTGTGCATGCTAGACAAATACTCAACCAATCGAGCCACCAAAGCCCTCCAGCTGGTTGGAAGTATAGTTTGAGTGACAGATCACTTGCCTTGCAAGCCACAGGGCCTGGGCTCTGTCCCCAGTGACCACAGGACCAAGTCAGATGAAAACAAAGCTTAGTCTGCCAAGCTGGGTCATCTGGTCAGTATTGTCCCACCATACCCCAGGCCATGGACCACCTGCCCCATCATACCCCAGGCCATGGACCACCTGCCCCATCATACATACCCCAGGCCATGGACCACCTGCCCCATCATACCCCAGGCCATGGACCACCTGCCCCATCATACCCCAGGCCATGGACCACCTGCCCCATCATACCCTGGGCTTTGGACCACCTGCCTCATCATACCCTGGGCTTTGGACCACCTGCCTCATCATACCCCAGGCCATGGACCACCTGCCCCATCATACCCCAGGCCATGGACCACCTGCCCCATCATATCCCTGGCCATGGACCACCTTGGTAACAAATGGACTCATCTAGAAGGGCATCCGCATGCTGGCATTCTAGCCTATGACTTTCTCAGGAGTTCTATGTCCTTCAGAGCAGAGGTGTCGTGGGAGCAAGGTATAAGTTACTAGACTTAGGGAGTACCCCCTGAACAAGGCCAATGACCTTTCCTACATGAGAGCACTGCCTCCTTCCCTGGCTCCACTCTGCACGCAGGTTACAGAAGGGTTGCTATGACAGTGTTGCACCGATCCTCTGTGATTTAGCCATCTTGAGAGAATCTGGACCGGATGAGGGAGGGCCCCTGTTCTGGCTCAACCTGAGGTCCCAGACCCTGGCTCCCCACTCACCAGGCAGTCCCAGGCTTAGTAGGACGCTGTAATAGATGACAGGGATGATGCCAGCTACACATGGCGACCTCTCTGGGATCGCTGGCCAGTGGCCATCCACATCATCGGATATTGGGTCACTCCCATTGAGTGTAGGCAGCAGGGTCACTCGTGGCTGTGCAGCTAGGAAGGATGGAAAGGCAGAGTGACGGGAGTTAGATTTTTTTCCCCCAATTGGGCTTGATTGACAGCAGCCCCTGCCTAGCCCCAAGGTCCTTCTATTCAGTGCTGTTCTGTATAAAGCCCTAGGACACTTTCAGCCAAATGCAATCCTCCTGCGGGACTCCAGCCCCCTCCTCTCTGCTGCTCTCTTATCAACGGGAAGAGTCCTTGGCTGCGACCTCCCCTCCCCTGCATCATAACCCCTGCCACTAAGGAAACCAGCTGCCCTGCGGTAGTTGTGAACACACTGGAATGGACTGGGGTGGCTGCACCTTTAGTAAGGATGCCGGTGGCTCTGACCCGTGGCTCTGACCGGCGGCTCTGACCGGCGGCGGCGGCTGCCAGCAGCTGCTCGGTTCCATTGGACACCCAGGAAAAGTGTCCACACACCATTGGACACTTGGACTCAGGAAAGACCAGAGGATCCCTTCCTTCCTCAGCCAAGAGCGTCCTCCTTCGCAGGTTACAGCTACCGGTGTTCAAATGACTCAGATTGTCCCATGGGGAAACTGAGTCCCAGAGCAAGGTGGCACCGTTGTCTAGGACCTAATAGGGAACGAGGATTCCCTATCCACATCTGCTTTGGCCCTGAGTCATAAATATGCTTTAAATCGTTTTAGAATTTAACTTACAGACTTTGCTTTCCTGCTGAAGATGAGTGGAGGAGCTCCCCCCCATCTCCCCCCCACATCCTACCTCCCACCCTCCCACCTCCCACCTCCCACCTCCACCCCCCCTCCCACCTCTGACCTCCCACCTCCCACCTCCCAGGTCCATCGGCTCACTATCAGCAGCATCACTGGCCCCACCCCCACCTCATGACACACACTTGCCCTTTATCTTACTGCCCCTCTCCCCATTTAAAAATATTTTACCTGTCTCTGGTCCCGCAAGCCCCATAGCGTTGAGTCCTGGCCTCCAGGTCCCCAGCAGCTTTTCCTTGGCGTGCCCACACCACCTTGTGTATTACCTGCCGTGACTCTCACTCTGGCTCTCTGAGGGAGGGTTATTTGCCCCACGCTTTCTCCTGTAGCTCTGAGTCTGTTGGTACAGAGAGTGGGACAGTGGGGGTGGGGAAGGAAGGGCGGGGGCCCAGCCATTGAGTCTCCAGGGGATCCAGGAGGAACAAAACAGTTTCTTCTATGGTACAGAACCAGCAGGGAAAGCCTGCTGGGTAGGGGGCTTCAGGACAAAAAGGCTGTGGGTCAGAATTTGCTTAAATGGGTATTTCTGCGCTTGGGGGTTAAGGAAGGAGGGGCGGAAAGGCAGGAAGACAGACCTACTAGCTCTGGACAGCAGCCCTGTGCTCAAGGGCCCTCGGCAAACTGGCCCATTTAGTGGGGACAACCAACTCTGGAGTTGAGGCTCTTGGGGGAAGGCTGAAGGAAACAAGGGGCTGATTCTATGGGCACACATGTGATGCCTGTCAGAAAGGAGGAGGCTTGTGTCCAGGAACTGGGGGGTTAGCCCCGAGCCTCAGGCAGGCAGCAGCAGTCAGGGTTTAGATTCCCAGAGAGGTCCCAGGGATCGGATTCAAAGGAGTCTTACCTGTAGACACCACAGTGGTGGGCAGGGTGAGGTCCAGGCTACCTGAAGGAGGGGGCTGTTGGGACAAAGGCCAGAAGGAGGCTACGTGCCTTGCTACCCCCAGGAGAAGGCTGGCCAGGTTGCCGGCAGTGTGGAGCGCACAGGACCCAGTGGTCTAGCAACCTTTTTTTTTTTTTTTTCCCCTAGACGTGGTGCAGCCAAGCAGCTCTCAGGAACACCATTCTCTGGTAAATAAACACCAGCCGGTGCCAGCAACGCTCCAAAGAAGCTGGAATCTGTGGCCAGCAGCTCCCGGCACCTGGATGAAGAGTAACCCAGGTGAGCCACCCTGGGCATCAGGACACAGACAGACTCCAGGGGGACTGCCTGGGGTGCAGAACTGAGACCTACCCTGGAGCCGCTTTTCATGGTTGTCTTAGCCACTGTTCTATTGCTGTGAGAAGACACTGTGCCCAAAGCAACTCTCAGGGAATAAAGCATTTAACTGGGGCTTGCTTACAGTTCCAGAGGGGTTCCTTCACGATCATCATGGTGGGGGTGGACAGGCATGGTGCTGGGGTAGCCGCTGAGAGCTTTACATCCTGATCCACAGGCAGCAGGTGGAGAGTGAGAGACTGGAAAACCTCAAAGCCCACCCCTAGTGACACACCTCCCCCCACAAGACCACACCTCCTAACCCATCCCAAACAGTTCCATTCACTGGGGACCAAGCATTCAAACCTGTGAGCATATGGGGGCCATTCCCATCCAAGAGACCACAGTGGTCTAGCTCCTGGAAACGCACCAGGAAATATGACAGGGAATGACGGGCATTTTCTGGCTCCCTAAGGTGGATCCCATATCTGGGGCTGGAGTCAACCCACCTGACCCCAAGGCTTGTTTGCTCGCATGCTCACAGCAGAAGCCGCTGTGCCTGACGGCCACACAGGGATCCTGCAAGCTTCCATCAGGACCCCTTGGGAGCAAGGAGACTGGGGCAGGTACTATTTGCTCAAGACAGGACCCCAGATACAGACTTAGGAATTCAGCCAGAAAAAGCAAGTGCTGGGGATGGAGGGATGGCTCAGAGATTAAGAGCACTGATTGCTCTTACAGAGGTCCCAAGTTCAATTCTCAGCAACCACATGGTGGTCCACAACCATCTGTAATGAGATCTGATGCAAAAAACAACAACAGAAAGGAAGGTGGTGGTGGACACACCTTTAATCCCAGCACTCAGGAGGCAGAGACATAAGGATCTCTGTGAGTTCGAGGCCAGCCTGGTCTACAGAGCGAGTTCCAGGACAAGCTCCATAGCTACATAGAAACCCTGTCTCAAAAAAAAAAAAAATTCAATGCTCTTTTCTGGCATGCAGGTGTACATGCAGACAGAGCATTGTATGCATAAATAAAGAAATCTAAAGAAAAAAAATCATACACCACAGACAGACCCTGCAGACTTCCACCTCCCTGCACCATGAGGCAGGGGTGAGTTAGAGGCTCTGCTTCAAGATGTTGGGAGGGCCAAACATGTCTGAGGGACAAGGAGGGCTACTTTTTTTTAGGGATGTAAACTTTATAGGGAAGCTTAAGCACTCTTCAGACAGAGCCTAGTGGTCTCCATTATAGCCTCCTGTGACCTATACAGATAATCAGAGCCTTTGGATCAGGGGCAAGGCAAAAGCACGGAGGAGGAGGGAAGCTACATCTGCTAAGGACACCTCTTCACGTCTTTGACCAGCTTAGCTACTCCAGCCCAGTCCTGGCCCTTGAGTCCCTCCCTGTGGAAGGGACCTTATACACACACACACTACACACACACACACACACACACACACACACACACACACACACAAATAAGGAAAAATTTAAAAATTGCCTTGGAACTGCAGAGATGGCTCAGCAGTTAAGAGTACCAGCTACCTTTCCAGAAGACAGAGGTTCAATTCCCAGCACTCGCATGGAAACTTATAACCATGTGTAAGCTCCAGTTCCAGGGGACCTGATGTCCTCTTCTGGACCTGTGAGTACTGCATGCACACGGTGCACAGGCACACATGCAGGCAAAGCATAAAGGCATGTAAAATAATAATAAAATATCTTTTAAATTGTCTCTTGAATCCTCAGGGCGAAGGTGTGGTTTTCTAGACAGAAAATGTTTTAATTCAGGGACATGTGGGTCCCAGGACCCTTCACACCCCTAGGAGATGTTGTGCTTGTCAATAGCACTGAGCTCCACTAAACAAAAGCTGGGGTCTGCAGTATCCACAGCCAGGGGTACAGTACTGCCAATACTATCACACAGGGAAGGGCAGTACCTGACAGGGTATAGGTGGTGGCAGGGATAGGGTACCAGGTCATCACCAGGCACAGAGCCTGTTCAGAGGTTAAGTGGCCTCTTCTTGGTGAGTCTTTCCTACATTGTATCTACATCAGGGGCCAGGGTCGGCCACTGAGGGTGCGGAAGAAGGGGCTGTGCCCCACAGTCAGGTAGCTATGACCTAGCTGGGTAAGGTGAAAGGCGTTACCAACCAGCAGCAGCAACACACCTCAAACGCATGGTTCTCAGCAGTTTTAGTTACTACCCACCCATCCAGAGCTCCCTGGTGGGAGCACCACGTGGGTCACACATCTGCTTGTCCCTCCACCACTCATCCTTATGGCAACCCCACTAGCTACCTGTCTACCAACATTGACACACGAGGAGACCAGGGATCAGAGAAGACAAGCATGTTGGTGGAGATCACAGATGTGGCATCTGGATCCGAACTCAGGTTGGCTCTCCCTGTTGTCTCCCCCAGGACTGTTCTGTTTCATTCCCTCACACGATGTGCTAGGGAGTAGAGGCTGCAGTAAGCTGAGGCTCTAGGGAGGAGAGGTCTGTGGACCAGATGGCTAGCTGTGTTGGATGGAGGACATGACCAAGGGTGCTGAACAGTGTAGACGGTCTTTGTTTTTCCTTTGGGGACCCACCACTCAGCTCCCAAATAAATACACGGAGACTCATTCTTACTTATAAATGCCTTTAGCTTGGCTCCTTTCTATCCAGCTTTTCTTAGATTATCCCATTTACTTTTTACCTCTGGGCTTTACCTTTTTCTATTCTATATACCTACCTTTCTTTCCTTCTTACTCCGTGGCTGCTTGTGTGGCTCGCCCCTGGTATCTTCCTCTCCTTCTTTTCTCACTCTTTCTTCTCATTTGTCTTAGCCTAGATTCCTCCTATTTATTTTCTCTGCCTGCCAACCACGCCCATCCTTTCTTCTGCCTTAGCTATTGGCCGGCCGGTCAGCTCTTCATTAGACCAATCAGGTGTTTTATACAGGCAAAGTAACACCGCCTCACAGAGTTAAACAAATGCAACATAAAAGAATGCAACACATCTTTGCATCTGAAACAAATGTTCCACGGCATAAACAAGCACGACACATGTTAAACTAGTATCCCACAATAGATCAGGAAAGAAGCCGTGAGACTGTGAGCCTCCCATAGCATTGAGTGACTTTAGGAAAAGATGCTCTCCCCTTTTGGGATGGGTAGCCCAGGCTGGCCCTAAGCTCCCTGTGTAGCGGAGGCTGGCCATGAATTCCCAATCCTCTTCCTGCCACTTTGCCTAGCCTTTCTTTTATCTATCTATCTATCTATCTATCTATCTATCTATCTATCTATCTATCTTCTATCTATCTATCTATCTATCTTCTATCTATTTATTATGTATATAGTATTCTGCCTACATATATCCTACAGGCCAGTAGAGGGCATCAGATCTCATTAAAGATGGTTGTGAGCAGTCATGTGGTTGCTGGGAATTGAACTCAGGACCTCTGGAAGAGCAGTCAATGCTCTTAACCTCTGAGCCACCTCTCCAGCCTGCCTTTCTTTTATCTTTAGTGAGCCTATGGGGGTGTACTGAGTCTGGAACCTAACCTCACAGGAGTCCCTATTCCCCACTCATGAGAAGGCAGTTGACATTAGAGGCAGGCTGGGCCTCAGGTCCACCCATCCTCCATGTCTCCTCAAGCTCAGTGTCTGAGTGATCCTCACCTTTGTAGTTCTTGAAGCCACCCTCCCTGTCCATGACTGCAGAAGTTTCCGGTTGCTTCGAGACCCTCTTGAGATACCTTGCTACATAGAGATCATTCATTGGGGCTGACCTAGCTTTCCGGAAAAGCTATTCTGAGCTTGTGGACACTTACGCCCTTGGCTGTGCCAGCTCTGGCTGAGCATAGACAAGTCCCTTAGACGATGCACGTGGACCCTGGGCAGGAAGTTGCATTCCACTGACCCCTCTCTGGGTATGAGATCTTCAGACTTGTGCTCAAGGAATGATGGAGCTTCCAGACCGCAGTGGTGGTGGAGGGGAGGACAGGGACTAAATTGTGGTGTTGTCCATCTGTCCATCGTTCATCTGTCACTTCAGTGCAGGCTGAGCACTCTGCTGTACATATCCCGGCCCGAGACACGCCCACCACATGTATGAATACATAGCACGCATATGCACATATGATTGCACACACTGTGCCATGCAAGCTTCACCTAGTCTGTCGGTTCCTACATCATTAGAAGAGAGGCAGGGATGAGGGAAGTTAGAATCTTAGAATTCATGTGGAAGGGCCTGTCAGAGGTAGGGGTGGGAGGTCTTCTCGGTAGCCTGAGGCCTCCTGACACTTGAAATGCCAGTCACCTCTCTCTAGTGGTTAGATCACAGCTGGGGGTGTCCATAATAATTAGTTGGTTTGCTTAGGAAACATGGAATTCTGGGTTCTTAGTGGAGCGTGGAAGATGCCAGTGCAGGTAGGCCAGACATCAAGAGGGACTGAGGAGGGTCCCCAAGGAAGAGGGGATGAGAAGCATGCCTACTGGAAAACCATCATTCTTGTGGATGGGCATTGTGCATAGACGTGAGGCTGCCTCCAAGGCTGGATTGCCCTATTCCACACAGGCTCAGCCTGTTTCAGTTGAGCCTAGGTGTGGTACAGTCTAAAGGAAGGGTAGGCAGGCAGCCAGCGGGAGATGGATGGTCCATCTGGACAGGAGAGGCCAGGCGTGAGAGAGCAGGGAGATGTTTCCGCTAAGCCGGACAGCTCTGATTCTGCCAACCCGGACAAGCTTGGTGCCAGACCTAATTCTTGCTTTCTCTATGGCTCTGGGAAGAAGTGAAACTGTTGAGTCTCTCCACACCAGAAAGAGACAGAACTCAACACATAAAGCTGGTCCCTCGGATCCAGAGGGCAAAGACAAGAAGTTCCAACACGTCGCCAGAGCGGGATCTGGCCTCTGAGAAACTCAGATTTCCTAGGATCCACTTATTTCCACATGTCTCTCTCACAGGGAATTGGGGCAAATCCTGTGGATTCCATGCAAAGGTCAAGTCTTAGCACACACACATGCATGCACACACACAAACACAAATGCAAGTACACGCATATACACACATCACATATATATGAACACACGTGTACATACAAACACACACTACCCACATAGGCATACATACATGTTCAAGGGATTCTGGACCCCACCCTCCTCGTCTCCATTGTCTTTATTGTCAGAACATATCCCTGTATTGTCTAACGAGACTGAAATCCAGCTCTCTGCCTCAGTTTCCCTATACGTGAACTACAGTGCCAGATTTGTCTTCTTAGAACTTTGGGAAGGGCAAGGCTAGAAACTAGACAGAAGCTGGTGAGAGACACCATCTAGGGAGGGGAATCTTGAGGCATGGGGCCATGCATGGGATGGACTAAAGTTCTGGACTGTCTGGGTAGGGAAACAGGCTGTGTCCCTGGTGGGAGATGGTCCGTCCCTGTGCAACTTCACTAACGGCCCATCACCCTCTCCAGAGTAGAAGGAACTTCACAAACAGCACGAGAATAATCCCCATTACTCCATACCCCTATTCAAGGTCCTTATCCTCTCCTCTGGAGAACTGGCCCACCCTAAAATGGGAGAGGGGGAGGGGCAGAACCCCGAGCCAGCTCTGCCTTGCCTCCTCCAGTCTCTCCCTTTGCAGCCGGCTCACCAGGACACTGCCAAGTAATGCCCTGTGCCAGGATGGAGGCTGGGCCTGGGGGCTGGGGCCTTGGGGCTGGTGGCTGCCAGGGGTCCCAAAGCCCTTTGCTTGCCCTTCAGAAAGCTTAAACTTCTCTGGAGAGGAACAGTTAGCCTTGCTGGGTTGTTGGGAGAGGTGGGGGAGGAGGGTGTCCGGATCTGTTCCCCTTGGGGGCCCAGGCCTGCACAATAGCCCCTGGGGCTGCCACACTCTGGCTTAAGTAGTTGCCTAGGCAACAGCAGGGGCCAGCTTCAACCAATCCATGGCGGAGACTGGTAGGGGAGGGAGGCCGGGAAGGAAGGGGGTACAGTCCCCTTGCTGGATCCTATATAAGGAGGAAGGATGGGATTGGAGTGTGCGGACTTGACTGTCCCTGCAGGAGACTTAGGGACAGAACACCAAGATGCTTCGGAAAGGCCACTGCAAGCCTGGGTCCTGGGGAAGCTTCTGGGCTACCCTGACCTTGGTGGGACTGGCCACTCGTGCAGGTGAGTGCGCTGGGAGGGGATCAGGTTCTCGGTAAGGAAAAAGGCAAGGGGTGGGGGCAAGAACTTCTACTAGGAGCTATCTAGGGCTGGCCAGGAGGTGGCGCGGTCCAGTCAGCCACGGAGAACACCCAGAGACGGGACATCTCCAAGGACAGGTCCTCAGAAGGGAGAAGGGGTGGACTGCCTCCCAGGGAAAGAGGGGCTGGGCAGCAGGCAGGGGTCTTAATGACAAAAAGACCCACTATTCATCGTCTCAGACAGCTGGGTTCAGGCAGAGGCCTCAGGGGGACGTCATCAGCATTCAGGTCCTTCAGAGTGACAGCTGGGGAGGCAGGGCTGGGAAACTCACCAGCAGCTGTTCCCTTTCTTGCTGGGTCTCCCTCTCCCACACACAGATGGTCACTCTTGTGAGCCTTCCTTTCAACAATCCACACATAAGCCACGTGCCCACCATGCGCGCGTACACGCGCGTGCTCACATGCACAAGAGCTGTCTGCCTGTGCCCTTCTGCAGTTCTCGAACTGTTAGACACTCTCTTTTCTCACTTAGCAGGCTCCCTGCCCTGCTCTGGCTGGGGGCTGTCTTTTCTAGAACTCATTTTGTGTCCCCATGTGACCCCATAGCCTCCCTGGACGGGGGACGCCAACTTCAACCCTCAGTTACCTAGAGTACTATTCCCTCAGCGGCCCATGGTACTTCATTGGGTTCCTTATCTGTCTCACAGCTTGCCAGTTGGACGTGGTGGTGTATTCCTGTAATCCCAGCACATGGGGTGGGGGGAAAGGATCAAGAATTCAAGGCCAACCTTAGTTAGTAATGAGTTCAAGGCTAGCCTGAGCTAAGAGAGACTCCATCTCAAAAAACTAAAAAGAAAAAGAAAGAAACAGAGAAAGAAAGACAGAAAGAAAACCCCTGCCTGCTGTCTCAGCTTTGATCTTCCCAGTCCTGTCTCTGATCCCAGCCCCGCAAGCTCACTCCCACCAAGGGTCCCTAGGGGCTTCTCCCTTTGTCTCTGTGTATTCTTTCCCTGGCTGGCTTCAGAGTGCTCACTTGTGCATTTAGTTATTTTCAAAATTTATATATATTTGTGTGTGTGTGTGTGTGTGTGTGTGTGATGAATGTGCATGTAGAAGTCAGAGGTCAAGGTACGGTTCCTCAGGCACCATCTACACATCTACCTTGTATTTTGAGACGGTCCCTTACTGACCTGGGGCTCATTGATGAGGGTGAGCTGGCTGAGCAGGGAGCCTCAGGGATCCACCTGTCTCTGCCTCCGCAGTCCTGGGATTGCAAGCATGTGCCACCACAACCAGCTTTTTTTTTTATATATATAAACCTGCCTTCTAGGGATAGAATTCAGGTACTCAATCATTTTACCAAGGGAGTGCTTTCTCTCTGTCTCCAGGAACCAACCCCTCCTTAATCACATTTTATTTAGTTTACCTTGTGCATATGTGTGTGTGTGTGGGGGTGCTCATGTGCCACTGCACACAGGTGGAGGTCAAAGGACAACTCTCAGGAATCAGTTATCTCCTTATATCACGTGGGTCCCCAGTATCAAATTCATGATTTCAGCTGGTACCATTACTGGCTGAGCCATCAGATGTCCCCCCTTTATATACTGGGCCTTGCTAAGCAGTAACACTTGATCTGATACTTTCTATGTAGCCTAGGTTGGCCCTGAACTCAGGGCAATCCTCCTGTCTCACCCTTTCATTTATATACTTGCTACATGTCTGTTCTGCTCCTCTAAGCTTTCCCAATTGTGAGAAATCATGAGAAATGGGTTTGGCTCACGCACTGCCACACTGCAGTCTCAGGACAAGTGCTCACTACACTAGAGTGTGCCACTTCTGACACATTTTTGAGGAGGAGAGAGAGGTGGGGACCCAGAGTTTTCTTCACCTTCCCCTGAGAGTCTAGTGTCATGGATACCAGCTCATGCTCCATGGTTTCTTCCTGACCAGAGCCCACTTTGCTTCTGAGGCCTTAACTCCTAAGTCTGCGTGGGGCCACCATGCCCAACCAGGACAAACCCTTGGATACTCATGTATTTTGTGTGTGCACACAGCTCCCTCCCTGGGCTTCAGACCCTTCTCCCACATGCTGGCACATATGTCACCCGTTGGTCCTTCTGCAGGCCTGGTGGCTGCTGAGGCTTTGTTATGTCTCTTCTTGCTGCAGCTCAGAGAGCCGATGTCGGTGGGGAGGCAGCAGGCACCTCCATCAACCACTCCCAGATGCTGCTCCAGAGACTGCAGGACCTGCTGAAGCAGGGCAACGCCAGTGACGTCGTCCTGCGAGTACAGGCTGTGGGCACCGATGAGGTCCGAGCCTTCCACACCCACCGCTTGTTGCTGGGGATGCACAGTGAGCTTTTCCGGGAGCTGCTGAGTAACCAGAGCGAGGTGCTGCTGCAGGAACCCCGGGACTGTGCTGCTGTCTTTGACAAGTTCATCAGGTATGTAGGGGAAGGATGTCCACAGCCCCCCAACTTCTCCACCTCCAGGGTAACAGAAGTCTGGCCTTAGAGGTTATTATATATACTTTCAAAAGTCATAGCGTGACACACAACACTCAGCTCCTTTGTCCCTGCTTCCACTGCCCTCCCTGCTGTGAGCCTGTGTACCACTTCCTGCCCTTGGGAGTCCCTTCTGAGCTACTTACAAACCAGGCCAAGAGAGTTTATGACAGATCGTTGGATGGCCTCTTTCAAGTCTTGGGGTTGAGACCAATCATTTCTTTTCTTTTCTTTTCTTTTCTTTTTTTTTTTTAAAGATTTGTTTATTTATTATATACACAGTGTTCAACCTCCATGTATGCCTGCAGGCCAGAAGAGGACACCAGATCTCATTACAGATGGTTGTGAGCCACCATGTGGTTGCTGGGAATTTAACCCAGGACTTTCGGGAGAGCAGTCAGTGCTCTTAACCTCTGAGCCATCTCTCCAGCCCTCATTTCTTTCTTTGTTTTTTTTTTTTTTTTTTTAGGATTTATTTATCATATATACCGTGTTCTGCCTGCCTATATGCTTGGACGCCAGAAGGGGTACCAGATCTCATTATAAATGGTTGTGAGTTACCATGTGGTTGCTGGGAATTGAACTCAGAACCTCTGAAAGAGCAGTCAGTGCTCTTAACCTCTGAGCCATCTTTCCAGCCTGAGACCAGCCATTTCTTAAACCTGCACATGGCTTTGGAACCACAGGTCTAAGAAGCAAAAAGGTTAGCTAGATCTGTCTTGCCTCTCTGCTTCCTGCACAGAAAAAGACTTGCAAAATAGTCTAAGGAGGTAAAACCCTATCCTGATGGCTGAGACAAGGTGGCTGCAGATTTCAGACATCACTTCCAAGTTCCAGGCATCAGGAAGAGGGATAAAAGAGAAGGGTTTCCCATAGGGCCTAGTGGGGTGCTGCGTGCCAGTGGGCCTGCTAGGAAGAATAAGGGGGGCAGTACTCTAAAAGATCCAGAGACAGTAAAACAGCTAACAGGGAAAGGGAAACTGGACAGCAAGAAAGACCCAGTTCCAAAGAGGAGGGGATCCGGGCTTATGAAGTAGCCTGGGTTGGCTGTGTATTCTGTAGCAGGATTCTTCATGGCCTCTCACTGTGACAATATGCCAGAGGGGGGCCTTCCCCTTTCCTAGGTAAGTTTAAGATTCACCTAAGTTAAAGGACTTGCCTTGTCTAGTGGCAAGGAGGAGGTCAGAGGGGCACCTAACTCCAGACTGTGGACTCCGAGGTTATCAGCGGCTTGTTTTCATTTTAGCTTATAGTTAGACATCTAGGCGATGCTCCTTAAATAGATGTGATTTCCACAACACCAGAAGCTAGAAGATGTTTGAATAAGCTGGGAGGGAACTTAAGAGGGAAAGACAGGAGGCCTCAGGGCCCATTCATCCTGTTAGCGCCTGATTACAAAAGAGGCCATTTTTTTAAAATATTTATTTATTTATTATGTATCCAATATTCTGTCTGTGTATATGCCTGCAGGCCAGAAGAGGGCACCAGACCTCATTACAGATGGTTGTGAGCCACCATGTGGTTGCTGGGAATTGAACTCAGGACCTTTGGAGGAACAGGCAATGCTCTTAACCACTGAGCCATCTCTCCAGCCCAAGAGGCCATGTTTTGAGAAAACCAGCTGGGGGGCTGGAGAAATGGCTCAGAGGTTAAGAGCTCAGAGGTCCTGAGTTCAATTCCAAGCATCCACATGGTGGCTCACAACCATCTGTAATGAGATCTGGCGCTCTCTTCTGGCCTGCAGGCATAGGTGCAGACAGGACACTGTATATATAATAAATAAATAAATCTTTAAAAAAAAAAAACCAGCTAGGGGTGGAAGTGGGTCGCCTTGTCTGGTCCCCTGGGCAAGTGCTGTTAACCATTGAGCCATCTCAAAGGGCCCACTCTTCAACTCTCTTGCAGGTACTTGTACTGCGGTGAGCTGACCGTCTTGCTGGCCCAGGCTATCCCGCTGCACAGACTGGCCACCAAGTACCGTGTGGCATCCCTGCAGCGAGGTGTGGCTGACTACATGCGGACGCATCTGGCTGGAGGCGCGGGCCCAGCTGTGGGCTGGTACCACTATGCAGTGAGCACCGGGGATGAAGCTCTGCGTGAGAGCTGCCTGCAGTTCCTGGCTTGGAATCTTTCGGCCGTGGCGGGGAGCGCCGAGTGGGGCGCCGTGAGCCCCGAGTTGCTGGCGCAGCTCCTGCAGCGCTCGGACCTGGTGCTACAGGATGAGCTGGAGCTGTTCCACGCGTTGGAGGCGTGGCTGGGTCGCGCGCGGCCGCCCCCAACAGTGGCCGAGCGAGCGCTGCGAGCCATCCGCTACCCCATGATCCCGCCCGCACAGCTCTTCCAGCTGCAGGCGCGCTCAGCCGCGCTGGCGCGCCACGGCCCAGCAGTGGCAGACCTCCTACTGCAAGCTTACCAATTCCACGCCGCCTCGCCGCTGCACTACGCCAAGTTCTTCCACGTGAACGGCAGCGCCTTCCTGCCGCGCAACTACCTCGCGCCTGCCTGGGGCGCCCCATGGGTCATCAACAACCCGGCTCGCGATGATCGCAGCACCAGCTTCCAGACGCAATTGGGTCCGAGCGGCCACGACGCAGGTCGCCGGATCACCTGGAACGTGCTCTTCTCCCCGCGCTGGCTGCCCGTCAGCCTGCGGCCCGTCTACGCGGACGCAGCGGGCACTGCGCTGCCCGCGGCACGCCCGGAGGACGGAAGACCACGGTTGGTGGTCACGCCGGCCAGCAGCAGTGGAGACGCGGCGGGCGTGAGCTTCCAGAAGACCGTGCTGGTGGGTGCGCGCCATCAGGGCCGCCTTCTGGTCCGCCACGCTTACAGCTTCCATCAGAGCAGCGAGGAGGCTGGCGACTTCCTGGTCCACGCAGACCTGCAGAGGCGCAACTCGGAGTACCTGGTGGAAAATGCACTGCATCTCCATCTCATTGTCAAGCCCGTTTACCACACCCTCATCAGGACTCCCAGTTAGCCTGTGGTTTGAGAAATAAAGGCCTGACCTGAATGGCGCTCCAGGGTCAGGGAAGGGGTAGGCAAACATGGAATCGACTGCCAGCCTGGGCCTTGGGTGACGACGTCCGGCTGGTTGGGGCCGGGGATGGAAGGCAGGCGAATGTGGTAGACAAGATGGTTGTGGTTTCAGGAATGCCTTTCCCAGTTGACTGGAAGGCAGCGATCTTGCTCCAGAATAAAATCGATGCTCAGAGAGGCCAGGGCCTGAAGCGACTCAGCGGGCGGTCTCAAAAGTCTGGGATTCACATGCCCTCCCCTGAGCTTTTTCCTGAGAGTTCCTATCCAGACACGGATTAGGGCAGGGAACATGACCCAATGCTCAGTGATTGACAGTCAGTGACTGACAGCTTAGTGATTGACAGTCAGCGTGATCAATCTCTCTCTTGAATATTCACATCTGGAGGTGAAGGTGTTCTCTGAGCTGCCACCTCCAGTGGGTAATGGTCCCTTTAGCTTGAGAGACTTTCTGACACTGCTTATGTCAAGTGGCTCTTGGGGAGGGGTTCAGGTCAGTGGAAAGGCCCTTGAGAGACTGCCACAAATGAGACCTTGCTCTAGCCCCATCCTTCTGGGGAGGGACAGTCTTGTCATCTTGAGAAAACATGCATTCCGCAGATGTTTGGTAAGTTTGTGCCAAGGGAGATGGGGTGCTGGGAGTGAAAGGCCCAGGAACTGTACAAATCTTAGAATCAGGCACGGCCACGGCACATACTGAAAACGCATAAGAAACCATCAAAACTCCAGGAGGACTTTATTTAAAAGAATGGCAAAAAAAAAAAAAAAAGCAACAGAGAAGTTATAAAACCAGACTCCCTCTCCACCCCTCCCCACCATGTGTGAAGTCCTGTGACTCCTTCCCCATCCCCAGGCCCCACCCCTTGCCCACTGTGGGCCTTGGAACCCTATTTCACTAACAGCTCCTCTTCCCCCACTGCCGAAGCCAAGATCGGCCCCTGGTCTGTGGAAGGTTTTTGGCAACAGTATTCGGTCCAGGGCTGGGAGGCCAAGCTGGTGGGGCCCAATCTCTCTTTCTAGTGGCATTGAGCATGAACCGATTCAGGGTCATGGGAGCCCGGTCCCCTATGCCCTTGCTTCATGGGATCCCCATTTGTCCAGCTCCCACCTCCCAGTCAGTCCTGCAGGCAAAAGAGCAGGCGCCAGGACCGCTCAATTATGCCGGAGGCGTCCATCTTTGCCAAGAGTGCTTGACCCGTGAGGCAGGCTGGGCCCATGTGTAGCTCTGCGGGAAACAGCCGCTGGGTTGTGGGGAACAGGCAGGGGTGAGGGGTTGCCAGAGCCTATGACAGAGGAAAAGCCAGCATCAGTTGCTGAGGAATGCTTTCCCTCCCCACAACATCCAGTGGTCTTGAACTTCTTAGGGGATCAATCCCAGTTTGTTGACCCCACCCATATCGCTCCGGGAACCATAGTTCCAGCTAGGGGCAAGAACCCTGCATGTCTCCTCTTTGAGCTGGTCTCCCACCTCAATCCCTCCTTTGTTGGTACTGACCTGTATTCTGGCTTGGAGGAAATCTGACCTTGGTCAGAGGAAGTGTGACCTTTCCCAAATGTCTGACACCAGGGGATGGCCGCCCACACACTGGCATCCGCCGGTCTGAAATGCCCTCTGAGGGATGAGGCCCCAGCAGGTGTGTCTTAGGACGAGACAGCTGTACAGTTGGAAAACCGTGAAAATAGATGGAGAGATGGCTGACGCTCAGCTACAGAACCCGGCCCTAGCTACTTTATCAGGCTGGGAATTGTTGCGTTTCAGTTCAGGGCCTCTGGGTGTAGTGTTCTGTAGGTTCTGGTGGGAGCTAGTCCTCAGACCCTCACCCATTAGAAGTGGGCACAGGCAATTCCCCCCTGCATCTTGCCTCACCCCTTGTCCTGTGACCTCGAAGGACCGAGACCTCCGCTTCCTCTTCTTGGCCTCCAGTGACTCCTCCCTTTTCTTGCTGAGGCTTTTCTTCTGACCACGCACCCAGGGTCCAGTGCCATCACCTCGAGGTCCTACTGCCCCAGAGGGGCCCTCGCCAGTGCTGCTGGATAGATTGTCCTCGCTGATAGCATGCTGCAGTGTGGGGCTGGGCGGCCGCTTGCAGGCCAGCGGACCGGAGGGGCGAACTTCGTCAGCCTCGCTCAACGAATTCAGGGACTGGCTGCTGCGCTCTGTGGCAGGTGCCAGCAGGTGGCGCCCCTCCGATCCCAGGGCCCGGGAGCGCCGCTGGGCGGCCTTCACCGAGATACACTTAGTCCGGGTCAGGATCTCTTTTTTCTCTACAAACAGATACCCAACTTAAGGTCAAGGCCATTTCCCACACCCCTTCCTCACAGGTCAAAAGTGAGCAAGAGCCAGGACTCACAGATTTCACCCTCAGAACCCTAACTCGCTAGCTCTTTGAGAAACGTGGGTTGTACCCTCAGAACCTCAATTGCATTTGTAAATGGGCAAAACAAATGTTCTGGGGCTACTTCAAAGATTAACTGAGACGCTGGGAGTCTAGACTGGTGTCATACGCCTGTGATCTTAGCTCCTCAAGAGGCTGAGGCAGGAAGATCAAAAGTTCAAGACTGACTGGACACGGTGCCACACCTTTAATACCAGCACTTGAAAGGCAAGAAGCAGGCAGATCTCTGAGTTGAGGCCAGCCTGGTCTACATAGTGAGTTCCAGGATAGCCTGGGCTACATAGTGAGACCCTATTATTAAAAACAAAACAAATAAAAAAGCAAAGGCTGGCCAACTAGGCAACTTAGACCTGATCTCAAAATAAAAAAACCTCCACATGGTTTAGACAATGGTTTTATGGTTTTAGTTTAATTGCTGGAATCCAGTGGGAAGGGGGTGACAAGAGTCCCTAATTTTTTTCTCTTTTGGTTTTTCAAGACAGGGTTTCTCTGTGTAGCTTTGATGCCTGTCATGGAACTCACAAAGATCTGCCTGCCTCTGACTCCCGAGTGCTAGGATTAAAGGCGTATACCACCACACCTGACCAAGTGTCCCTGTTTTAACTTCTGACTGTTCCCCATCTTCTGTGTGTCCTTAGCAGGTAGCTAGTCCTTCTGGTACAGGCAATGAATGGGTACCTTCAGCAGGGGCAGAGAGAAGGAAGGAGCTTCGGGCTTGGTCATCTGAGCAGTTTAGACAATGTCAGGGGTCAGAGCATGTGAAGTGTAGGGCACACCCACCTTTATGGGACAGAGGGATCTCTGACAGATTCTCACTGCTGTCCGGGGAAGAGTTGATCTGGCTGCCCAGGCTGTCCTGTGGTGGGGCCTAGGGGGTGAACCATTTGGAAAGGGGAAGGCTTGAAGACAGCAGGGACCCCACACTGCACTCTACAGAGGGCTGTGTCATCTTGGAGGTGCTAGCCTTTTTGGAGAAAAAAAAATCCACCCACCGTTCTGGGCACCCAGAACTCACCTGCTGGGTCACCAGAGTGCCCACCTGGATGGGAGGCGGAGTGGGCACAGAGGAATTCTTTGCCTGCCAGGCCCTGGGACTGGCCTTGAACACATGGTAGGACTCACTGCGGTTGGCAGAGGAACAGGGGGAGGCAGCTGTTGACCAGGCAAGTCACACCAAAGTCCACCCCCACCCTAGAGAGAAACTGTTGGTGCCAAGGGAGAGAGAACCTACAGGTCCTGGCTGCAGACCCCTGCCACAGCCTCATTGTTTCTGGCATCGTCTTCCCTGCTGAGCCCTTTCCGGGGCTGACACTGCTCACACAGGGTAGGTAGCTATCAGGAAGCCTCACCTTTCTGTGCCAAGTGGGGGTAGGGTGTTGTTTTGGGGGCGCTGGGTCTCAGAGTTCAGTGTCTTCACACTCTCCAGGTCAGAGTCCGGAGTCAGTGTGGTCCCAGGCCGAGTGATTTTGGGCAAGGAGCTGTCCTATGGGGGAAGGGGGAGGAGGACAATAATAAGGTGAGCAGAAAGAAGACTTGGACCCAGTAACAACAGAGCTCTGGGCTCTGGAGGGCTCTGGGCCTATCCTCTGGGTCCCCATCAATTTGGGGTCTGCCAGGCAGTGTTAGTGGCACAGCTCAACGGCCTGAACCCATTGGGGCATTAGGTTCATTTTCCCCTTGATTTTTAGAAATCAATCAATTAATTAATTAATCCATCTATCTGTTGTTTGAGACAGAATCTTGCTATACAAACAGGGCCAATCTTTCAATCCTCCTGCCTCACCCTCCCAAGTGTTGGGATTAAAAACTATCCTATTGATTAGTGGTCACTTGTGATATCTCAGATGGCCAGTCCTGACCTTGTGACCCTAGGTGGGGACAAGTGTCAGGCCAGGCAGTAATACTCAGGGATGGGGACCCTCATCCAGGTTTGGCAAGGTAGAGGGAGGGAGGAATGGAGGAGGGGGGAGGATCGAGGGAGAAGCCAACTCTTGGAACTTGGCTGGCTTCATGGGATTCCCATGTCAGCGAATTTAGGCGGGTCCAAGCGCCCACCTGCAGAGCCCTGGAGGCCACGCGGTCCATGATGGTCGCCCGCTCCAGACTGCCCTCCTCCAGTTCCCGAAGGTAGACTTCATAGAGTTCCTCCAGGTGCCGGGGAATCTCCAGATTGAAGTCTGTACGTGAGGGAAGGGGAACTGAAGGCTTGGCATGGTCCCACAATCCCTCAAACAATGCTCTAGGCCCGCGCTGGGCTGGCCCTACCGTCGATGATCTGCCGCTGGCCTTGAATGATCTCCTCGCAGAGGCTGCGGTGCTGCTCCAGGCGGCGCACGGCCTCGCGGCGGTGACGCAGAGCACTGTCGCGGAGCAGGGCGTGAGACTGCATCTCGGTATTTTCCACCTCCAGCTCGTGCACGCGACACAGCAGGCTGAGCACCTCGCGCTGCTCCTCGGATCCGATACGTCGAGGCAGCGTCTCTTCCAGGCGCCGGCCCCGCGCTCGCAGCTCCCGGCAGCGCTGCTCCAGCGCCAGCTGCGGGGACCGCCGCACGGGTCAGCGCTAGGCCAGTTCCACCTGCCCAGCCAGGCCCTGCCCTCAGGTCTTCTGGGGGTTGCTCCAGACCCAGACCAGCCCTCAAAGCTTATTTTTGGGTCTCGCAAACTATTCAGTGTCCGTGTCACTTGACTCAACCACGCCCTGCGGCAGCCCTTATCCACCACAGAAGGTAAAAATCTGTTATTATATTGACTACCATGTTCTTAGTCTTTGCTTTACGCCAAGCATTAACTTAACTGTCTCCAGCGACTCCATTCGGGCATCATCATGGGCCCTCCCATTTTAGAAGTATGAGACACACAGAGACGGAGAAACTTGGCAAGGTCATCCAGGATTTGTGGCTTGAGCTCGCTGGTCTCCGCCCCTCCTCTTGACCACACCCCTGCCCCCAAGCCGCCCGCCACCGCACCCCGTATACCTTCTGCTTGCGCAGCTTCTTCTGTTCACCCACCAGGGCGGCGATGTTTTCCCGGGCTGACGCCACCTCTGGTGGCTCCAGGTTATCCGGCTCATCTCCTGTGTCTGAGTCCTTCTCGCTGTCGTCTTTGGAGTAGGATTCCTTCCTTCGCTCCTCCCGCCACTTGAGAGCCCGACGTGACTTCTCATGCTCCCAGCTGCCAGCCGTCCCCGCCAAGAGAGAGATACACACAAGATTCGGCTCAAGGGGCAAGGCATTGTGTTTCTATGTTCCAGGCTCCTCCATGACAAACCTGAATCATCTGGTGTGTGTTGGGGGAGGGAGGTGGAGGGTCCCGGGTCAGGGAAAGCATACCCCGCGATGGTGAGTAGGTGCCGTGAGGTGTCAATCTGGACTTCCATGGCCTGGTTCTCCAGCTCCAGCAGGCGCCGCCGCACATCCATCTGCTCATGGAAGGCGCCGATGAGCTGCTCCCGAAGCTGTCCCATCTCCGCCTGCCCTTCCTGCCCGCTGTGTAGCTGTACCTCAGCTGAGGGGTGGGAGTGGAGTCAGCACAGGGGCCAACTCAAGCTTCCTAGACCACCACTTCCACTTCCGGCTTCTTAGATCCCTCTCCTTCCACACACACACACACACACACACACACCCTCCCACAATCCATCTTCACACTGCAGCCCCAAAACGACTTTTGCTCTCCCACACAAACTGAGATTGTGCTAGTCCTCACAGCATCCTTGTGCCGACTACAAAAGGGTATCCCTGTTTCTCTGCAATCTTTTGGGAAACCATCACAGCAAACAGGCAAGCCTCAGTGAGTAGTACGCCTATGGGCCCCACAGGGCAGCCCCCATGTAATTTCCTCAGATCATTCCATCCCTTCTACAGCTCTGCAAAACAGGTGTGGTCCCATATCTGCAAAACAGGTGTGGTCCCATATCACATGGGACGGCTCTAGGGCCGCTCAGCCGGAGGAGCCAGGGTTAGAACCTCATAAAGCCACCTGGAGAGGGCTGTTGAGAGACACTCTCACCTAAAGACCCGCAGGGGCACGTGCATACCTTGGATATGGCGAATGTCACCGCGGTCCAGGCGGCCCCGGGCCTGGCCCCGCCCCGCCTGCTGGTCGATCTTGCACTTGAGTCTCTGGATCTCGCCTCGCAGGTCCGCGATGATGCTGGTGTATTGAGCGATGTGGTAGGAGACGTTGAGCAGGTTCTGCTTCACCTGTCGGGAGCCCAGGATGAGGGACGAGCCAGGCCTGCCCCTTTCTCTTTTCTCCCCTTTACCAGTCCTTTTCAGTGACAGCAATGTCCTCTTTGCCTCCACCCCCACAGCCTCCTATCATTTCTGCATGCCTCTGTTAGACCTGTAATTCTAAAGTTCCAAGCCTACTCTTCAACCTCAGTGGCTCCCTAATGCCTAAAGGAAGGGGCTCATTCCTTCACCGGGTATTGAAATCTTGCCCCTTGGATTCTTTTCTCTTCCCCGCCCCAGATTTTATCTTTTACTTTATGTGTGTGCATGTTTGTCTGTGTGGGAGTTTGTGTGTGTGAGCATGGGTGCCTGAAGATGGTGTAAGATCCCTTGGAACTGGAACTACAGGCGATTGTTAAATGCCTGATGTGGGTGCTAGGAACTGAACTCAGGTCCTCTGGAAGAGCAACAATGCTCTGAACCATCAAACCATCACTCTGGCCCCGAGATTTTCTTTTTCTTTTTGGACTCTGTTTCTGTGTGAGTGCCCTGTTCTAGCCAGGCAGTTCTGCTGGTCTCTCCATACCCACAACAGCCAGCTCATCCCTACTTCTCCTTTCCCTCGCTTGCCTTGGCACCTACTGTTAGCATCAATTAAATAATTACTTGCTTTTTCTGTTTTTTAAAATAGGTCTCAGCTGGGCAGTGGTGGCGTACACCTTTAATCCCAGCACTCGGGAGGCAGAGGCTGGCACATCTCTGTGAGTTCAAGGCCAGCCTGGTCTACAAGAGCTAGTTCCAGGACAGGCTCCAAAGCTATAGAGAAACCCTGTCTTGAAAAACAAAACAAAACAAAAAAATAGGTTTCATGTAGCCTAGGTTAGCCTTGAACTCATTGAATAATCAAGGATGACCTTGAACTCCTGATTCTCCCGTGTCTGCCCTCTAATACTGGGCTGCAGTGTTCACTACAATCATGTGGCCTGTCCCCCTGAAGTTTCTGGAGGCTGCATGACGATGTCGGGGGAAGTTGTAGGTATTGGAAGATGGCTCATTACACACTGCTTCAAAGTCAGGTATTCTTCCCCCGATACCCTTGCAGGCTAAGACTGACTTCCTGGCCAGGGGACATGAGTTTGACCGTGAACTTGGAAGCCAGGTAGACTCAGCTCCTGCAGTGCTGTCCTCAACCAGCTTTGAAGTCACTTTATGTCCTTGAGCTTCATTATCTTAAACTGAATGGTAGGGAAGCAGTAACTCCTGCCTAGTTCTGAGGTCAAATGGGACGGTGGGTGACGGTGCTCAGAGTGGCACTAGGTAAGGGAGCCTTTTATTGTGACTATGGTGATGACATGCTTTGGACATACAGAGGATTGAGTAACCTCTGAAGAGGCGGGGAAGGAAGAGGGATGGGATGGAGGCAAGCCTGGAGTGAGAGGCAGAAGAGGGTCTTTGGGGAACAAGGGCTCCAGGCAGGCAGGCAGGGGCTGGGGATACAGGCAAAGTGCTTGGGGTGGTGTTGGCCTGGCTAACGATGTCAGTGCAGAAAGAGAGGCGAGGCTGGCAAGACTCCTCGCAGGACCTCAAATCTCAGTCCAGGAGGGTGTGCCTTGGGGGTAGTCCAAGGGCCCTCACCCGAGTCCTGATATTCTTGGCTCGGCCAGCGTAGGTCAGGGTATTCCGGGACTCCTCAAAGGCAGTGCTCGCTGGACTGATGTGGGCGATCATCACTGTGCGGCTGTTCCCCCCTAGTGAGTCCTGGGGGGACAGGGATGTGACTTGCTGGAGATCACTTCCCCCAGAGGCTCCCCAAGGCTGTGTACCACACCTTCCCTGTGTGTACACACACGTACACAACACAGACAGAGGCATGCATGCACACACGCGACATGAACACATGCATATAGTGGTGGTCATTTTCAATTATCCCCACTGCCCTGGCTTGTGGCTGCGGTCCTCGTGACAGGCTGATGCAGGCCTCCACCAACCACAGGCCTCAACTGGGATCTTGTTTCCAGAGCTCACAAAGTTTAAGCCTACAGGGAAATTCCTTAACCTGTCTGTGCCTCAGTTTCCTTATCTGTAAATGTACTCCTTCTAACTCACAAAGCCACCAGGGAGGTTTTAGGCCTGGTGGGAAGAAGCCCTTGAACCCAGCAATGAGTTTGGGAACTCATTGATATCAAGTCTGTAACTGAAGGCAAAGAGTGGCCATGCCATGAGTAAGTGGCCCCAGAAAGCAGCTTCATTGGCTATAAGGTTGACCATCACAAAGGCCCCCAATCTAGGTTCTCTTTGACTCACAGCCCTGGGGGGAGGTCCCAGGCAAAGCGCTTCTTCATTCTCTACCTGTGCTCTGGTGAGAGTTGCCAGAAATATAAAAAGCACCTGCTTGTAATCAAATTTCAGATAAACAGTGAACGGACTGTTTCAGCTTAAGGGAGCCTCGAATATCGCATGAGGCATACTGATGCATAATGAACTTGGTGATTCATCTGAAATCCAAGAGGGAATAGCTCCACACTGTTTGTTTGGCTATGGTCTGGCAGGCCCACTCTTGATGCCAGTGCCCAGGCCCAGCTTGTTCTGGTACCTTCAGGAGCCGGGTGAGCTTGCTGTCCCGATAGTTGATGTACTTATTGCTACCCTTGTCACTCAGCGCGTTGATGCAGTTGCCCAGGGCCAGCAGGGAGCGGTTGATGTGGGCTCCCTCCTTCATGCGCTGTCCCCGGTTCTGTGTCTGGGGAGACAGCAGGGGATATGACTATAGCCTTGTGGGATAACCTACTGAAGTTTCACTCAGTGACCCAAAAACACCCCAGCGATCCTGGTTGTAGACCATGGCCTCGCTCCTGAGGTCCCTGAAGGTAGAGGTGTCGTGGCATGGAAGGAGGCTTAGTTCTGCCCTCGCCCCATCCTCTCTTCCCTGAGCAGTCCATCAAGGCGCCAGGTCCATTGCTCAGCCCTCACTCTGGGGGTGCCATTTGTATCCTGACATCCTTGAGATACCCTGCTTTTCCAACCACCCCGCCCAGTTAACCTCTCCTCCACGTCCTTCCTCTTCTGAAATCTGGCCTCCCTTGGAGGGCCACCACCCCTGCCCATCAATCGCTTCTCTCTGGGAACCCCTCTCACTCCGCTGTATCACTACCAGGCCTCACCTGGGAGGCACGCTCAGAGCCGGCCAGGTCAATCATGAACAGGCGGCCTTGCCGCACCTCCTGCAGGATGTTCTTGACCCGGCTGCGCTGGCGCACTGCCACCTGCAGCACTGCGTGCGAGCGGGATGACGTCTGATTGGCAGCTGTGGGCTCCTGGGTCCTCTGCCGGTTCCCCTTCATCAGCAGCTGCATAATCTGGAAAGCAAAGGTCCAACCTATTAGCTTCCCGGGGTGGGCTAAGAGGCCTGGACAGTTCTCTCTGGACAGGTCTCTGTGTAAGTGGAGAAACTGTGTGGCCTGTCTACTTACTAGGGTGAGGATGTTAGGGCATGACAGGTGATGTGACTCCCCTTGCCACCACTCAGGGTATCTTTCCCCCAGAGGCTCCCTGGCTTTCATCCCTCAGACTGATGGTCCTGCCCATGGTCCCTAGCCAGTTGTTGTAGACTTACCTCCTTGGCATTGATGGTGGACACTTCGGTGATTCCGGCCACCTGGATCACCCCTTTGGAGTCCTCCCTCAGCTCCAGGTACCCCAGGGCGGGGTTCAGCAGGTCCCGGATCATCTCATTGTAGATCTGATGGGACAGTGAGAAAGGGGGAGGGAGATGGAGGACAAGAGGTCCAGGCCTGGAGCAGTCGTGGGGTCCCCTCCACCCTAAGAAAAGAAGGACCACATGTTTCTGTTTGCTGGAGCCCCGTGTATGAGAGAAGCCCTAACTGGGGGAACTGCTCCCTTTCCATGATGGTAGAGGCTTCAAAGTCAATGTTGCAGGGGGTTGCGGAAGCCTCTCCCCCTCGGGGCTCTCCCTTGCAGCCCTGGGCTGGACACAGGGACCTGATCCCTGGTCAGATGAGGGAGCTCAGCTTGTTGCTGGGCAACCTTCAGGCTGCATCTGATATGGTATCATCCCCCACAATCAAGGCAAGCCCTGCTGGCTGAGCAAACCCCTGCTGGCTGCTCCCCTCACCATTCCTTCTGAGCCAGCACCCTGGAGATTATCAGCTCTCAGAGGAACCAGATGGAGGCTGGCTTGTTGGCTCAGATTACGCCCTCCCGCCCCACCCCATCCCCCTGCCTTAAGCAAACATCTTCCCATTAAGGACTTTATGAGTTGAGTTCTCATGTTGTAGTGTCTGCCCCCACCATAAAATTACTTTCGTTGCTACTTCATCATTGTAATTTTGCTACTGTTATTAAAATGTAATATCTAATATCTAAATGTATATCTATGTATATGTATGTTATTATATATGCATAAGAGGTGTGTCGTTATAATGTAATATCTTATATCTATAATGTAAATAGATGATGTGCAGGATATTTGATATGCATCCCCTGTGAAAGGGGTCATGACCCACAGCCACAGGTTGAGAACCACTGGCTTAAGAATTAGCCTCAAAGGATTAAGGCAAGTTGAACTTTTTTGTTTTGTTTTGTTTTGGTTTGGTTTTGGTTTTGGTTTTTTGAGACAGGGCTTTTCTGTAGCTTTGTCCTGGAACTAGCTCTTGTAGATCAGGCTGGCCTCGAACTCACAGAGATCCACCTGCCTCTGCCTCCCGAGTGCTGGGACTAAAGGTTGCGCCACCACCGCCCAGCTGCAAGGTGAGCTTTTGAGAATGGTAGCCCAACTGCTCGCTGCCCAGGCTACTGTCAAGTGCAACACCACGCTGGAGTCACAGGGTCCCGAGTTGGAATCCCTGCTCTGTCATCACCGTGTTCCACAGAGACAGTCGCCTAACTTCTCCATGTCTCTGTCTTTTGCTTTTGCTTTTTGAGACAGGATTTCTCTGTACAGCTCGGACTGTCCTGGAGCTTGTTCTGTAGACCAGGCTGACCTTGAACTCCGAGACTGGCCCACCTCTGTCCCACGAGTGCTGGGATTAAAGGTGTGTGCCACCATGACTGACTCTTGAGTCTTAACTTTTATCAAGTGGGGCTAATACTATAGATGTGGGGTGGGGAGCAGACATATTGAGCACCCCAGTATTGAACTGCCAGGGACTGGCTCTAGGGAGGTGGGCCATCCTATTTTATAAGCCACCTAGTCAAGCCTGGTGGGGACTTACCTCCAGGTAGGACATGGACACCTCATATTCCATGTCATTGCTGGTCTCCTCAATGGCTCGGAACAGGTCATTCAGGGTCCGAACATAGATGCCCGGCTCATGGTCAGTGCCCAGCATGGTGTAGGTCTTCCCACAGCCTGGATAGGACAGGTTGATGGTCAGCAGGGCAGGGACCAGGCAGGGGCCAAGCAAGAGTGAAGCCTTATTGGGGAGGTAGTTCTGGAAACCTGAGCTGTCCGTGAGGATGCACCCTCCCAGATGGCTGAGGAATTGGGGTCTTTGTGGCAGAAGGCAAGGCTTGGATCATTCCCATTCCTGACCCCTACTCGGGCCAGGCTGGCTCTCTGATGGAGGGCAAAGCACTTGGCTCTCAGGGGGGACAATAAGGGTGCTGTAGCCCTGGTCTGTGTCCGCTTTTCCTCCTCACCTGTAGGGCCATAAGCAAACACAGTGGCATTGTACCCCGAGATGACACCCTCAATGAGGCTCCTGGTCGTGGCCTGATACACCATCTCCTACAGGGGAGAAGAGACTCATTGGGGGTCTGAGACAGGACACGATGCGGGTGCCCCCAGGCAGGTCCTGGCTGAGAACAGGTGAAGGGTTTGTTCTGGAGTCCTAAGCTAGAGGTAATTGAGTGGAGGGAGTGGAGGAAGGGAGGCTCTGCTTACACCCCTCAGGGGAGATACCAGCCTGCAAAGAGGGCTCAGGACACCCGAGAAGCCTCCTCTACAGGTGCCCCCCCCCCGCCCAACCCCTGCTCTGAGGGTGCAGAGTCAGCTCCGGAGAGCATCCGGAAGATGGGCAAGATGGGATCCCTAGGGTGTCAGTTTTCTTGAGTCTGTCCCACACCTGCTCTCTCCATACCAGATGGGGTCCACAGTCCTTCTCCTGGCCCACAGAGGCCAGCTGTGGAGCAGCTCATGTGGCTACTCTACGCAAGTTGGCACATGAGTGCTAACCGCGAGTGTTTCTACAGACAGCCCGGTGCGCAGTCTTGCAGGTGCACAGGTAAATCTGTCATGTGGTGTCAGATGGTGCAAGTGTACAGGTGAGAGGCTACGCAGATACGTGGAGACTTTTACAAACGGGCCAAGTTCCAGAAAGTGGCTCATTGAGTAAATGTTGGAGAAGGGGTGAGCAGGGTCCCCCGAGAATCCTTCCTGGCAGGGCGAAGCATAGGTGGGGTCTTTCCTGTGTTTCCAGCCCATGCTCTCCCTCACCTGGGTGGCAGTGAAGTCGAAGGCCACGTCGAATAGGTACGACTTCTCCCGGGACCGGTGTGCCCGCAGGATGTCGTCAGGGTCCTCCATTGGGTCCATGAGAACCACCATCTGCAAATGTCCCCGAGGAGGAAGACCACAGTCACCTGGAGTCCCCACAGCGTGCAGACCTCTCCAGGGCACTATCTGTTCTCTGGGCTTCAGTCTGGGTGCTTGGGAGACAAAGCCTCTTTGGTGACGACTGTCCCCTGAAGATGGCGCTATCCCAAGGCAGCAGAGAATGATGTGGGGGGGGGCGGAATCTAGAGGGAACCCCGGATCCAAGGCCTCTTCCACAGTAAGAGGCCACTAACCACAGTACCACTTCCCATGCTGTCTTTACTGGAGGAGGAACTGCAACACCGCTGGTTGTCATAACACATCTATTGTGACAAGATTCACTCTGCCCACTACACCCCCATCTCTACCGCAGCCTCGCTTCATCCCACTTCAGGAGCAGCAAGGCTTGTGCTTCCACCCGACAGAGAGGAATTTAGAGTCCAGAGGCCCTTTTCAGGCTCCGCACTAGCCTGTGGAGAGACAGAACTCAGAACCCAGGGCCTGGGTTCCAAACCACAAGAGACAAGGTTTCTTTGTATGGCCCTGGCTGTCCTATAACTCGCTCTGTAGACCAGGGTGGCCTTGAACTCAGAGATTCATCTGCCTCGGTCTTCCAAGTGTTCGGATTAAAGGCAGGTGCGTGCCACCATCATTCTGCAAAACCAGCAGATGTAACGGCATCTCTGTAGCTCTGTGACTCTTGGACCCTGCCGGGTCCCCCATGACCGGCCTCCAGAGCACTGTAGGACAAGGCAGGCAAAGAGCTGCTGACAGCTGGGTGACATGTGTGAAAAGAGCAGGTGGCTTTGGGTCCCTCCTGTGTGAACTTAAAATAACACCATCCCTGGCCAGGACTTGGGACTAGAGAGAGAAAGAGAGACTGCAGAACCCTAGCCTAGTGTTCCACTGGTGCCTGGAGTGTTGGGGTAGCTGTGCTCTATGTATGTGTGTGTGCACATGCATTAAGGCATAGAACGGGGCTGGCAGTATTCCTCCCATGTTCTAAGAACAATCTCTGAGCCCATTCCACTCTGCCCAGGCATCTGCCCAGGTCCCAGTGTGCTGAACTTTGCTGAGGGCTCTGAGCAGGAATACAGGGCAAACGGCTCGGTTCTTGCTGGGGTTCCTGGTCTAGGGTAGGGTTTGAGATAGGAAACGTCAGAAAACACTCAGGTACTCTAGAGGGGGTGTCTGAGTTTCAGGGAAGGACATAGGGACAAAGGGAGTAGGCATATAAGGTGACACTAGGGATGCACTCTGAATCCTAGCCTTGCCTCCCACTAGCAGAGTGACCTCATGTCTGCATGGGGACCTGCCCGAGCCTTAGTCCCCTCCCCAGGGGAGGAAATGGTGGTGTAATCTCCTTGGGGATTGTACAGAGCCCATGAGACAAAGTGTGTGACACAAGCCGAGTCTCAGGGATCCTCTCTCAAGAAGCCACAAAGAGGGAGTGTGGGCAAGGGGACGTCACCAACTGCCCTACCCCAAGACTCTGCTATCAAACGTAGGGTGGTAAAAAATGAAACAAACAGAAGACAGGCTGAGAGTGGCAACATCGGCGGCTCCCTTACACAACATCGGTGCCCCCTGAGAGATGCCTGGCACCTGGAGTGCCGGGCATGGTTCCCTAGACACCAGGCTCTGCCAGACAGCCAGGGGAAATAAGCCGTCCCATGGTCCTTACTTAACGAGGTGGGGCTGCTCCCAGGGGCTAGATGGTGGCTGGCCTCAGAGTCTACCCTCTACCGGGAGTGGGGGCAAGGAGGGCAGAGGGGGCACCTTCACTCCCAGTGCACACTGCCATTCTCTCTTGGTGCATGCCAACATTCGAACTTAGGGCACACTAAAAAGCCTTGTTTGTTTGTTTATTTTTTTCTTCAAGACAGGGCCTTGTCTGTAGCGCTGCTAGCTTTGACCTTAGGGCAAGCCTCCTGAGCACTGGGATGACAGGCATACATCACCACACTCAACCAACACCAGATCTTTACTGAGCCCCTCAACATGGATTTCTCATTATTACTCTCAACCTGGCATCCCTCGCCGCTTGGGAACGGCAGAGCCAGAGTTGGGGATTCTGGCCACTTGGCTCTCAGAGTGGTACAAGTTCATTCTCTGAACCTTCCCTAACCTCTCCTGCTCCCTCTGCTGCACAGGGTCTTGTGGGGCGCCTTGGCAGTTTTCATGGTCTACGTAGCCCAACAACCCCCCAACCCCCACCTACCACTGCTCTCACAAGGGTTCTGGGTGCTCATTCCACCTTAGGGAACAGGATGGGGCCAAGCAGGAAGGGGGCTGGCTGTGGCAGGGCAATTAAGAGAAGGCAGAGATAGTAGCTGTGCCCCTACCTCACCCTTCGCAGGGATAAACAGGACAGCCAAGGCTCATGACTATTCCAAAGGCCTTGTGAATAGGCCAGGCATAGAGTGCCATCCAGAGGCAGCGGAGGTTGGTGATGAGGGTGAAGATGAGGCTGCAGGAGTCCAGCCTACAAGCTCAACTGAACCCAGTAGCTTAGGAGGTCCTCAGGGGACCCCTTGAGTCCTTCAGTCAGGCCTGAGGATTTAGGAGGACAAGGGCTTTGGGATTCCCAGCAGACACCTCTCTACATTTCATATCCTGGGATCATCCCTGCTACACACACACACACACACACACACACACACACACACACACGATACCTGGAGCAACCTGCACCTGGACTCTCTGAACTCACCTGAACTCAGACAGCTGCAGGGCCCCTTCTGGGGTTCTCCAGGGGAGGGTGACTCCCCAAGAGACAGAAGTCTGTGAATCAGATGGGGCTGCAGGTGAGCCAGCTAGAGGGAAGGATCACAGACAGGCTGGGTGGGGCCTTTGGGTAGGGAAAGGCCACCAACTCTGACCCCTCCTAGATGGCCAAAGGCTGGAAGCCACTGTGAGCTCAGGGCTCGCACTGTTCCCTAGGGACTCACCTGTCCTCAGCCACCGGCCCCTCCCCAGGGCATCAGCCCCAGAGCCCCCCAAGCCTCCTGTGGGGTCTGATCCCTATCCCAGGCTACCAGCAGCTTGAGCCCCACTCAGACTTCAGACCCAGATGAAGACAAACCCTGGCTCTGGGGGCCCTGGCATGGGTCCCCAAGGGCTGCAACAGGAGCAGGGCCAGCTATAAGGGATTTCATCTTGGGGACTGGGGTTCTCCTGGACACAGAGCCTCAAGGGGCTTTGGCTGGGGAGAGCAACCAGTATGTTGTGTCACCCACCATAACAGATGGCCTCGGTATGACTTTCAGACACTGCCAAGTTCACCTAGACACCCAGTTTCTTTGATGTTGGAAAGCTCCCGTATCAGAGCACTGTCACCCCACCTGTCACCCTCAATCCCACTTAATGAGGGCTTTGTTTGGGCTCCATCTGTCAGGACTCCAGCCCCCATACCAAGCCCCAGAATATCACTGTTGTTCTGGGCCACCGCAGCACACAATGGAGCCCTTGTGCCTCTTGACCAGGTGAAGCAGGGCTGAGCCGATGAGGATTGGGCAGGGAGCCTGGGCTGCCACGGAGACTGGCTTGGGGTGTTCGGACCAGTGCAACTCATTTGTGAAGCCCCTAAAGTGTGCCCCAAACATGGGAAAGGCCTTAGAGAAACTGAAAGATGAGGCCTGGAGTCCTGCACCTGAGACTCTCAGATTCAGAACTTTGGGGAGAGCTGGTGTATAGAGCAGAGACCCCCAAATCCAGCCCTTCCAGGACAGGAAGGCAGCCTGGAAGGGATGACATTGGTGTTGTATTTTCAAGGATGAGCAGGAGACGTCAAGAGAGGTGGCGGGGTCAGGGGGAGGCGGGAGAAGAACATTCTAGAGAAAAACATGAGCAGGCAAGGGCAAGATGCCAGACACGGTCTTCGGTCTTTAGGGAGAAATGCAGGTTGGAAGGAAAGCCTGGCATTTTGACTTTGGTCTCCCTCTCTGGGCATTCTCACAGTGCAGACCCAGGACCTGCTGTGAGCTCGCAATAGCCTTCTGACCGTCACCCTGGCTAGTACACCGCATAGGCCTGAGGACATTTGCTGAATAAGGCTGCCTTTAGAAGCAGTTTGGGGTGTTCCAGGCACCATGCTGATGGCTTGGCATGTGCGTTCTCATTTTCTATGGCTTTCTTTCTTTCCAGACAGGGTTTCTCTGTATAGTTCTCACTATGCAGACCAGGATGGCCTTGAGCTGAGAGATCCCCCTGCTTCTGCCTCCCAAGTGCTGGGATCAAAGGCATGTGCCACCAGCACCGCCGGCACCACTGTACTCTTACCGTTTTCTCTTCCTCACTACATCAATGGGTATGTATTTCCTTAAAAGCCCTGACTAAGATCCTAGGGTTAGGACCCCAACATATGAATCTGGGGTGGAGATGGAGAGTACGATTAACCCCCTAGCAAGTGGGCATTTGCCCTGGACATCTGTCTGCCCAGTCACTCACTGGGAGCAGCAGGGATGGGATGAGGGTGAGAAGTCTGGGCCCCCGGAACCAAACTACTTTGCATCTACTGACCAGTGCACTGCGCTAAGATCACAGTTTAATGTAGTCCACAGCCTAGCCATAGTGAACACCTAGCCACCAAGTGTCATAGAACCTGCAGTAACAAGCACCTTCTCCTGGTACCCATCCTACTGCTAAGTGAGAACCCTTGCATACTTGTAGCATTTTACACCAGAGTCAAAATAATCAGAAACATCTCAAATGCCCGTCAACTGCTCAATAGGTAAACAAGTCACGGTACGTCTATCCTTTAAAATACGAGCGATCATGAAAAAGAGTGACGTTCTGATATAAGCTATGATATTCAAAAACCTTGAAAGCGTTATATGAAGGGAATGAAGCCAGACATGAAGAACCAGACATGAAGAGAGTATGAGCCAATCACAGGGACATACAATGGGATAGACAGATGGAAAGCAGTGATGGCCTGGGCATGTAGTTAAACCTGCACTACCCCCTGCTCATTACCCGGGTACTCTGCTCTTAGGGATCTACGGAGCCTGGGAGCCTCTATATGGATGATACGGAGCCTCATATCCCACCGTGCCCGAGGCAGCAAGCAGGCTAGCTCTGGCTCACCTCTGGGCTAGCTCCAGCTCGCCTCTGGAATCCGTTACTTTATACTGTATTTATCGTTCACAATGGCCTCCTTGCCTCACCTCTAATCTTCTCCATAGCTCTTGAGGTAGATGGAACCCAGCTCACTCTCCAGTCCTCTGATAGGTGACAGAGGCCCAGGGAGTCATTAACAGCCTTCAGGCACCCAGCCAGGGATGACATGGCTGGGTCCCTGGCCCAGCATTGTAGCCTTTCCGCCCCATGGCACCCTCCTGCCTTGCACTTTCCCCGCCCTCACTTGTTCTGTCCCCTCTGCTGGCCTCCTGGAGAGCCCTTGTGTGGCCAGCAGGACCCCAGAAACAGGCAGTTGGACAAGGGCTAATTATTGGATTATACATATCACCAGTTGATTTAAATCCTACAGATAAACACAGTCTGGGGGGCTGGGAGGAGGCTTTGGGAGGGGTGTGTGTGGGAGGGGCAGGTGGCTGCTTGTCCTGAGTTCCACCCCTTCCTGGGATACTTTCCAGGCCCCTTCTGCTTTCTTGGCCCCCTTGGGAGGTTCTGGCTACAGGATCCATCTTACCCCAGCAGCTGTCAATGCAGGAGACCCCACCACACCCTTCCAGGAGGGCACCCACTGGAAGGCAGCCACAGGGGAGTGAAGAGAGGTCTGGTGTAGAAAGTGGATGTGGTGGCGGGCAGGGGTTTACTCAACCCTGGGCCCAGAAGCCACCCCACAGTTCAGCCTTTGAGAGAAGTAACTCTCATGCCCTCTTCCTTAGGACGGGTGCCATGTTTAAGCATTGTGCAAAGACCCTCTGATGAAGATCACTGTCCTGAACTGTACTAGGCCTCTGTGATCTCAAGCCTGGAAGTCACTGGAGCTAGCTCCTTGACAAACCCAAGACCAGCTTCAACTTTCCCAGAATCCAGACACATATTGGCCTGCTCTCTTCCTGCCTGCCTGCCTTCCTTCCGTCCGTCCTTCCTTCCTTCCTTCCTTCCTTCCTTCCTTCCTTCCTCCTTTTCTCCCTCCCTCCATCCCTCCCTCCCTCCCTTTCTTCCTTCTTTCCTTTCTTCTTCCTCCTTCTTTCTTTCCTTCATTTCTTTTTCTTTTTCTTTTTTTAAATATTTATTTATTTATTTATTATATATACAATATTCTTTCTGCATGTATTGCTGTGGGCCAGAAGAGGGCACCAGACCTCATTACAGATGGTTGTGAGCCACCATGTGGTTGCTGGGAATTGAACTCAGGACCTTTGGAAGAACAGGCAATGCTCTTAGCCCCTGAGCCATCTCTCCAGCCCTTCTTTTCCTTTTTCTATCTGTCTGTCTGTCTATTTATTTTTCTTTCTGTTGTTTTAATTTTTAATTATCATGTAGCTTAGGCTGGTCTCACGCTTGTTATGTAGCCAAGGATGACCATGAGCTTCTGATCATCCAGCCTCTACCTCTTACGTGCCAGGGGTACATGTGAGGTTTCTGTGGTGATAGGGATTGAATATACGTGTGCGAGTTAGGCAAGCTCCCTAACAGCTAAGATACAGCCCTGGGCTCACACTGGCCTCTTGATGTTCAGGGACTCTTTGTCTGCTGGCATGCCCTCTTCTGAGAAACCTCACTACTACAGGATACCAAGCTCCAGATGATCCCAAAAGGATATACTGAGTCCTAAGACCAGCTCAGACCCCTCATAGTGGCTGAAGTCAGTGAGTAACTGAGTTCCCTCCACCTCTTCCTACTTAGAACCCACTGACATGTGGGCTATGGAAATACCAATTATCTGCTGGGAGGTACGACAGCCTTGGATTACCTCACTTTGAGATGACACCCACAGAGGAACCCACTCAGCTCTGAGGAGAGACAGGAAGCAAGAAGCAGGACCTATCTACCGTCCAAGCCCCTAGGGAGTTGGTTTAGCGAGCCTCTCAGACAGGCCAGGACACAGAGGCTATGACAGCCAAAACCCCAGGGAGCAAAGGAAAGCAGATAAGCATCCTAGCTGACCTCTTCTTCAGAGGGGCAGGGCACTGTGCTGGCCACAGGAGCCCAGCCACATCACCATTGCCATACTGTCCTGGGTTAGCTCCTAGCTCATCCCACTGCCCGGCCATCAGGCCCTACGATGAGAAGAAAAGAGAGACAACTGGTCTGTCTGAGTTACAGCCCTGAGCCTTCCTCTGGGCCATGCATCCCTGGAGAGGGACAGATGAACAGCGAGGTTCTGAGAGAGGTACAGGACCAGGGGGCAGTGCAGCCTCTCCTCCATGTTGGTTTTTGGATTCTCATGTCTTAAACACCTAGTTGCCAGGGCCTGTGTGCCAAGAGATAGCTTACTCAGGAGGCTGTCAACTTGGCCTTTGCTGTAGCCACTCCTAGGCAGCAGCGAGAGGGGCTAGACCCAGCCCTCCTGTACTAATCCGGTTGGAAGCCACTGGGGAACTGAGGGCAGAGTGTGCAGGGGGGTGGTGTGGAGAGCCCTGTGCCCATAATGCTTAGACAGCGCTCTAAGAGCCTCTGCTGACAAAGGAACAGCCTGTTGGGCTGGCCCAGCTCTGGCCTGGTGGGAGGTGTAGCTCACTGGGTGACCCTCCCTCTGCCCTCATAGACAGAAGGAGCCAGTGTCTGACAGGCGTGGGCACTTAACAGGGGCTGTTCCCATCACTTTGTATTGATCAACCCCCAAGGTGGCCCGGAGCCAGGAACAGCCAAGAGAGACACCATTGTCCCAACCCATGAACCTGATACCCTCGGAGGCAGATGAGTGGCCTTATCTAGAAGGAGGGTTCTCCCTCCCTCTTCTAGCTGGCCCCTCTCAACAGCCAACGCAGCAGTTCTGGGGACCTCCTTCTCTACGGACTAGAATTGACATCTGTGGAGTTCTTCCTGTGCACCAGGCTCTGAGCAGACACAAGTAAAGACTTTCCAAAGAAGTCCTTTTGTGGGGACTAGAAAAATGGCTCAAGCCGGGCGGTGGTGGCACATGCCTTTAATCCCAACACTCAGGAGGCAGAGACAGGTGGATCTCTGTGAGTTCGAGGCCAGCCTGGTGTACAGAGTGAGTTCCAGGACAGGCTCCAAAGCTACACAGAGAAACCTTGTCTTGGTTCAGTGGGTGGCGAAGTTGCTTGCTGCTGAGTCTGATGATCTGAGTTTGATCCCAGGGAGCCACAAGTGGGAGAAGACTACCAGCTCCCCAAACTGCCCTCTGACCTCCAGACACGCACCATGATGTGCATGAATCCAACCCCTAGCCCCACTCTAGGATAAAAATAAAAGTTTAAAAAAAAAAAGTCCTGCAGAGTGTTTGCCTAGCATGCACAGAACCTCGGGTTGAATCCCCAGCATTTCATAACCCGGGAATGGTGGTGCACACACTATTAACTTTAGCACTTGGGAAGAAGAGTCAGGAAGATCAGGCTATATAGTAAGTTCAAAGTCAGTCTGGATTATGTGAGATGCTGTCTCAAACAAACAAGCAAACAAACAACATCAAAAAACAAAATCATTGAAAAAGAAGACATTGGACTGTCTTCCCCACTTAGAGTTGAGGCTCCTGTACTGTCTACGTACATTCTCTCTGCTCCTGTTCATCATATGGGGCTCTTCCAGACAACTCTATTTCCCCAAAGGGCTTTGAGGAAAGGGGCAAAGGAGAAAAATCATTTGGGGCTTCCTGAGCCCAGCCCAAAGGACCCAGCCTAGGGCAGCATCTGAACACAGTCTCTCTCAACTCTGCAGCTTCCACTCAATGCTCACTGACCCGGAGTCTGTCCCAAAGCACAGCCAGTGAGCCTGGCACTCAGCAGCCAGCCATACAGTCTGAATCTCAGGCAAGGGTCACCGTCAGGTTGTTACACCAAACCTATTCCAGTTCCCACCATTGTGCTCAGGTCCACTCTAGTACCTGAATTTTGGAATATCTACCTAAACAAACATAAGACAGGCACCTTGGCCATGTTGACCGAGAGTTTGGTTTGGGACCTATTGATGTCACCTCACCTCATGCCTCTTACCTCTCTCCTTGAGCCGCGCTAGCTTTTTCTTACTGATGCGGTTGGACTGCAGCCCCACCGCAAGGGTCTTGCACACTGCAAGTCCCTTTGGTTGCAATTTTCCCTCTTGAGATTTCTTTATCATCATCATCACCACCACCATCATATTATTATTATTATCATTATTATTACTATCATTATTATCATTATTATTATCCTCATTATTATTTTCAAGACAGAGTTTCTCTGTGTAGCCCTGGCTGTCCTGGAACTCTCTCTGTAAACCAGGCTGGCTTTGAACTCGGAGATCTGCCTGCCTCTGCCTCCCGAGTACTGGGACTAAAGACATGCACCACCACCGCCCAGCAAACTCTCTTCCTTATAACACACTCCAGTTCCAGTTAAGACAGAGTCTTACTTGAAGTCCAGGGTAGCATGGGATTCCTGATCCTCCTGCCTCGGCCTCACGATTGTGGGAATTACAGACATCACCACTGCATCTGGCTTCATCACTACCTCTCCTTCTCTTGTTCTTTCTCCTTCCTTCCTGTGTGCATGTATGTCTGTGTGCACTGATGTGGGTATGAGTGCACTGAATGCATGTGTACATGTGGAACTCTAACACCAATGTTAACCTCTACAGTATTCTTCCTGAATCACGCTTCTGCCTTCTTGACCATCCTTCCACACATCCTGCACTGAGGCAGGGTCTCTCAATCCGTTCCAAAGTTGACAGATACTGCTACTCTTGTCCACTAGCTCACCCTGCCAGTTCCCTGTCTCTGCCTTCCAAGACGGCCACCATGCCCACAAACATTTCTGTGGCATTTTATGTGGGTTCTGGGGATCCAAACTCCCAATGCCCATGAAGCATGCATTTTAACCACTGAGCTACCTCCCCAGCCTAGGTCCAGCGCCCCTTATTCCTCTCCTGGCAACACACTCTTTCTTCCTAGCCCTCCGAGGCTGCAATTCCTCATTTGTTTTAGTTCCTATCAGTGCCTCATCTTCTCTCCCCACGGGAGACTTCTGCAACAGAGGGAGGACAGGGCTTTTCATGGTGGAGGGCTTTTCTAGTTCCTTCCACAGTCCCAGGCATGCTGTAGGTTCTCTATGAATAATTATTGTCTTATATGCCCCCTCATCATGGTGACATGAGGACCCGGAGAGCAGACGGTCAAGGACTTTGCCAAACTTGCATATTCTAGAGGTGGGCTTCTGAATCCGTGCTCTGTGGATAGCAGGTGTCTCAGATGGGAGAGTTTTACACCATGCGCACCAAAATATATTTTATGATCCAGACCCACCCAGGCTCCAAATGCTCTTAGCTTTCCTTGGGCTGATTTAGGAAGTCTTCCTGGAAGAAGAAACCTTGGTGATGCTGTGGCTAAGCCCACCCAGAGGTGCAGTGAGACACAGAGCTCTTGCTGTCCAGCCAGGTGTGTCAATCAAGCGGAGCAGGCCTCCACCCTGCAGCACCTGGCTGTAGCCCCAAGTACCTGTTCGTCCACCTTGTGAGCGATGAGGGTGGCTCCTTCCTCCAGCTCAGCCACGCTGATGGGCCGGACCCTAAGTGCCACCTGGGAGGAAGATGAGAACCCTGGGTTACAAGGACCACACTTGGCCATGGTGGCGGTGGGGTGGGGGGGGGGATGAGAAGTCTTTGAATTTCTTCCACAACAGCCCTGTGTTCTCCAGTATCCCCAACCAACTCTGGCTCTTTGGTTCTGAAGAAAACTGTGGCCGAGGGTAATGCCTAAGGCAGAGGGCAGCAGATCCATAGGGTGTTTGGCTGAGTCGGAGTCTATGTCTCTTTGCAAAACCCTGCACTCCAGGAGGAAAACTGTCTACACAGGCTGCATCAGTCACATGCCCGAATTAAACACTTGTCACTCCCTTGGGCTTAAATCTGGAGCCTTGGGGGCCAGGGCCACCTGTCTGCATCTGCAAGTGTGGTATGATAGGAAGGGCTTGGAACTTATGATGGGACAGAGATTACCCTTGTCATCCTAGCAACTTGAGATGGCAGCCTAACACTCCAAGGAGAGAGTCACTTAGGGCTTCTTTGCTCTTTATTTCCTGGTCAGTGAGAGAGACGGTGGGTCTTCACTCTATACATGTGTCTCCCAAAAGAACAGAGTTAGGAAGTAGGAAGATTTTTCTTCTGCTGAACAGAGAGGGAGGCACCTGCTAGATGTTGGGTGGACCCAAAAGGTCCTCAGTTCATTTCATCCACACAACCTGTCAGATTGTCCTTATCAGCCTCCTGGCTGGATCTCCTTGTGGGAGGAAGGTCCCTTCCCTAATTGACAATGAGCGTTCTGGAGAAAACCCTTTCAAAGAAGACATTCTCACTGCCAGAGAGGGTGCCACAGAGTCTGGGACTGGCCCCTGGGGCTGGGTCCAAGCTTCCCTCTGCGGAAGCAGGTTCCCTACATAGGGGGCATTGTGCTAACATTGCCCTGCCATCTGGCTGCTGCTGCAGTACCATTTCTGCAGATCAAAGGCTAGGGGCTGGGAGAGAGAAATTTCCACTGATCCCCCAAGTACCAAGGCTTCTTGTGGCTTCAGCCTCCACCACTGATAGACAGGAATCTCTGCCTTTGATCTCTACCTACCCCTACCCTACCCTCACTGCCATTTTCTCATTCATCACAGGCCAGGAGATCCTGGGGACTAAGTGACTTCCAACATTTCTCTGAAGTATCTAGAGTACTGATTTGGACAGAGCCTGGGTTATTAGCCCATAGCTACCTACTTCAGCCTTGGTGCTGGCCCACCCTGTTTCGGGGCCTTTTTTATTCCTATCTGTGGTTCTGCCCTCCTTCAAAGTAAGACCTGTCTAGGTTTAAGCACCCTGGTTCACTAGAGACTTTCAGCTTTCTTCTCAGGCAATAGCTCAGGTCTCTTTTGGGTCTTGACCTCTGAGTCTTGGCTCAAAGAAGGCTCTGCTTGGAGAGAGGGAAGTGGGGTCCTAACTTCTCAGTCTCAGGAGGCTCCACCATACCTTCTGGCCACCTGTTCTGTAGAACTTGGGCAAAGTTATTCTGCACAGTCCCAGACTCCCGTCTCTCGCGTGTCCTTAGTGGACATTATGTGTGAAGTTGTCAGGTCCCAAGACTGGTGAAGGGAATCAAGGAGGAGCTTGATGGGGGGTGGGGGGGAAGTCTCACCATGAGTTGCTGGTCCTTGGAGTCACCACTGTCCTTCATGATTGCGGCAGGTAGAGAGCCTCAGGCCGCGACAGCTGGCATGGCCGAGACGCACCTCCACCGTGGTCACCTCCTCGGGTCGCTCTTCCGCCTCCGCTGCCTGACAACCCGAAACCAACAACGAGCCTGCCGCCCGGGCGCTGACCAGGAGGCGGGGCCGGGAGGCCTCGTCCGGCTCCGCCCCGCCCCCTGTGCTCCCCCGCCCACTGTGCTGGCACCGCTCTCCGGCTCTCTGCTCTCTGCCCCCTGAACCTGGATGACCAGGACTTCTCTACCCAGGACACTCCTCGGGCTTGCACTGCTGCTACAGCTATTGCAAGCTGGTGCTGAAGCGCTCTGTCAGACCGAGTGGCCCTCCAGCCTCAGCATCAGGGCCTCCTCCCGGCACAGCGGCGTCCGTTTGGTGGCTCCTCCGCACACACCCGCGCCCAGGCTCGTGGCTCCTGGCTGTGGCCTCTGCGCTCCCGGCATCCGCCTGGCACGCGACTCACTGGGCAGACGCACCCTTGCCCCTGCGGTCACGATCATCTGCTGCCCTCCTGATTGTTGCTGGGCGTCTCCAGGGCGCTCCCGACAGCGTCGGGTTTCCAGGAGTGATGCAGGCATCGCAGCTGTGGAGGCCAGGGCCTAGGGTGTGGGTGGCTGCACCCATTGTCCAGAAGCAGAGGTTGAGAGTGTGCACCCTGTGGCACCAGGCTTAGTGGGGTATATCTTATGGAAGAGTCTCCTCCCCTCGGTGTTGGCCCTCTAGCAAACTGAGGCACAAACCCAGAATCTAGATCAAAATGGATGGACCCAGCCGGTATGCCACCTAGCACCACCTAGGAGAGTTTACCTGTGGCCCTGAGTTGCATTTGGCTTATGTTGGCTATGCATGTGGCTCAACACAAAGTCATAAGCTTACTTAAAACATTCTGAGGGCCCCCTACATGGCACAGCTTGTAAGGTAGCTTGCTGTCAAACCTTAGTACCTGAGTTCAATTCCTGAGACCTACTTGGGGGGAAAAGGCCAGAATTGACTCCCAAAAGATGTCCTCTGACCTCCATATGGGCACCCTAGTACAAGTGCATAATATATAAAAGTAATTTTTTAAAAGTATAAATTGGGGGAGGGGTGGCTGGAGTTTGGCACTTAGGAGTTAAGAACTCAGGTCCTCGGCTACTTTGGCAGAGGACCTGAGTTCAGTTCCCAGCATTAACATCGGGCAGCACACAACTGCCAGTAACTCTAGCAACAGTGAATGGGTGCCTCTGACCTTAGCAGGCACACACACACACACACACACACACACGCGCACACACGCGCACACATACACACACATGCACACACACGCACACATACACACACACGTACACTCACACACACGCACACATACACACACGCACACACACACACACATACAAACACACATACACGCACATACACACGCACGCACATACACACGCATACACACACGCACACATACACACACATACACACGCACGCACACACACACGCACACACACACATACACACACACATACACACACACACACATTATTAAACGTAACTTTCTTTTAAATGACAAGTTTCAAGGCTGGAGAGATGACTCAGCCATTAAGAGGTACTGAGTTCAATTCCCAGCAACTACATGGTGGCTCACAACCATCTGTAATGAGGTCTGGTGCCTTCTTCTGGCCTGCAGGCATAACATTGTATACATGATAAGTAAATCTTTTAAAATGACAAGTTTCTTGACATTTTTTTAAATTGGTTATATTGAGCTACACATTTTTCTCTGCCCCCCTCCCTGCCTCTTCCCTCCCCTTCTACCCTCTCCCATGGTCCCCATGCTCCCAATTTACTCAGGAGATCTTGTCTTTTTCTACTTCCCAGGTAGATTAGATCCATGTATGTCTCTCTTAGTGTCCTCATTGATGTCTAGGTTCTCTGGGACTGTGAATTGTAGGGTTTTTTTTTTTTTGCTTTATGTCTAAAAGCCACTTATGAGTGAGTACATATGATAATTGTCTTTCTGAGTTACCTCACTCAATATGATGTTTTCTAGATCTATCCATTTACCTGCAAATTTCAAGATGTTGTTATTTTTTCTGCTGCATAGTACTCCATTGTGTAACTGTACCACATTTTCCTTATCCCTTCTTTGGTCGAGGGGCATTTAGGTTGTTTCCAGGTTCTGGCTATGACCAACAATGCTGCTATGAACATAGCTGAGCACTTATCCTTGTGGCACGATTGAGCATCCTTTGGATATATACCCAAAAGTGGCATTTCTGGGTCTTGAGGAAGCTTGTTTCCTAATTTTCTGAGAAATTGCCATACTGATCTCCAAAGGGGCTGAACCAGCTTGTATTCCCACCAGCAATGCAGGAGTTTTTTGTTTGCTTTTGTTTGCTTTTTTGTGGTTTTTTTGAGACAGGGTTTCTGTGTGCTGCTCACTGCCCTGGAAGACCAGACTGGCCTTAAACTCAGAGACCCCGACTCCGCCTCCTGAGCGCTGGGATTAAAGGCATGTGCCACCATCACCTAGCTTGGACTTTTTTCCTTTCTTTCTTTCTTTCTTTCTTTTTTGTTTGTTTTTGTTGTTTTTTACTGGGTTGGGGAGGTTTCTTGAAATTAAAAAGACAAAAAAGCAAAACAAAACCAAAAAAAACCTTATACTGTTCTCCACTGTGAGCCATCACTTTGCAATGTCAAAAGGCTGGCCAGGTGGCCAGGTGACCAGGCAGAACAATGGATAAACAGTTACAATTGTTGGTAACAGTAGCAACAATCACACCCAGGGGAGCCCAGGGGAAAGATTCCTCCCCTCAGGAGGCCTGGGCAAAACAGGATTCTAGTCCTGTTTCTTCCTTCATCCTGCTTAGCCTCTGGGAGCTTGGTTTTCCTGTCCTCATTGTCCGTCACCTGGAGGGTGTTGGAACTCTTCCTGAATACAGTGATGTCCTTTGTGTCATCTGTCCACTGAAACTGAGCCCAGAGCCGCTGCAAAGACCAGAGAGGGAGACTCCATGGGGTTTGAATCCAGGAAAGAAGTTGGAGAAGTTAGCCCAACTCCCTTGGGGCTGTCGCGCCTGCCTGGCATGCATCCAGAGGCAGAGCACAGTGTCAGCCTATGCCTTGGGACTGGTTTCCCCGGCTTCCCCGGGGAGCTTGTGTTGGGGATAGTTATTAATAAACAGCAGCAGGGAGCAGCTAAGCTTGGAAACCAATGTCTGCTGCAGTGGGGTCTCCGGCATTGCCTGATTGGCTGCAGCAGCCTCAGAGGCTGGCCAATTTGCAAGCGGCTGGCACGCAAGAGAGAACTGGCTGTGGGTTCAGAGTGTTTCCTACCTGTTCATTTTGTTCTGAGATGGAGATTGAGACTGTTAGCCCAGGCTGGCCTCAAACTCACAATCCTCTTGTCTCGCCTCCCGACTGATGAAATTACAGGCATTTGTCACCACCACCCATTCTTCTAGCATTTTAGGCTCTGAATTGAACTCTTTGGCTCCCTCAAAGCAGGTCCCTGGGATACTGGGCTTGTCTAGTTTTCTTTTTCTTTGCCATTCATCCACATAAATAAACCCCAGCCAAGATGGCCCATCATGACTGATTGGTTAAAAAAAAAAAAAAAAGAAGCAGATTTGGAGGCAGGGATACCTGTGTGTACATGTAATCCCAGCACCCAGGAAGCTGAAACAGGAGGATTGTGGTGAATTTGAGGCCAGCCTGGCTTACATAGAGAGACCCCATATAAAACACTTCACAGATAGAAGTCTCGACCTCTCTGCTGTGGAGACTCATCTCGAGGTCATGTCTGCTTTCAAACACTCTCTTCAGTGACTTCGAGGTTGTGTTCATTATTTTTCAGTTATTATGATAAAATTCCTGTCAAGAGCCGGGCGGTGGTGGCACACGCCTTTAATCCCAGCACTCAGGAGGCAGGAGGCAGAGGAAAGCAGATCTCTGCGAGTTCGAGGCCAACCTGGTCTACAAGAGCTAGTGCCAGGACAGGCTCCAAAGGTACAGAGAAACCCTGTTTCAAAAAACAAAACAAACAAACAAAAAAATTCCTGACAAGTGAAACTGAAGAAGGGGTTTATTTTGACTCAGAGTTTGGGAGTACAGTTCAAGAAGAAGGAGGAAGAGGAGCATGAGGAGGAGAAGGAGGAAGAGAAAGAAAGAAAGAAAGAAAGAAAGAAAGAAAGAAAGAAAGAAAGAAAGAAAGAACATAAATGGTGATGGCAGGAACGCGAGACAGAAGTTATATCCACAGTAAGGAAGAAGAGGAGGAAGAGGCATAGGGGGAGGAAGAAGAAGAGGAGGCAGCATGGAGGGAGGAGGGGTAGGAAAGAGGAGGGAGCAGGAGGAGGAAGAAGAAATGGTGCTTAGCTCACTTTCTCCTTATTTGATCCCAAACTCCAGCCCTTGAGGATGGTGCTGTTCACGTTCATGGTGGTTCCTCCCCACTCTGTTAATCCTTTCTGGAAATATCTTCAGACTCAGAGGTGAGTTTCCAAACTGATTCTGATGTCAAACCCATCACACCTGCCACTACCCCCTTCTTCCCCTCTAGGGATGTGGATGAAGCTCTTGGCAACACCCTCTCCTGTTTTCACGAGCGTCCTAGGACTCAGCATGTAGGGACGCTGTAGGTATCTGAACCTACTTGAGTTCAGACTTTCTGAGTTCATTGAGATCCTCGCCCACTTACTTACAAGCCCTGCCTTGGCTAACAGAGCAGCCACTGTTTTTGATGTATGATTACATGTGTACACAGGTGGACGGGCACACACATGTGCAAATGTGTACAGAAATATGCCATACACCACCTAGGCGCCTCACACTCCCTCTCGGGGTCTCTGCTTGTCAGTTTCTCACGGAGGGCACCTGAAAGCTTCTCCTTGTACTCCCGAGAAGCTAGGACACTTTCTCCTGTTATCCTTCTCATAATGCCTGTAGTCCTTAAAAATGTTGTCCCAGAGCCTGGGGAATGTCGGTCAGTTGACAGAGTGCTTGCCTAGCATCCATAAAGTCCTATCTTCTATCCCCAGCATTGCATAGACAAGCATGGCGGCATGCACCTATAAGTTCAGTCCTCAGGGGATTAGGAGTTCAAGGTCATCCTCAGCTACAGAGTGAGTTCAAGGGCAGCCTGAGCTTTCCCATGTTTCCCTTTTCATTCACTCTTGAGACCTGAGTCCATGGGATGGTGCCACCCACATTCAGGTGGGCCTTCTTTCAGGTAAGCCTCTTTGGAGACCCCTCATACATACTTCCAGAGGTGTGGCTCTTAGGTCAAGTTGGCAGTGAAGATGGTAACATTGCAGCTTGAATGGAAATGTATCCTGGCACTTGGGAGCCAAGAAGTACCCCAAAGTGGTTGTAAGTGTAACAGCTTACAGCCCTGCTCTGGGGAAAGGTTTCCCCAACTTAACAACTCTGTTCTGGCACGGGAGGGTTTCCCAGCGAAGTTGTTACAGCTCTGCTTAGGTCCCCCAGAGGGCAACAGCTCTGCTCTGCTAGGGAAAGCAAAAGTGTTTCCCCCAGCAAAGGTGTTATGTTCTGCTCTGCTCTGCTTCAGGTCCAGCAACAGTTGTTAATTCTCTGCTCAGCTGCACTCTGGAGCAAAGTGGTCATTCAAGAGATTTGTTGGAAGGGAAGAATCCAGGCAGATGACTGCCTCTAGGGCAAACTGATTAGGGTATAGAGCTTATCCAGGGTTCCTTGGGGGTGGAGTTTTAAGTGTGGCTTGGGATTGGTGGGTTTTTGTGCTCAGGGATTGGTGGGGTTTCAATCCCCTGTTCCCAAGTCAGGATCAGGGGGTTCTTCCTTGACTCCTTTCACCCTGCAAAGGTTTACCACCACAGAGGGAAATGAACAATAGCTGTCAGGTGCATGAGGCCCATGAAGGTCATTGCAATAAGCCTGGTAACAGGGACACCATATGCATAGAGCTCTCCCAGCGCCTTGCCCAGCACTGTCCACAAGTTCTCTTCTCCCCACAGTCTGTTCTGGAATGCCATCTTATCCACAGTGGCAGCTTTGTACCCACAGGAAAGGATTTTCAGGCCCTAGCAGGTGACTGCCTTTTGCAAGCCCAAAACAAAGACTATTCCAGAATAGCCAAAGAATGTTATTCTGCTTTGATCTCAAAGTGGCAGCCCCTCACAGGGGCAATCAGTGCCCAAGTCAACAAGTAGCTGCACTGTCCCCCTCCCCAGGAGCTCTCCCTTTGATTGACTTCGCTTTCCAAATTGGGATTCTGCACCCTGACTCCATCTCATTTTGCTTGTTTGTGTGAGAGGGTCTCTTGTAGCCCAGGGTGGCCTTGAACTTGATGTGTAGCTCAGGATAACTGCGAATGTCTGATTCTTCTGCTTCTTCTTCCTGAGTGCGGGGACTGCTGGTGCGCCACCCACCCCCTGGTTTCTGCAGCACTGGGCACTGAATCCAGAGCCGAGGCAGATACCACCCCAGCCTTCTACTGACATATTGGACAAGATCATTTTTTTCTGGTAGGAGTCTAGAGTCCTGGGAACTCTAGAATGCTGAGAGGTATAGCATCCAGGCCTTTCTATGTGAAATGCCAGGAATAACTCACCAGGTGTGTTAATTCAAAATGTTCCAGATGTTGACAAATGTCCCAATGCAGCAAAATCCACCACACAAAGAATCACATCTTTGAGAAAAAAGTCCCATAGGGCAGCAAGGGTGGTCCCTGTGTCTCCTTCTTACAGTGAGGAGTCTTCTGCTTCCTGCAGTACCTTTTGCCTGCAGACTGGATACAGCAGCAGGCAGGGTGTAGGGCCCCAGCTGAGCCCACTCTTGAGGCTGAAGGGTGGAGCTCAGAGTAAAGAGTGTGTGATATATGCTTATGGATCATGAACAACCCTGAGCTGGACTCTATCGTTTGGTTTTTTTTTTATGTTTTCTTTATTATTTACACAGTATTCTGTCTGCAGGTACAACTGCAGGCCAGAAGAGGGCATCAGATCTCATTACAGATGGTTGTGAGCCACCATGTGGTTGCTGGGAATTGAACTCAGGACCTTTGGAAGAACAGTCAGTGATCTTAATCTCTGAAGCCATCTCTCCAGCCCTATCGTTTGCTTTTACAAGACCCAGCAGTTCCTCCTACTCTCTGTCACCTGCCACATTGGTGATGCATGGGTGGAAGATGTTAGGGCCCTCCCTGGACTCCTGTGAAGATTTAACCCTCAATAAATATGAACAGCAACCACTGACATCAACGTCTAGCCAAATGCACCAACTCGGTGTCCCCTCACTGTTTTGGGCAAAAGCAATGGCCCTCCACAAACTATTCAAATGCTAGTCTGTGGAGGTCAGAGGTCAACTCTTAGTGCCACCCATTTGATTTTGAAACAAGGACTTTCACTGAGCCTGGAGCTCACTGATTCATCGAGGTTGGCCAGGCAGTGAGCCTCAGGGATCTGCATCTGCCTGCCTCCACCTTCCTAGTGCTGGGATCACAAGTACTTGACAACGTGCCTGGCTTTGGTACATGAGTCCTCATGACTGCACAGCAAGACTTGTACTGACTGAGCTGGCTAGAGCTAGCTAGCTCCCCGGCCTTTCTTTCTGCCTTTCTTGTTGTTGTTGTTGTTGTTTGTTTTGTTTGTTTGCTTCTCTGTGTAGCCCTGGCTGTCCTGAAGATCCTGCACTCACAGAGATCCATTCTGCCTCTGCCTTCCAGATGCTGGGATTAAAGTTCTATGTCACCATGCTCAGGCCATAATAGTGCCTATTGCAGGCACTTTGAATCTCTGCTGATGGTCACAGAATCCTTGGCCCTCTGGGACTTGTGTGAGTACAGAGCTGGCTCAGAGGTGCCTTCTACCCACCTACTACTGTATAGAGCCATGGTTCTGGGCCCCAGCCCAGTGCCTAACCCCAAAGGGCCTACTACTCTTCATAGTACCTGGCCCACAGTCAATTGCCTGATGCTCTTGTCTCTGCTCCATGCCTCAGCAGCTGTGACCAGGTAGCTCTCCTAGAGCCTCAGGTTCCTCTTTGGCGAAATAAGGGCTGATCAACACAAACCTTCCAGGAATGTTCGAAGAACTATCTGAGGCCAATAGGGGCCCTGAGTGTGGGATTCATAACAAACACTGACGGCTGTTATCACTGATTTAATTTTTATAAAAAGCATAGTAATAAGAGGCATGCATGTACAAGGAGAGCCAGGTCCATCTACCCATTTTCTCGTAGACCGCCTTATGTGGCTATGTGTCAAGATACCCGCTGCGGGCTGCCTGGAGAGGCATTCATTGGAGAAGGGGACAAAGCTTCTGTTCCTATTTGAAAGTAGGTGAGGGGGGTGGAGAGGGAGAAAGAAACATGCCCCTCTGTAGGTGCTCTTGGGGCCCCTGTACCATGGGGGCATGCTCAGCTGAGCTCTGGAAGCTTCTAGAGAAAGGCACCTAGTAACTCTTAATTGGGGAACCTGTGATAAGCAGAATCTAGGTCTGTATCTAGCCATGTGTGTGTGTGTATCTGTGTGTGTGTGTGTGTGTGTGTGTAGTCTAACTGAAGGCTGTGTGTGTCCTGAGCTGGAATGAGCTATGGGGTAGCTGAAGTCGGAGGAGCTAGCCCTATCCCTTCCCCCCCAACTAAAAAGGGGTGCACACGGGGCTCAGCCCCAGTATGGGGCAGTGACTGTCCCTGATCCGTCCCCATCCAAAACTGTCGAAGAAAGAAACTCAGCTTTCCCTTGTCAGAGGAGGTGGCATGGAGAAGGCTCGGCAGGGACACAAAGGGACAGCGCTGTGGGCAGATGCTGCCCTAGGGGGACACATCCTCTTCTCTCTCTTCACCAGCTTGTTCGCCGGCTTCTTCCTCCTCACCGGCATTCTCTTCCAACAGGTCCTCTACGTCCTCTGTCTCCACACTTGGCTTTTTCTTTTGAAGTAGAAACAGAAATGCTGGTGAGGGGCAGGCCCTCCCTATTCCCCAGAGGTAAAACCCCGAAAGCCAAGGGCAGGGAGCTGCTGGGAGCCCAGAGAGGAAGTCCCTGGGCACCAATGGTGCCCACTCCAAGCTGGCGCAGCCAGTGCTCAGAGCCATGGGATGGGGAAGGCAGGCAAGACCTTGGGAATCTAAGAGCCAGGCTTCTGCCACTTGCAGAGTAGGTTACCTTGAGCCTGCTCCACATGGGGCACCTTGCTACCCTCACCTGTGATGTAGGTAAATGGAGACAGCCCCCATCATGGGTAGCCCCTCCCTGCTTTCATTCTTTTGAGACCAACTCTTGTGGTATAACAGAGCCTGGCCTCAAATTCTGGATTTTCCGTCCCGGGCTCTCCACGGTGCTTGGGTTAGAGGTATGGATTATTCTTCCTAGCTCCCGAGTGAAGCTCTCTGACCCCCAGAGTTTCAGGCTAACTGTGGAGACTTAAGAGAGGAGGAGGTACAGGGCGGGCAGAAGAAGAGCTGAGTCTGTGACCCTCAACACTTTCTCCAGTTCAGCATCATCTAAAATGTTTCAACTTTGTAAGGAAAGCTTTCCAGGATGTAGGACGCCAAGCACAAGTCTATTGGCACCACGGCACTGTAACCTTTGCTTGCTGAAGGATGGGGTGGACCAGAAGTGACAGATGGGAAGAGCCTTGGGCTTAGGGACAGAGAGGCAGGACTGTAGTCCAGCCTGTGCTGTAAATGGGGGCTCCCCTCCCACTCACATACATGGCTCTCGGCCAAGGGCTATCCGAATACAAACTACATCACGAACTCACTCCCTGTCCTCAAGAAGTGGGAGGGAGACAGAGAAAGTGGCACTGGGGAGAATGAGGTGCTGGAGAGACGGCTCAGCGCTTAAGAACACTTGCTCCTCTCGCATGGAATCTGTATTCCATTCCTAGCAGCCATGTCAGATGGCTCATAACCACTTCCACCTCCATCTCCAGGGGATCTCACACCCTCCTCCTGTGATGTCACCCTCCTGCCTGGATCTACATATGTGCTGGCAGTACAGGTGTTACAGGTGTCATGATCCCACCTGGTTTGTGGTTTGATATTGAAGACGGAACCCAGGAACTTACAAATGCCAGGTAAGCAACCTAACAACTGAGCTATATCCCAGGCCCTTCTAAATAGTTGTTATATTTATTCAGAGTGTGTGTGTGCATGTGTGTGTTCATGCGTGCAATCACATATGTGATCATGCACATGACCCGAGTTCCACAATATCCTGGTTGTAGGTAGAGGACAGCTTGTGGGAGCTGGTTCTTTCCTTCCACCACGTGGGGCAACTCAGATCATCACCAGCCTTGTAGTTAGTGCCTTCACCCATTAAGCCGTCTTGTTAGCTCCACTAAAACATTTATTTATTTTTGTTTGCTTTTAGTGTGTATGTGTGTTTTGCTTGCATGGATGTCAGAATACCACATGCGTGTTCTGGTGTCCACAGAGGCCTGGGGAAGGCATCGGATCCCCTGGAGCTTGAGTTGAGTTAGACAGTTGTCTGGGGTCCTCTGGAAGAGCGGTCAGTGCTCTTAACCGCTGAGCCATCTCTCCAGACCCTCACCCTGAATGCTTTTTAGACACAAGGGCTCCACACTTTCTCTTTGTCTTTGGACCCCAGGACACAACTTAGAAGAGCAGGCACAGGTGTGGCTCGGCTTCATTGCGTTCCTGACATCTGGCCCTTGTCGCCTTCCTATCTGGACCCCTGAGAACAATAGTGCATAGGGAGGAGACCCTTTTCCCCCTCTGTCCCCAGAAGGTAACCAGGCATCATCTTTACAGTGCTTTCTTCGCTTTCCAGATGGTAACTGAGGCACTGGGAAGAAAAGTGAGAAGCCAGAGGACAAGGCAGAAAATGCTGTGGGCTGGGGCTGGGGCTGGGGGCGGGGAGCAGTCACAGGCCACACTCCTGTCACCTGGTTGAGTTAAGCCAGAACAGCGCACAGAGGGCAAAGCTCACAACCCTTTCCTCAAAGCCCTCACTCACAGATTCTCAGGGGCCTGATTCAGGGGGCACCTTGCATGTTGAAGAGGAGCCCTACCATGGCAAGGAAGAGGACAGCGGGAGGCAGGAAGCTCTCTCTGGTGTCTCCTGGGAGACAAATCTCCTCAGGCGATAGAATTAAGTCCACCCTCTTACTAGAGGACACTCAAGCTCCATCCAGGAAAGTTACTGGCTCCAGGTCACCCAGGAGGTCAGAAGTTGGGCAGAACTCAGGTCTCACTGCTCTCTCGCCAACCCCAGCCCACCCATGTCCCTGCTGAGGTACTCACAGGCTTCGGGCTCTTCCTCAATGCCTCTACCTCCTTTCTCTTCAGCTCTGAAAAGATGACCTCGAAGAACTCCTCTTCAGCTTTGGCAACTAGCTCTTCAAGGTTCAGGGCCATCTCCTCATCCTTCTGCTCGTCATCTTTGCCCTCCGCCTTGCCTTTCTCCTTCAGCCGCATCTCACGGTGTCTGGCCTCCAGGATCTTTTCCCGCCGGGTCTCACGTTCGAATATCTGGGGCAGAAGTTGGAGAGATGGCTCAGAGTTTAAGAACACTGGCTGCTCTTTCAGAGGACCCTCTTTCAATTCCTAGCACCCACATGACAGCTCACAATTGTCTGAGTAGTTCACAGGGGACCCGACACCCTCACACAAATGCATATAAAATAAAATTAAATAAACTGTTTAAAAAATATTTGGGGCAGACAGGGGCAGGCTGGTGGCAAGGGAGGCAGGGAGACAGCTGGAAACCCCAGAATAGTCTGGGTATCTATGGAAATTTGTTCCTGGTGAGGTCTACTGGGGGTCATATCAAGACAGGAGGGCTAGTCCAGGAATGGTGGTACATACTTATGATCTCAGTGCTCAGGAGGCTGAGGCAGGAGGATTATTGTAAGTATAAGCCAGTCTGGGCTTGCTTTGTAATATTTTATCACACTGTGTAAAGATATGTCACTATTTTGCCTTGCCTCCCTAAGGCACCCAACCGGTTTAATAAAGAGCTGAGCAGCCAATAGCTAGCTAGGCGGAAGAGAACAGGCAGGACTTCCGGGCAGAGATAGGAACTCTGGGATGAAGCGAGGCCGATTTGCCAGCAAGACACTGAGGAAGTCGGACATATGATACTGAGGAGAGGTAAAGAGTCACATGGCAGAATATAGAAACAGGTTCATTCAAGAGCTAATCGGGAATAAGCCTGAGCTAAGGCCAATCTTTCATAAGAAGTCTCCGTGACATTATTTGGGGAGCTGATGGTCTTAAAAAAAAGTTTGACAACATGGGCTACTTCGCAAAACATTGTCAAAAAATAACATCTCTGCCAGAGCTGAGAGATTTATTATGTATTGCACTATTCCCTGTGAAATTAAAAAGATATCAGCAATACTCACACATCAAGTAAATTTGTAACTGAAAATACATCTCGGATTATGTGAACTTTTCACGTTTGCTTTTGCTTATTTGTATTCATGCATTGGAGAAAGCAAACAAACAACTTAGCCAGATCTGGTGGGCATGCCTTTAAACCCAGCACTCGGAAAGGGAAGCACAAAGGAAGGCAGGGGCAGGCGGATCTGTGAGTTCAAGGCCAGCCTGGTTGACAGAGGCCAAGCCAAGGCTACAAAGTAAGACCCTGCCTCAAAACAAACAATTAAACATTTGCTCATAAGAGCTAGAGACATCGGTCAGCTGTTAGAGTGCCTGCCTACCAGAGATCCAGCTGCAAAAATGGTAATGGTGACACACACCAGCAACCCTGGGATTCAGGAGGCAAAGGCGGGTGAATCAGAAATTCAAGGGCATCCTTGAGCAGGGACACTGAGTTACTCAGTTCCAACGCCCCAGATACACAGGCTACAGTGAAGAATGTCCTTTGGAGTAGGAAAGATGATGATTTTAGTCCCCAGCTCAGGGGTGAGGGCTCAGCCTCAGGCACAGCCAGGAGGCAAGCCAAGCCTCAGCATCAAGAACTTCAATCCCCACCAGGTGGTGGTGGCGTATGCCTTTAATCCCAGCACTCAGGAGGCAGAGGCAGGTGGATCTCTATGAGTTCGAGGCCAGTCTGGTCTACAAGAGCTAGTTCCAGGACAGCTAGGGAAACCCTGTCTCGAAAAAACTTCAATCCCAGTGTTCCCCATACTGCTGGGGAATGAGCCTAGGGTAGGGAGAGGGGTAGTGCTGGATCTCAGTGGCCCTATCATCAGGCAGGTCACTTCCGTTGTAGTCTCTGTGGGCGACTGCTAAGCCTTCAGAGGAGAGGCTCTGCTGCCAAGAAGTCCCATTGTTTTACCATTAAACCACTTTGATTTACAGCCGAGAAGCCAAAGCCTGGGCATGCTGGGTGACCTGGCCAAGACTACTGAATGCTAGCAGCAGAGCTAGGGCAGACCGACAGTTTGGTGACACCATGCTGCCCTTGCCAACCACGGCAACCCATTTCTCCTGCCTTGGTCTCTATGTGACAAGCCAGGTCAGGACGTGTACAAAGTGGGCCCTGCCCTGGCACTCACAGAAGATGCTATGTTCTTCTCGTTCCTCTGCAGGGTGGAGAGACTGCTGGAGACCTCCAGCAGAGTGGTCGTTCCAAGCTGGGAGCCACAGGCAATGAGACACCCGGTGTCCTGGACCCGGAGGCAGAAGAGGGCCTCATCACACACCTGTTGAAGGGGTCAGCAGAACCAGGTACGGTGGGAAAGAAAACCGAAGTCACACACACCCTATTATCTGGCCCTGTTGGAACACCCCCAGCAATGCACCCTTCCACGGTGGATGAGGTTCATTTGCTGCCAAGACCATGGTCCCCAGCCTCCTTGTTGGTCTAGCTCCATTCCTGCTGTGGATTGCTAAGCTCCCTGACCTTCCATGGCCCCAGCCAGTGCGGCTCAGCTGCAATCTGCTAATACAGGGTGATGGGGGAGCCGCAGAGAATCTGAGCATAGGGGTCTGAGTAGAGGGATCACCACTGGGGAGGGCAGAAAATGGTTTTCTCTTAAGATTCTCCCTGTTTTATTGTTGTTTGAGTCTGGCTCTCACGCAGCCCAGGTTGGTCTTGTAGACAAGAATGACCTTGAGCTTCTGATCCTCTGGCTGCACCACTGTACCTGGTTTCTGCAGTACGGACAGAACCCAGGGCCTTGTGCACACTAGGCAAGAGTCCTATCAACCGAATAAACTTGTTTCTTGTGGTCCTGGCATGGAACTCAGATTTGACAGACTGACTGGCACCTCTGGTCCTTCCCTCCTGTTTAAATTCCCTAGGGCGATTCTTCGACATCATCACAGCTGTAAGTCCCCTGGCCCCTCCCTTCTGCAGGAACCCATGCTCCCCAAGGCCAGAGTCCTGTCCAAGTGCATCTACCAAGAGCAGCAAGACACACATACATGCCTCCCAACGCTGGACCCATGGAAGGACCCCAGAGGGAGGGGGACATGTGACCTTCAGGCTGAGGGCAGGGTCACACTGCTTGAACACCAGGTCCCAGATGTCCAGGGTCCCATCCATCTTGGTAGTGAAGAAAACTGCTGGTCTCACAGGGCTCCAGGCTCCATCAGAGAGGTAAGCCATGTGGTACCTGTAGGAGCCAGGGTCCAGGGTCAGAGTCAGAGCCTGTGGTGGGGGAGGGCTGAGGCTGCTTACAGCTCCTCTCACTGAGGTTCTCCCAGGACCCAGGGCCTCCGAGTCCTTCTGGGTAGGAAGTTCTTTCTTGGGCCTGATCTCTAGAATGCCAGTCTTACTCCTCTGTGGGTCTCAGGCTGAACTTTGCAAGGACCTGGACTTTGAAAAGACCATGGCTCTTTTCCATGGGCTGACTGGGCATCGGTATTTCTCACAGTGTCAGACCTGCTGGAACTGGGATCCACCGTGGGGTCCCAGGAAGGAGACACCCAGGAAAGTCCACAATTCTGAGATGGGAGTTGGTTCTATTTCCTCCTGGTCCTTGTTTGGATCTTTAAACGCTTGTTTGGTGAACAGGAAATATTTTGAATAATTTTAAAGACATATTTTCATGTGTGTGTTTGCATGTGTGCAGGTGCATTCATGTCACGGCACACATGTGGAGGGCAGAGGACAACTTGCAGGAGTCAGTTTTTTCCTTCCACTAAGAGGATTCTGGGAAGGAAACACAGGCTGTCTGACTTGGTAGCAAGTACCTTCATCCACTGTGGCGTCTTACCAGGCCAAACAAAGATTCATTCTTCAAAGTGGATCAAAGTGGGTGGAATATTTTTAAAATTCTCTCTTTTTCTCTCCTCTCTCTCTCTCTCTCTCTCTCTCTCTCTCTCTCTCTCTCTCTGAGTTTTCTTCTGAACCCATTCTCCCTCCTCCAAAGAGGTACAGCTAAGGCTAAATTGTTGGGGAATAGTATCTTAAGTTGTGTTGCTTTGTTTATGCTGCTTTGCTTAACTCTGTGAAGCTGTGATTCTTTGCCTGCCTAAAACACCCGATGGTCTAGTACAGCGCTGAACGGCCAATAGCGAGACAGGAGGAAGGATAGGCAGAGCTGGCAGGCAGAGAGAATAAATAGGAGAACCTGGGAAGAGGAGGAGCGAGAGAACAAGGGGAGGAGGACATCAGGGGTGAGCTACCCAGCTGCACAGCCAGCCAAAGAGAAAAAAGGAAAGAAAGGTATACAGAAATAGAGAAAGATAAAAGCTCAGGGGCAAAAGGTAGTTTGGATAATTTAAGTTAAGAAAAACTGGCAAGAAACAAGCCAAGCTAAGGCCGGTGTCCATAAGTAAGAATGAGACTCCGTGGGTGATTTACTTGGGGGTTGGGCCCCCAAAAAAGCCAAAAGAGTAAAACATCAAACAAGACTAAATTTCCAGGCTTCATTTACTACTAAGTTTGTGAACAGCTGGGCCATACTGAGAGAAACAAGCCAAACAGAAATAAATCCCTGGTTTTTTTTTGTCTTTTTTAGACAGAGTCTCACTGTGCAGCTCTGGCTGCCCGGGAACTGGAAGAGATCTATTTACCTGCCTTTACCACCCGAATACTGGGATTAAAAGTATTACCATGCCCAGCCCCGCTGACTAAAGATTTTATTTTATTTTTATTTTATGTGCATTGGCATTTTGCCTCCTTGTATGTCTGTGTGAGGATGTTGGATCCCTTAGAACTGGAGCCACAGACAGCTCTGTGCTGCCATGTGGGTTGCGGGAATTGAATCCAGGCCCTTTGGAAAAGCAGTCGGAGCTCTAAACCCTGAGCCATCTCTCCAGTCCCCTAACTGAAGATTTCTGAAGGCAGTGTATAATTTTTAGTGTAAGTATATTCCAAATACTGCATGGGGGCATATTTATACTCAAAATTCTTTATTAGTGTTGAGTGGGTGTGGTGACACAGGTTTTTTTTTTCTCTTCTTCCTTCCTTCCTTTCTCTCTTTTTATCTTTTTTTATTTGCTTTTCAAGACAGGGGTTTCTCGGGGGCTGGAGAGATGGCTCAGAGGTTAAGAGCATTGCCTACTCTTCCAAAGGTTCTGAGTTCAATTCCCAGCAACCATATGGTAGCTCACAACCATCTGTAATGAGATCTGGTGCCCTCTCTGGCCTGCAGGCATACATATAGGCAGATATTGTATGCATAATAAATGAATAAATATTAAAAAAAAAGACAGGGGTTTCTCTGTGTAACAGCCCACACTGTCCTGGGACTCACTTTGTAGACCAGGCTGGCCTCAATCAAACTCACAGAGATCTGCCTATGTCTGCCTCCAGAGTTCTGGAGTTAAAGGTATGTGCTACCACCCCCCAGCAACACAGGCTTTTAATCTGAGCACTTGGGAGGCAGAGTAGTATCTTAGGGTTTCTATTGCTGTGATTAAATACCATGATCCAAAGCAACTTGGGGGTGTGACTGGAGAGATGGCTCAGAGGTTAGACGCACTGACTGTTCTTCTAGAGGACCCAGGTTCAATTCCCAGCACCCACATGGCAGCTCACAACTGTCTGTGTCTCCTGTTCCAGAGGATCTGATGTGCTCCCATGTGGGGTGATTCTCTAACGGGCCAGCCTACCTGACCAGTCTACTTAGATCAGTCCTAACCGACAGTAAGAGCAGGCGCACAGTAAATACTTCAGGGTCTGCCTGAGGAATGGCAGCTGAGTCCTGGGAGCGGCCACGTCACATCAGCAGGTGCCAGCCTAACAGATCCATCCTTCCCCTGGGCAGGGTGGGGTATATAAGGTTTCCCCCTTCCTTAATAAACTGAGCTTGTTGCTTTGACCTGCTCCCAGTGCCTATGTCATTGACCCCACGCATACCTGCTCCCTCCTCCAAGGGAGACCCACATTACCTTGTAACACTCACACAGACATCCATGAAGTCAAAAACACCAATTCATATAAGATAAAAAATAAATTATTTTTTTTTTAAAGAAAGCAACTTGGGGAGGAAAGGGTTAATTTCCTTTTAGACTTCTAGGTGACAGGCCATCATCCAGGGAGGTCAGGACAGGGACTCAAAGAAAGAAATCTGTAGGCAAGACCTGAAGCAGAGGCCATGGAGGAAGAAAATCACTGGCTTGCTACTCAGGGCTTTCTCACCCTGCTTTCTTTATATACCCAGAGACATCCTGCAGGGGACTGGGCCCTCCCACATCAATCACCAAGCAAGACAATGTCCTACAGATCTGCACACAGGCCACCTCATGGAGGCTTTTTCTCAGTTAAGGATGTCTCTTCTCAGGTAATCTAGCTTGTTGCCAAGTTGACCAAAAAACAAAACAAAACAAAACAAAAAATACAAAAGAAACCCAACCAGGACAGGTAGACTGATCGCTTGTGAGTCTGAGCCCAGCCCGGTCTCTGTAGAGAGTTCTAAGTCAATCAGGTCTACGTAGTAAGACCCTGTCTCAAAAAACAAACACCCCCCCCCCCCAAAAAAAAACCTCACACTTCTCCGGTACTTGAGAGGTAGAAGCACACAAAAGTTCAAGGTTACCATCCTTTAGAACAACAGAAAAAAATCATTTAAAATGAAATTTAAATTTCACTGGGAATGTGATATAAATCTAGGTATTAGTGGGTTTTTTTGTTTAAATTTTTGTTTGTTCATTGATTTTTTTTAATTTTCGTTTTGTTTTGTTCTAGACAAGATCTTTCAATGTGGCTCAGGCAGCTTCAGATTTGGGATCCTCCTGCCTTGGTCTCCAGAGTGCTGGGATAACAGGCATGAGCTACCATACCAAGTGTCTGAAGCGGACCCGTGTCCCCTCTGCTCCTCTATGACCCTCTCACCTGGTCCACATGATAGACGACTCCCGGCTGTCCTCAGACCATATGCGGGCTGTCCAGTCACCAACAGTCAGGAAGTTCTTTGGGTAGAAGGGGTTTCTCTGGAGGGCATAGATGGGGCCGTGGTGGCCTGAGAAGGTACAAACGATCTTCTCGGCTGATGTCTTGGCCTTGCGGTTGCAGGAGATAACGATGCCCTGCTCGGTGCCCACCATGAACTTAGTTGGCTGTGGAGGGGACAAACAAAAGACAGGTGTCATGAGACCTGGGCTCTAGGCTGGACCCATGTGACCTGCCTGTTTCAGCTCTGTTCAGGCTGAGTCCCGTCCGGCTTCCCAGCCTCTTCAGGAGTATTCCTGGCTTAATAAGGCCTTCCTTGGCTCATCTGGTCTCTAGAGGGTCATTAGGAGGCCTCTCCACAGGCATCAATGCATACTATGCAGAGAGAGAATGAGAGAGAGAGAGAGAGAGAGAGAGAGAGAGAGAGAGAGAGAAAATGTGTGTGTTGAATGTGCGTTTGTGTGTGTAGGCGTATAGAATCCAAAGGAAGCTTTGTTTCTCTTCTCTCTCTCTCTCTCTCTCTCTCTCTCTCTCTCTCTCCCTCTCTCTGTCTGTCTTCTTCTTCTGAGGCAGCGTCTCTCACTGAACTTAGAGTTCTTGCTTTTTAAATCGGCTGGCAGCCAGCAGACCCCAGTCATCCTCCTGTCTCCGTTTCCCCACAGCATAGTAGGCACTTTAGCCACCAAGCCCCCTCCCCAGCCCCAGTAAGCATTCTGTCGTAAGGATTTTGGATATTTGTTTACATGTAGAGTGAAGAAGGCCCGGAGTGGACACAGTGTGGCTCTGGTCGTTCAGAAGCCTCCTCTGGCACCGCAGGGACACTGACTCAAGCACTGTCTAGTCTGGATGTCACTGTGAACTCAGACAGGTGCCAGACAGCACTCAGAAAGCCACCTGGTGGTCAGTGATGCAAGTCCCCCACCTCCCGTCTGTGAACCCCAGGGTCTGTCTCTGTGCTGGGTGCCTCCTCCCTCCACCAAGCCTGGAAACTTGCCTGGGACCATTTGGGGTAAAAGTTCTGTCTCCAAACAAACAAACAAACAAACTAAAACAACCAACCAATCAGGGACTGGAGATGTGACCAACAACCTTCGCTGCCAAACCTGACAGCCTGAGCTTGGTGTCCAGGACCAGCGGTGCAAGGGGAGAACCAGCTCCTGCAAGCTGAGTTGTCTCTGAGCCCTAACTCCACAGGTGCATTACACATATGTGCACCAGTGCATGGGTGCATGTGCAAGCACACACACACACAGAGAAAGTTAAAGTGAACTTTTAAAAATAAAATTAAAGGTCGGGAGAGATGGCTCAGTGGTTAAGAGCATTGACTGTCCTTCCAGAGGACCTGAGTTCAAATCCCAGCAACCACATGGTGGCTCACAACCATCTGTAATGAGATCTGGCGCCCTCTTCTGGCCTGCCGGCATACATGGAGGCAGAATGTTGTATACATAATAAATAAATCTTTTAAAAAATTAAAAAAAATAAAATAAAAATAAAATTACAAACAAAATAAGGAAAGGGCTAGGAAAGCAGCTAGGTTGGTAGAGAGCTTGTCTAGCAGACATGGAACCCTAGTTCCAGCCTTATACACAGTGGGCATGTGGTGCATTCCTGAAATTCTGCAGTCAGGAGGGGAGGCAGAGCCGAAGTTTCAGGTTACCCCCAAATTCTTAGTTTGAGGCCAGCCTGGACTAAATGAGACCCTGCTTTAAAAAAGGAAAGGGAAAGAAGGAAGGAAGGAAAGCAGACAATTGTTGTATGACCCTTCTCCTTCAATGTCCCCAGATTAGGCCAGGCCATCGAGGTAGAAAGAGTGATGAGGTCTCAGGGAGAAGGAATGGAGGGCTGCTGTTCCCACAGGCACAGGGGTTCGGTTTTGTTTTATGTTTGTTCTGGCAGGAAAGTTATTAGTTATTGGGGAAGAAATCATATGCTTCATTGAATATTTGAAAAATCAGAATGAGTGCTAGGCAAAAAGAGTTGATGGAATCTTTCTTTCTTTCTTTCTCTCTTTCTTTCTTTCTCTTTCTTTTTCTTTTGAAATAGGGCCTCACTATATAACCCTAGCTGTCCTTGAACTTGCTGTGTAGACCAGGCTAGCCTTGAACTCCCAGGAATCTGCCTGCCTGTGCTGGGATTAAGCATAAACCACTAATCCTAGCTTCACCAGAAATTAAAAAAAAAAATAACCAACTCCTTTGAGGAAGAGCCATGCTGAAAGTGAGTCAGCAGAACCCACACAGCTACAAGGAAGTACACTCATATTTATCGGTAACATAGGAGGCAGGGCTCCTGCCCACCCAGGCTCTGTCTCTGTCCCAGTGGTAAATAAAATGTCACATCTTGATAAAGTGCTTCAACTCTGAGAGACGGGAAAACTCCGGAGTCACATTGGGGTGGAGACAGGATCAGAACTGGGGGGCTCAGGCTCCAGCTTTACCGTGTGCTGCCAGGTCACTCGGTTTACTGTCACCAAGAGTCCTCTTGACTGGGGGGAAGCAGGGATAAAATCAAGATCTCAAAGGAGCATGGCGGCTGCCTGTGTCTGGCAAAGGCTGGGTACTCAGGGACAAGCATGGAGAAGAGGGGACACTGTATATAGCATGTGGCCTAGAAATTCCAGCTTTGGGGCACAGTGTCTTACTGAACCCTGCCAGACAGGCTCTGAGTTCAGGGGCTCCTCCAACACCATGCTGGCAGGGCGGTAGGTTTGCCTTCTGCCTTATCACCCCAGCCTTGAAGTCTGGCCAGTGTCTGAGGATCCCCAGGGCAGGTGTGAGGTCAGAGCCACCCACGGTCCTAGGACTGATGTGACAGGACCCTAAGCAAACAGTGACACCCCCAAGGCACGGATGGGGGGACAAACTTGAACCTCGGCAAAATGTAGAGGAGGGACCAGTCCAAGCCAGCAACCACCTGGAAACGTGGTTTTCTCGCCTTATTTATTGAGTGTTCATTCTCACGACTGCTCTGTTAAACTTCAAGCTTTGTGCTTTATTTTATTGGTTTTGGGTTTTTATGTTTGAGACATGGTCTTATTATGTACTTCTGGCTGGCCTAGAACTATTTAGACCCAGCTGGTCTCAAATTTTCAATGATTCTTCTGCTTCTGGCTTCAACTTTGACTTATTTTATTTTATTTTTTAGTATTATTATTTAGTATTATTTTTTCTCTGTATAGCCTTGACTGTTCTGGAACTTGCTCTGTAGATCAGGCTGGCTCGAACTCACAGAGATCCACCTACCTCTGCCTCCTCAGTGCTGAGATGAAAGGTGTGCATCACCACCGCCTAGTGAGTTTTTATACTTTTTATTTTTTTATGATTTATTTGACTTTATTTTATGGTAATGGTGTGAAGGTGTCAGTTTGCCCAGGAACTGGATTTACAGACAGCTGTGAGCTGCCATGTGCATGCTGGGAATTGAACCCGGGTCCTCTGGAAGATCAGTCAGTAATCTTAACTGCTGAGCCATCTCTCCAGCACCTGGCTAGTTTTTAAATTTGTATTATCATCATCACAAGATGTATGTGAGGGGGCATGTGTGTACATGCATACCATGGCATCCTATGTATACATAGAGGTCAGAGGGCAACATCTGGGAGTTGGTTTCCTTCTGCAGCGGGATCCAGGAATTGAACTTGGGCCATCAGGTTTGTGCATTAAATGCCTTTACCCACTGAACCCTCTTGTTTCTGTTTTGTTGTTGTTTTGCCTTTTTTAAAAAACTGGCCCTCTGCTGGAGAGATGGCTCAGAGGTTAAGAGCATTGCCTGCTCTTCCAAAGGTCCTGAGTTCAATTCCCAGCAACCACATGGTGGTTCACAACCATCTGTAATGAGGTCTGGTGCCCTCTTCTGGCCTGCAGGCATACATACAGACAGAATATTCCTGGCTTCTGGGGTTTCCATACCATCTCTTGAATTGCCCTAACCGTGTCTGTGCTCTGGTTTCCCGGACTCTTCTGCTACTCCTTCCTTCCCCAACACTTCTTTCTTCCCCTGAAGAAGGGAAGCCTAGGGCCTCAAATGATGTCGAAGCAGTGTGTATACTGGTTCTGGCTAGCGACTTTCCCCTGAAACTCTTGCTTTTCTGGTTTTAAAGCTTGCTTCTGCTCAGAAAGGCCAGCCTCAAGCCAGTGAGAGTGGCGGCCTTCGTGGAGGTGCTCTGCTGCCCCCTGCTGGATCATCTCGGTAAAGTCTCCGCATGGAGTAAGGCTGACTCCGGAAGGGGCCTCCTCCCTACATCTCCTACACCAGCCCGGTCAGCCCACAGTCCCACAAGTGAGGATGACGAAGAGAGAGCAAGAAACACCCACCAAAGTAGATTCGAACTCCAAGGAGATGGCTCCCAGGGCGTTCTCCAGCTGTTCCTTTCTGGAGATGTCCATGATGACCACCTCGGTGGGCTCGCTGATCTTGCGGATGTCCCACCACATGACCTGACGTGGGAAGGCGACCGAGACCTTGAGGACCTTGACTTGTGCCTCCCAAACCATCCAGGGCCTCAAAGGATGTGGGGCCAACGAGGACAGACATATTTATTAAGACACACAAAAGCAAACTCTATACAATTCAGATGCCGGTACAAGACCCATTCCCGCCCCCCTCCCCCATATAGCAATATCTACCAAGATGAAAATGGGACCCAGGCATGGTGATATGTGCCTGTAATCCCAACATCCAGGAGGTGGAGGTAGTAAGCTCAGCAGTTTGTGGCCAACCTGGGTTACATGAGACCCAATCTCAAAACAAAAACAACCAAAGCAGGGCTAGAGAGATGGCTCAGAGGTTAAGAGCACTGGCTGCTCTCCCAGAGGGCCTGAGTTCAATTCCCAGCAAACACATGGTAGCTCACAATCATCTGCAATGAGATCTGGTGCCCTCTTCTGGCCTGCAGGCATACATGCAGGCAGAACATTATATACATTTTAAAAACAAAACAAAACAAAACCCTAACCCTAACAAAACAAAACAAAAAACATCACCAACAACTAAAACAGGCTAGCATTCTCACTGCCAGCAATATACACTATAGGTTTGCCTGTGTACGTGTACAAAGATATGGGTGCAAACACACACTCCTTTTCTGACACTAACAAGATGTAAAATCTTAAACAGATCATAATAAACCTACACTAAGCTGTCACCAGGCACAGAATCACGCTTCATTAAATTTGAAGTGGCTGCTGAGTAGGCTCAGGGAACACAGCAGGGTGCAGACAGGTGTAAAGTGTGCAAGATGGGGGAGGCAGGTCGGGCACTGGTGGTGGTGCACACCTTTAATCCCAGCACTCGGGAGGCAGAGGCAGGTGGATCTCTTGAGTTCGAGAGATTGAGCCTGGTCTACAGAGTGAGTTTCAGGACAGCCAGGGCTACACAGAGAAACCCTGTCTCAAAACAAAAACAAACAGAGAGAAAGGAAGAAAAAGATGGGGAGGAAGAACAGAGAGAGATGTTTGCTTGACTATACAGAGAGCATCTCTCAGGGAAGACACAGAAAAATGACACAGGGAGGGGCTGGGAGGCTCTGGTTAGAGGAGGCATCTCAGAGACTGCCCTTGTCTCTTTGGAATTGTTTACTATTTAGTGTTAAAGAGAGAGAACTTAGGGCCATGAGATAGCACAGCAGGTAAAGGTGCTTGCTCCAAGCCTGAAGACCTGAGTTTAATATCTGGTACCCACATAGGCACCATGACACACACTATTGCCCCAAACAAGTTTTCTCTCTTTCTTTCTTTCTTTCTTTCTTTCTTTCTTTCTTTCTTTCTTTCTTTCTTTTTCTTTCTTTTTCTTTCTTTCTTCCTTCCTTCCTTCCTTTCCTTTTCTTTCTTTTTTTTCTTTCTGTCCGTCTTTCTGTCTTTCTCTTTCTTTCTTGTCTCCCTCCCTCCCTTTCTCCCTTCCTTCCTTCTTTCTTTCTTTCTTTCTTTCTTCCTTTCTTCCTTTTCTTTCTCTCCTTCCTTTCTCCCCCCCTTCTTTCTTAAAAGGAGAGGGCAGGAGGTGTAGTTCAGGTGTAGAACACCTCCCATGCACAAGGCCCTGGATTCCAGCCCCTGCATTGCACAATAAAGCAACGATGGAAAACAGAATGCAAGGCAATGCTCTCTGGATGCTTCTCGTGGGCCCTCCTCTGCTCTCCAGGGTCCAGCCAGGTGGTACCTGCCCATCCGTGGATGCTGAGAAGCATTCGGTGCCTGTCTTTGACTGCAGCCAGATGGTGCCATACACTGGGTCTCGGTGGCTGAACTCGATGGTGGACAGCTCTGCCACCAGGCTGCCCTTCCGGGTGTCCCAGCAGGCTGACGGGGGAGAAGAGGAAGCTGTGAACTCAAGTTCCCAGAAAAGCAAACCGACCAAGCCTGCAGCACAGCTTTTCTGTGACCGAGGAGAGTTGAAACTCTTGAGTTTGGAGCCGGCATGGTCTACATAGTGAGTTCTGGAACAGCCAGGGCTACATAGTGAGATTTTGTCTCAAAATAAACAAAATTAGTCAAAAGAAGAATGTCATGGGATAGCGTGTGAGGCCTGTAACAGGCTTCCTGGACTGTTATAATCTGCCTGCCTGTTATTTTCACTGATATTTGGCTGTGGGAGGTCAGTATTCATTCGCTTTGGTTTTGGTTCCTTGACACAGGCTGGCCTCACTCTATAGCTAAGGATGGCTTTGAACTACTGAGTCTCCTGTCTGTACCTCGGGAGTGCTGGGTTTACAGACTTGGGCTGTCACCCGTGACTCTGCCACTGCCTCTGAAAAAAGCAGTGGTTAGTGGTTTTCAGTTGAGCTCTAAGAACTTCGGGAAACCATTGTCACGTTGTTACTTAGTATCTGGTGTAACCCATCCATGCTTCCAGACCATGGTCATTCATTCATATTTAACTCTAGAACTGTCTCTCATTTCCCTTTGAGGCGAGAGCTGTGTTTGGGGGTTGGTTTTGTGTGTGTGTGTGTGTGTGTGTGTGTGTGTGTGTGTGTGTGTGATGGGATTCCTTCCCCAGTAAGGAACTGAACTGGAGGAATGTTGTTTCTCTGAGTTTGAAATTTGAGAATCAGGGCTACATTCAAACATTCAAACCAGCCTACACTCTCTACCAGTCCCACACAATCTGTGCATAGACTCCTGGAGTTCAGGCTTCATTCATTCCATTGCGTCCCAGCCATGTTCTGAGACCCTTCTACGCCCTGGTGAAGCTCCTGGGAGTGGACCAGGTTTGGTACTGGGAGAGGCAGGTGCGGGGATGGGAGGTAGAGAAGCTGGACTGGTCAGGGAAGATCAGCAGGGGAAGGTGGCGGAAAGCTAAGGTGGAGGGTAGGGCTCATCAAGCGAGAGGTGAAGAAAGGATCCAAGGCAGGGGAGACACAAGCAGAGGCCCTGAGGTGGGAAAATGGGCAGAGCGCCCTGTTGCATGGACACCGTGCTGCAAGAAGCTCACGGAGGGGCGACTGGAGAGATGGCTCTGTGGGCAAAGGGTCTTATCACAAAGCCTGAAGACCTGGGCTTGATTCCCCGAACCCACCTGGGAGCTCACAACCATCTGTGAATCCAGTTCCAGGGGATTCATTACCTTTTAACTAGGCAAACACATGGTCCACAACATAAATAAATCTAGAAAGAATTAATAATGAATGATAATAAACAAAGGGCTGGTGGGACAGCTCCTCAGGGAGAGGAGCCCATTACAGCCTGATAGCCTGAGTTTGACCCCTGAGATCCGCATGGGAGTAAAGAACCACCTCTGTCCAGAAGTCCTCTGATCTCTACAGGCATGCGTGATATACATGAATCCCTCTTAGTTGGGTTTCTATTACTGTGAAGAGACTATGACCATGGCAACTCTTATAAAGAAAACAATGGGGCTGGAGAGATAGCTCAGAGGTTAAGAGCACTGGCTGCTCTTCCAGAGGTTCTGAGTTCAATTCCCAGCAACCACATGGTGGCTCACGGCCATCTGTAAAGAGATCTAGTGCCCTCTTGCAGCCTGCAGGCATACATGGAGGCAGAATGTTGTATACAAAATAAATAAATACATCTTTAAAAAAAAAAGAAAAAAAGAAAACAATGAATTGGGGTGGTCTGTTTACAGTTTCAGAGGTTTAGTCCCTTATCATCATGATGGGGAGCATGGCAGCCCGCAGGCAGACATGGTGCTGGAGCTGAGACTGCTGCATCTTGTAGGCAACAGGAAGACAACTGAACACTGGGCAGTATCCTGAGCATAAGAAACCCGCCCCACAGTGATACGCTTCCCCCAGCAAAGCCACACCCACTCCAACAAGGCCACACCTCCTAATGGTACCACTCCCAGAGATTATGGGGGCCAATGATATCCAAAGGACCACACCCTCCAACATAACACATTTTTAAAATGTAAATTAAAAGTTAAAAAAGAGGTCTGGAGAGATGGCTCATTGGTTCAGAATGTTTGCTGTTCTTACAGAGAACCAGAGTTCTGATCCCAGCTTCCACATCAGATGGCTCATGGCTCCCTGTAACTCCAGATGCAGAGGATCTGATGCCTCTGACCTCCTGAGGTGCCTGCATGCAGGTATGCATACCCACACAGACACACACACACATGAACAACATTTAAATGATAAAAACGACAGGGCTGGAAGGTGACCCAGTGGTTAGGAGCATTTGTTGCTCTAGCAGAGATGGATCTTGGTGCCTAGAACCCACAATGGACAACTCACAATGCCTGTATCCAGCTCCAGGGGATCTGATGCCCTCATCTGGTCTGCTCTGACATTACCCCCAACACACACACACACCAAAAAACAAACAAACAAAAATCCCAAAAGAAGTTTTTAAAAAGAAACAGGGCTGGAGAGATGGCTCAGAGATTAAGAGCACTGGCTATTTTTCCAGAAGACCTGGGTTCAATTCCCAGCACCCGCAGAGGTAACAACTGTCTGAACTCCAGTTCCGGAAGATCCAACACCCTCACAAAGACATACACACAGGCAAAACACCAATGCACATAAAATTAAAAAGAAAGAAAACTCACAGGCACGCTCAGGTTTCTACTGTGAAACCCCACCCACACACCACCTTTGTGCTGTGCCAACAAAGGGATATAGCCTGCTGCTTCCTGCCCTGAAGTGTCTGGCTTTCCCTTCCTCCTGAGAGCCATCAAGGGCCCACATACTTACTCAAGAGCCATTTCTTGGAAAGATGATTTTGTAAACCAAGAACCATACTTACTTGCCCGTCAGTTTTGTCCTAGGAGCCCCCAGGTCTAAGGCTTTTGACCCTGGCCTGGCCTGGCCCAGAAATGTTCCAAGAGGAACTTGCTCTACAAAACAGTGCTCCAGGATGCGCTCTGTGATCCCGGTGACACAGCTGGAGTCTCCTTGCTATGGTAGCCGGACCCCTGGGCTGAGCTGATCCGAGCCAGTATGAAAGGCCACTGAATGGGGTCATGAATAATGAGCGAGCAGGGCTGCTGAATAAGTCACGACAGCAGCTTGGCTGTGGTGCTTAGGGCTCAGACAACAGATAATATGGCAGGGAAACATATGGCTTTCTTTATGAAGCTATGGGGGAAGTTCTCACCCTGCTGGGTAACAGCTTTCCAGGTGTGGCTTGTTGGGAGAAAGAGCATAGAGCACCCAAACCCCTGGGAAATCCTGTGCTCCTTAAGGAAGCCCGATAAATGTCCCAGATTGTGCCTCGGTTTATCATTGGGACTTTAGGAAAAGGAATCGTAAATAAATATACATCCCCAGGTGTTTATGTGGGACCTAGCTGGAGGAAGTGTGTTGTAGCGGGGGACAGTCTTATTTAATGTCCAAGCCCTCTGCTTCCTGGTGAGCCCACCATGTGAAGCCCCTTTTGCAAGCTCCTCCCCCACCAGGGACCAGCTGCCATGCTCCCCCCCCCCCATGATGGACTGCTCCCTCAGGGACCTTCCTTCTCTTCTCTTCCCTTGTTTGTCTCTCCCCGGGATGCTGTGTCACAGCTGTAGCTAATACAGGAGGCGATGCTTCCCGATGGCATGTGCAAACCCAGCGTCACCCAGGCTCATTCCACATAATTTTCCAGACCGCTCTTCCTAGACGGGACTGACTCCACAACGGCCCTCTCATGACCGACCCTGGTCCTTGAGTTTATCTGAGCTTTAAAACAACAACAACAAAAACTAGATTTGCTGGGCTAGTGGTGGCGCACGCCTTTGATCCCAGCACTTGGGAGGCAGAGGCAGGTGAATCTCTGAGTTCCAGGCCAGCCTGGTCTACAACGCAAGTCCCAGGACAACCAGTGCTACACAGAAAAACCTTGTCTTGAAAAACCAAAAACCAACCAAGCAAGCAAAGCCCCTACGCTGTACTTATTTGTTATGCATGTAGACGTGCGTGGCCGCATATGTGTTGTGGCATACATGTGAAGGTCAAAGGACAGCTGTTCTCTGTCCACCATGGGGGGGTCACACAGGTCAGCTTAGGTCATCAGGCTCAGTGGCAGGCACCCTTACCAATGGAGCCAATGGTTGCCGGATATTTGATCACACTGGGAGCCCTGAGATTCCATTATTTACTGGAAAAACCTGTTTGTGGTGTGGCTCAACCCTAGTATACATCTTTAATCCAAGAGCTTTCTGCTTGAATATTGTAAACAGGATTAAATAAAGTCAACCGTAGGTCAAGAGGCAAAGCAAGCAACCGGTTGACAGGGAGCAAACAGAGGATTATTAAGGAAAAAACCATAGAGAGTAAGAGGGAGTCAAGAGAATGGATAGAGAGGCGCACAGGAAGTAAAAGGGGGACAGTCTGAGAAGTCTGGTTGGAGAAGGCAGGAGGCTTCCACTGAGAAGGAGGGGTAGCCCGATGCTTTTTCCTCTCTGAATTAGCAGGCGTTCACCCCAGCATTTGGCTCCAAAGTCTTTATTGGTAAAATCAAATAACTGAGATTTTGTTAAAGGCAACAATCTCCCTGGCCTGAATTATAATTTCTCAAACCTTCTTACTGCCGGCTAGTTAGTGTTAGACTTACCTGAATGAGTATGACTGGTGGCTAGCCCAAAGTGTCAGCAAACCTTGACTCCCAGGGGACTGCAGTGTTAGCCTCCCAAATGGTCCGCCTGCTAAGTCCAGACTGAGCCCTGGTGGCCCTGTGGGTTAGCGGCATCCTGCCTGGCTGCTGGTGGGGGCAGGGGAGTCTCCTTACCTATCTGCCCATTGTAGCAACCCCCTAGGAGCACGTGGGAATCCTTGGGGTTGTACTCCAGGGTGACAAGAGGAGAAGATGGTTTCAGGGCAATTTCTGGTCTGTTGGGGTTTTCTAAAATAAAGAGGGAGGAAAAAAATCCATTAGGCCAACACAGAGAAAGGGCAGGGCCGACCAGTTCGGCCGATGGGCTCTTTTGCCTGAATCTTGGCTAGTGCCTTTATTTAGGGGGAGAGAATCAGGATTGGGATGTGTGTTCGTATATTAAATCCCAGCTCTAATCCATTTCCCAGGTTTGGTATGAAATAAAATTTTTATCCTAAGGCTGAAGGAGTGGAGGAAGTCTGAGTGAGTGAAATCCTGAGTGTGTGTGCGTGTATGTGTGTGTGTGTGTGTGTGTGTGTGCTGTTGACACAGGCACAGTCATGCCAAGAACCCCAGGGAGGATGACTCAACCCTCATCCCACGTGGCGGAGGCGGGGAGGCTCAGAGGGAAACGGTACCCTTCCCTCGGCTGACTTAGAATGGACGTGGACAGAGCGTGCAGAACATAGCTACCATAACTTTCTCCTCACTAGACACTTACAAACTGAGGACAGCTCGCCTACAGAGATGGCTCCTACCGAGATTCCCTAACCCTGCCTCCTTGGTTTGGCTGTGTACAATGACCCTACCACTTTGCTTATCTGTGCATGCTAACCCGTACCCTTGTTCAGCTGTGTGCGATAACCCCGTGCTTCTGTTCAACTCTATGCCACAAAGACCGAGCTTCCTCAGTACTGCGACTTCTGCAGCCGAGAGTCCAGACCGCCCGCCTCAGCCTTCCAGTGTGTCTGTCTGTGTTTGTCTTTTCTTCGTGCCTTTGCTACTTCAGCCAGCTCCAAGTCCCTGGGTCCATGAATTAATGGCATTGATGTTTTATATAAAGTCTACTCTTGGAGCCGGTGAGATGGCTCAGTAGGTAAAGAAAGGCACTTGTTGCCCAAGCCTGAGGTGACCGGAGTTCAGTCCTCGGAGACCAGATAGAGGAGGAGGAAGAGAAATGACCGCACAAAATTGTTGTCTGACCTCCACGTGTGCAACACGACACGTACATCCTCCCCACAAACAATATCTACTCTTTTTTAAAAATCTACTCTGTCAATTTCTTCCACCCAGGTCAGAGGACCAGGGTTGAAACTGGAGCCAGCTGGGTGAGGGCAGCTGTCAGAATTCGATGAGCTGCCTAAAGGTCTTAATGCCGCAGATTAACAATCTGGAGTTAGCAACCCTAACACTCACAAGGCTGTGCAATCCATGCTCGGGGCGGAAGGCAAATGTAGAGTGGATGGGAACTTTCTGGCTGTGGTTTGGATCTGTGGAGATGTGCCTGTCTGCTCCCACACAGGGAAGAGACAAGAGCCCTCCCCTGCCCCTGGTGCCCCTGACAGTGTGCCTTCGATCCCTTGTTGGGGAATATCATTTTAGGGTGTGCTGCTTTTATTTATGCTGCGTGTGTTTAACTCTGTGAAGCTGCGCTGCTTTGCCTGTCTCAAACACCTGACGAGCCTAAATAAAGAGCTGAACAGCCAATAGCGAGGCAGGAGCAAGGACCTGAGGGCTGGCAGGCAGAGAGGATAAATAGAAAGAGAAGGAAGAGGAAGGAGCAAAAGAACAAGGAGAGGAGGACACTGGGGGCCACCCAGCTACACAGCCAGCTAAGGAAGTTAGGATCATTTAAGCAAAGCTGGCAAGAAACAAGCCAAGCTAAGGCCAGTCTGGCATTCATAGCTAAGAATAAATGGGTGTGATTTATTTGGGAGCTGGGCTGTGGGCCCCACAAAAAAACAAAAGAATAAAACATCAGACAGCACCCCTTGTTTCTATTCTCAGCTCCTCGAGTCTTGCTGGCCTCTGGCCTGGCCCCTCAGTCCTCCCTGGCCAGTAGAACCACCTCTTCCTTACCCAGGTCCCAGATATAGGATTCGTGGCTCATGCCCACAGGGGCTCGCTGGAAGTTCAAGCAGGAATAAGCCACCGCCAGCTTCTTGTTGCCATCAGGGTGCCAGGAGAGGTGTGTGGCTGTCCGCTTGATCTCCTGAGGGTCCCTGGAGGGAGAGCAGGGAAGGCAGAGGATTGGAGGGTAGGGTCCCCTCCACCCAAAATCTATGTCTATCACATTCCTTTTCAAAATAATCCAAGTAGATCTAAGCAAACACATGCTCTTTGGAAATGATGTTCCGAGGTTAAAGCTGGACGGTGGGTGGCTCCTGCCTGCAATCCACAACTCTAGAGGCCAGTTTAGGCTACAGAGTAGATAGACCTGTCTCAGATAGATAGACAGACAGACAGATAGATTAGACGAAGATGAAACCCAAAGAAACCCCAAAGTTGACAAGACTCCCTTAAATGGAAAGCCAGTCCCAATGGCTCCACCTAGAGGAAACAGCCAGGGATGCAAATGAGTGAGATTCAGGCTAATAATATATCTATTTTCAAGGCAAGATCTCATGTATTCCAGGCTAGCCTTGAACCGAGGATAACCTTGAATTTCTGGTCCTCCCAAGTTCTGAGAGTACAGGCATGCACCAATGCACCCAGGTTGTAAGGTACCGGGGATCGAACCCAGGGCTTTGTACATGCATGCTAGGGCACACCAACACAGGCTGTGGCCTCAGCAAGCCAGCACCTGTATAGCCCTGACTGATCTGATTCTTCTATTGATGGAGGAGGGTTATCTGTCTATTGTGTTATTTTCATTGGTCAATAAAGAGACTGCCTTGGCCCCTTGATAGGACAGAAAATTAGGTAGGCGGTGTAAACAGAATAGAATGCTGGGAAGAGGACTATGAGGCAGACGCCATGGAGCCAGCCACCAGGTCAGACATGCTGAATCTTTTCCGGTAAGCCACCACCTCGTGGTGCTACAGATTATTAGAAATGGGTTAATATCAAGATATGAGAGTTAGTCAGTAACTAACTCTCTAGAGATAATGGGCCAGGCAGTGCTTAAATGAATACAATTTGTGTGTTATTATTTCTGGGGCTAAGCTAGCCGTGCGGGAGCCGGGTGAGGCAAAAAGCAGGCCTGCCCGCAGCCCCTTACAACACTTCCATGTGTCACCACGACGAGCTGGAGTCTAACACGTTTCTTTTCTTTTTTCTTTTTAAAGACAGGGTCTCACTGGCTAGCCCTGGCTGGCCTAAGAGTCACTGTGTAAATCAAATCAAAGATCCTCCTGCCTCTGCCTCCCAAATGCTGGGGTTAAAGGCATGTGCTGCCATGCTGGCCTAGTTTAACACTTTTACCTGATGAAAGTTTTGACTGGGAGCCCGATTCCATGATTATCAGCATAAAAGAGGAATCCAGTCACTTCACTACTTGGTCTTCGCCCAAATGAGTTCAAAACTCCTGTCCAGCTAGGCATGACAGCACACGCCAATAACCCTGACCCCGGTCCTAACCAAACAAAAGGGGGATCTAGGGACTTGATAGCCTTTGCCTACATGCATGAAGCTGTTTTGATCCCCACATAAAACATGGGCTATAATCCCAGCACTTCGGAGATAGACAGAGGGATCAGGAATTCAGGAATAGTGTTGTCTGCATAGTGAGTCTAGACCAGCCTGAGCTACAGGACACCCTGTCATAGAAATAAAGAAAAGGGGAAAAGGGGGGAAGGAGGGAAGGAGAAGCGAGGGGGGAAGAAAAGATTCAAAGAAACAAGACCGCTGGTGAGAGGAAGAAGGCAGACTAGCTGGGCCACAGAGTGTACGGCATTGTGCGGAGTGTGGACACTGGCGGTGACGGAGAGATCAGTGGGTACCAGGAGCTGGGGGGCAGGAGGATGAATAGGGAAAGCAGTAAGGACTTGTTAGGGTGGTGAAAATATGCTCTGCATTGGAGCTCGGTCCAAATCCAGACTGTGAGGCCCAAGAGTGCCCCCTAATGGAAACCACGGCTTCTGCATAGCAGAGATTTGGTCCATCGGTTAGCTGGCTCTTGATTTTTTTTTTTTTAAAAGACAGATCTTATGCATCCCAGGATGTACTAAGTATCAGAGTCTGAGGATGACCTTGAATTCCTGATATTCCTGTGACTGGCCTAGAACTCTCAATCCTCCTGTCTCAGCCTATTGAGTGCTAGGACTACAGGAGTGAAGCATTACACTGGCTTGAGAGAAATTCCGGGTTTGCTGTGCAATTCGTGTGGGAGTGACGTGAGAGCTCTCTGCCCTTCTGTTCAGCTTTGCTGAGGACCTAAAACCATGTGAAAAGCTAAAGTCAATTACTTTTCAAAAGACTTGTTTATTTCATGTGTACCAGCGTTTTGCCTGCATGTATAGATGTGCCTCACACGCCTGCCTGGAGCCTGTGTGGGCCAGAGAGGGTATCAGATCCCTGTAGAGAGCCTGAGTTTGGTTCCCAGCATCCTCATCGGGCAGGCCACCTGTCAATCCAGTTTGAGGGGACCCGGCACCCCACCCTCCGGAGCTACCTGAAGACATTGATGGTCTTGGCTGAAGGGGCCTCTTCAGTCACCTCCACACCCTCCTCATCATCAAAATACTCCTCGTAGATGTCAATGGCGTTGTTCTGCTTGATACAATGCTCCATAATCTGTGGAGAACCCAGAGTTCTTAGCTGTGAGGAGAGCTCTGTCCCAGCCCAGCAGGGCTGTCCTGCAGCCGGAGATGGACAAGTGTGCAGTGGTCCCTGCCCTTGTTTCATGGGAGAGGCATCACTTCCCAAGAGTGACAGTTGGTTCTTGGGGACACAGGCATGCGAGCATGGCCCATATAGCACTTATGTCAAGGACAAACCACCCAGAGGCCTTCCCTGTCATTTCTGATGTTCAGCAAGGTCTAGCCCAACACCCTTCCTGGGAACTTCTTTGATTCCTTCATCAGGAAATCTCCTCCTTATGCAGCAAATTGGCAATCCCTGTCTCTGACAGGGTTCCTTTTGATAGTATCTGGTAAAGTCTGTGTGTCTGTCTGTCTTGGACTCCTGGAGCGAATTACAAACTCTTTGGGGGCAGGAGGCATGTGAGATTTAACTTGCAGCCTCTGCCGTGTCTGACTGAGACTTAAAATTAGTTCGGTGCATAAATGAGCATTACTGACTGATTGATAGGCTCTTTTGGGGTACCCTTTACCCAAGGGGCTCCTTGCATTTTATTTAATTATTATTGTGTGTGCCTGTGTTTGGGGAAGATAGTCTCACCATTGCACATGTGTGGGGGTCAGAGGATACCTTACAGGGGTGAGTTCTCTCTAGCTATCACATGAATTCTAGGGCTCGGACTCAAGTGGTCAGCCTTGGTGACAAGGGCCTTTACCCACTGAACCATCTTGCCAGCCCTCTTCCAGCATTTTAGACTCTCTAAAACTTTTATGGCCAGCAGTGAGGTTCCCCATTCCCTGGCTGGGAGCTATGGGAGTCTACGGGGGGCTATGCACAGCCTGGGCACAGTCCGAGGAAGGGGAGCTGGTGTCAGACAGCTGGAGCTGGGGGGAGCCTGACCGAGCCCAGCTGCATGACGGCATTGATGTAGTTCTCGTCTTTCTCCACTTTCTTCCGGAAGCGGATGGTCTGTTCCAGCTCCTGGGGGTTCACATCCTTGGGCCAGCCCCCCTCGATGTGATTAACCCCACAGCTCTCCATTTCAAACCTCTCCGTGTTGGCCTAAACAGAGAACCAGAGATGAGAAGAGGTCACAGGTCTAAGTAGTCAGTCATTTCCGCAAACCCAGATCCCGGGATAATGGCACCCTGAGCTCTTAAGGCAGTGCTGAGGAAGGGGTGCGGTGAATGGCTTTAATCCCAGCACTAGGGAGGCAGAGGCAGGCAGATCTCTGTGAGTTGGAGGCCAGCCTGGTCTATAAGAGCTAGTTCCAGGATAGGCTCCAAAGCTACAGAAAAACCCTGTCTTGAAACAAACAAACAAACAAACAAAGTGAGGCTGGCCCTATGTGGTTCAGCAGCACTATGCTGACAGCTTTGCAGGGGGCAATGGTGGTCACAGAAAACCCAGTTCTGTCTTTATCTTTTATTTGTTGTTGTTTTTTTTCGAGACAGGGCTTCTCTGTAGCTTTGAAACTGGTCCTGGAACTTGCTCTGTAGACCAGGCTGGCCTCGAACTCACAGAGATCCACCTGTCTCTGCCTCCTGAGTGCTGGGATTAAGAGCGTGTGCCACCACTGCATCTAACTTTATCTGGAACAGGCCCAGGAGTCCAGCCAACCATCCTGGGTCCTGGGAGCTATCGTATTAGCAATGATTAATCCTCCATCCTTTAGCATCACAGAGACTGCAAATCAACTGCAAGTCAGAGCGCAGGCTTGCCGAGTGCATTCTGGGTAGCAGGCAGGACAGTTTCCTCAGCCAAAGTTGCCTTCTTGACTCCCCCCACTCCTCACACCCTTCACAACCCTCAGATCCATTTATCCATTCATTTTATATTTGAGGCGGGGTCTCATGTACCCCAGGTGGACCTCAAACTGTGTAGCTTAAGGATGACTTTGAACTTCTGATCCTCCTGCCTCTGTTTCCAGAGGGCTGGGATTATAAGCATATACTGCCAGACTTGATTTTATTTGTCTCTTTTGAGACAGGTTCTCACTATGTGGCCATAGCTGGCCTGGTACTCGAGATGTGTCAATCAAGTTGACCTTGAATTCAGAATCACCTGCCTCTGCCTTCTGAGTGCTGAGATTAAAAATGTGCACCACCACGCCTGGATCACATTTGGGACGGAACCCAGGGCTCTCTGGAGTGCTCAGCAACTCTACTGAGGTTCATCTCCACACAGTTAGCCATCACCTCTCTGGGGCTACACAACTTTTCATTATCTTGCAGGGAAGGAAGCCCCATGCCCGTTAACTGGTTGCTCCATCTCCTCTCTGCTTTAAGCCGGTTCTGCTAGGGTGAGACACTACAACTGGAAAGCCCTGGGCCACCGTTATACCATGAGCACCACCATTCTGGGTCTGGAAGCAGCAATTAGGCTGGGAAAGCGAGAAGCTCCTTCGCGTGAGTCATCAAAATCGCTCGCGCCCACAAGACTGTGAAGGTGTTTGGCCAAGTCAGGTGATACTTTCACTGGTTGACCCTTGGATGAGATGGGCTAGCTCTTCCCACATGATTCTCACCGTGACCGACAGGATTGGGGCTTGATTCCCTACTTCACAGGCACACAGTGTTCCTGGGGCCCTGACCCATTCCAGGAGGAATTTTCTATGTAGCACTTCCTTTGTCTCAAGACCCTCTGGGAAGGGCTAAATGCCTAGAAAAAGTCCAGAGACATCTTAGAGGTCCCAGAAGCCTCAGGAGGAACATTTCAGTTCTAGACATATCCAATCTTTTTGATATTGTAATAGGACCCCTGCCAACACTGTCATCTACAAAGTTCATATTCAGTAACCACACGGTCAACTCTCTGTCTTTCCTCCCTTCCTCTCTCCCTCCCCCTACTCCCTGGACAGAGGAAATAGATATAATCTTTAAAAAAAACAAAACAAAAAAAAAAACAAAATTGGGAGATAGAGGCAGGAAGATAGAAGCTCAAGGTCATTCTTGTCTTGGCAAGTTCAAGACCAAGCTGGGGTGCACAGCCCCTCTGCCACAGACATGAAAAAAAAATGACACATACAAAATATTCTCATAATGCTTTAAGTAGGTTTGCCAGTTTGTGTTGGGCCACATTCACACCTGTTCTCAGCCATATCTGGAGGTGAATAGGCCCAGGGATCCATCCACCCGTCCCAGGAGATGTCTTATTAACAGTGATTAATCCTCCACCCTTCACCGGGTAATGACGGTGCACGCCTTTAATTCCAGCATTTAGGAGGCAGAGGCAGGTGGATCTCTTGTGAGTTCAAGGCCAGCCTGATCTACAGAGTTATTTCCAGGACAGTCAAGACTACACAAGAAACCCTGTCTCAAAAGAAAAAGAAAAAAAAAATCCTCCATTCCTCAACATCACAGAGACTGCACGCATTCAGAGTGTGGGCTTGCCGTGTGCATTCTGTGGACACACCTGCTCTGGCCCAAGTAGAGGTGGTGTTATCTACTGATCCTAGCACAGAGGTGGGTCTTGGGGTTCCCATGCCCAGACACCTCCATCACCTGCTCTCTCTTTCCAGGTAGTTTCCCCACTAGCCCTCTTCCCCGGGTCTCCAGGGCAGGAACTCACCTCGTGTTCTGACATGCTGGCCGAGCATTGGATGCCCGTGTCCACTGGGTTCCGCTCCACATACAGCGAGGACAGCTCAGGGTTGGGCGGGATGTCGATGTTCAGCTCAGCCTGGCGGTCTGAGAAGTTGCACTGTTTCCCAAACTCGCTGCGCTTCTTGACGTAGACGTAGACGATCTCCATGGTGATGGCTGCGGTGGCTGCGGCAGGATAGAGGAGAGTCTGAGACTAGTGAGGCGTCCCACCCAGAGCCTGCTCATCTCCTCAGGTCCCACCAGAGGCAGGGCCACGTTTTTTGCATCTGATTGGCAGGGAGCCAGGTTAGGGAATCCCAGGGGATCTTTCCAGAAGCTACATCTGTATTTTTTTCAAAAGCAAAACAAAAACAAAAACAACAACAAAAAAAAGAAAAATAAGGGACTAAAGAGATGATTCAGTGGTTAAAAGCATTGCCTGCTCTTCCAGAGGACCCTGGGGTCCATTCCTGCACCCGTGGGGCTCCTGTGACTCCGTTTCCAGGGACCCAACATCGCCCTCTTCTGGCCTCCATGGGTAGTGCACACACTCAGGCACCACCCTCTATCCCCACCCCCACAATCTTTTAAAAATAATCCTATTCAACGGGACACTTTGAAGGTGGAGTCAGGAGGATCAGGAGTTTAAAGTCATCCTAGGCTACATAGCAAGTTCAAAGCCAGTCTGGGCTACACGCGACCCTGTCTCAAAACACAAAACATAGAAGCAAAACAAACAAAAAAACCAAACCCAAAATCCCTCGTCTGAAACCAGGTATGCTGGTTCACACTTGTGCTGTGTTGGCACATGGAAGACGGAAGCAGGAGGACCGCTGTGAGTTCAAGGCCAGCCTATGATTCGAAAGCAGCCCGTCTAAAATGAGCCTGGAGAGATGACCCCGTGGAGTACTGGAGTTTGGTTCTCCAACTCTAACTCCAGCAGAGCCGATGCCACCTTCTGGCCTCTGGAAGCATGTGTGTATGTGCCATCCTCACCCCTCACACACACACACAAACACACACACACACACAGCTAAATACATCTTATTTGAGACAGGGTCTCACTGGCTGGCCCGGAACCAACCACGTAGACCAAGCTGCATTCAGACTTGGAGATTCACCCGCCTCTGCATCCCGAGTACCAAGATTTAAAAGCATGAGCCACCATGTCCAGAAAAACAAAATCTTTAAAGAAACAAAACAAATCAAGACAAAAAAAATCTCCTCAAACAACAAGAATAGGTAGCTTAGCTCACCTGAGTGCCAACAGTATGCTAGGTATAGATTACCTTGTGTGGTCCCTGCTCTTGCCCTCTGAGGTGGGCACTGAAAGCACCATCCACTTGAACAGGCATACCTCCAGAGGACTTTCCTGGCTTCACATAGCTGCCAAGTAAGTAGCCCAGGTGGTTTGCCAGGCTTCAGAGGTCTTACCCATAAAATGATAGACTTTCTGTGGGATCAATGCACTTGCTGGGAGGCAGGAAGCAATACAGATGACTGTAATGTTGAGCCAAACCCACCACCACACTCAGGATTTGAATAGCGTGGTACACAGATCAGAAAGACCTGAACCTCTGAAGAACCCCCAGCCACTGGCACAACTGCTCGAAAGGCTTATCCGTGCCAACGTGACAGTGACAGATTACCTGACTCTCCACTGCCTCTGATGGCCACACGGGGAATCTCTGCCTCCTGCATCCCTCTACCTGTGCGGGTCTGTGAGCCACTTGGAGAAGGGACAAAAAGCCAGGGGGCTTCTGGAACTGGAAGTTACTGATTTGTGCTACTTGACCATGAGAATCAAGGACTGGGCCAGGGAGATGGCTCAGCGGGTAAAGGTGGCACAGGCTGCTTGACCTGAGTTCCGTCCCTGGAGCCCATGGTGGACGGGAGAGGACCATCTCTGACAGGTCGCTCTCCGACCTCTGCATGTGCACGGTTGTTGGGGAATGTTATTTTAAGGTGTGTGGCTTTTGTTTATGCTGCATTTGCTTAACTCTGTTAAGCTGTGATTACACCAGATGGTCCTAATAAAGAGCTGAACGGCCAATAGCAAGCCCAGAGCAAGGATAGGTGGGGCTGGCAGCCAGAGAGTATAAATAGGAGAACGGAGGCTGAGGGGGAGCCATGAGAGAACAAGGGGAGGAGGGCTTCAGGGGCCAGGCACTCAGCTAGCCACGAGTAAGAGTGAAAGTAAGATACAGAAGTAAGAAACGGAAAAAGCCCGGAGTTTGCAAAAGGTAGTCGGGATAATTTAAGAAAATCTGGCTGGAAACAAGCCAAGCTAAGGCCGGCCATTCCTAAGAATAAGCCTCCATGTGTGATTCATTTGGGAGCTGGGAGGTGGGCCCCTCAAAAAGTCAAAAGAGTAAAACATCACACAACACATGGTGCCTTGCACAAGCACACACACATGCACACGCTCACTCTAAATTAAGAAAAAATAATTGTAAAGCAGGCAGGCAAGACCCTGGAGTCCTGACCGATTTTCACCAGCAGTGTGCCCTTGGCTGGGTGACCGAGTCTTTCCAGGGCTGACCTGCAGCTGCAAAGGTGCTGTGGACACGCATCCCCGTGTGAGGAAAGGTCTCCTCATCAAAGTCCCTGAGAACACAGAAAGACAATATCGGCTGCCCTGCGCTCAGCACAGAGAGACCCTGTGCATTAGGAGGCTGAGTACAGGAAGCTGGCCATCCGGGTCATTGTACAGTGGACGCTGGACTTCGACTTGAGCTATGTCCTCTGTCTGGTGCTGAAGGGGTGGCTGGGTGGCTAACGGCACTAATTGCTCTGCACCCACGTGACATACGACAGACAAGCAGGTCAACACACATACACATAAACAAAAATCAAACTTTCTCAGAGCCTAGAGGGATGGCTTAATGGTGAAGAGAGCTTGCTGTTCTTTCAGAGGACCAGGGTTTGAGTCCCAGCACCCACATGGCAGCTCTCAACCATCTGTAACTCCAGTTCCAGGGGATCTGATGTCAACGTCTGGCCTCTGTGGGTACCAGGCATACATGCAGGTAAACATGCATACAAATAAGATAAACATTTTAAAAATGATGTTTTTAAAAATTAAAAGATCAAGCTGGGTGGTGGTGGCACATGCCTTTACTCCCAGCACTTGGGAGACAGAGGCAGGTGGATCTCTGAGTTCAAGACCAGTCTGGTCTATAGACTGAGTTCTAGGACAGCCAAGGCTACATAGAGAAACCCTGTCTCAAAATTGCCCCCCCCCATTAAAAGATCCTATCTCAAAGACACAGAGAAGGTGGGGGAGGGAGAAGAGAGAGGAAGGGGAAAGGAGAGACAATTAAACCAGTTATGCACCAGCCATGCTGGTGTGTCTATACGCTCAACACTGAAGAAGCAGAGGCAGGAAGATTACTGCAAGTTTGAGGCCAGCCTGGTCTATAGAATGAGTGTCAGGTTAGACATGGCTACACAGTGAGACTTAAAAAAAAACTTTTTAAATATCAATCAATAAATCAATCCAATCACAGGTAATGAAGGCAGTGACGTCCTGATGAAAAGAGACACAGGACCAATGAGACAGAACCGAAATCTCTGGACTAACCCTTCATATTTCCAGTCAGCTCATCACTGATAAAGTATCAGGGGATGCAGCAGGGAGGGATGACCTTTTCAGCAGACGGTGCTGGGACAACTGGGCATCCCCAAGCAAAAGATCAGAAAGAGCCGAACCTCATACCATACGCAACAATGAACTCGAAATGGGCTGTGTGGTTTTAAATGGAAGAACAGAAACTATAAGACCCCACGACTATACGGACCCAAGGCTCTGGCTGCTGAGTCCTGGACACTGAGAGGCTGAGAGCTGGGCATGCCCATCTAGCAGCAGGTGCCGGGGTGGAAGGGAACAGCTGGAGCAGGGGATGAGGGAGGAGATAGGGTGGGGTTATCTCCCCAGTCTCTTGGCATCCATATATTGCTCCTTGAAGGAGCATGACCCGCTAGGCATGGTGACACATGCCTGTAATCCCAGTACTTGGGAGGTAGAGGCAAAAGGCTACAGGAGACCCTGCCTTGAAACCAAACAACAAAACTATAAAAGCTTGCTTCAAACCACTCCCAGAGCCAACACAAACCATGCTCATGGAGAAAGTGGATGGGAAAGTCTCCCTTAAGGATGGGAACAATGTCTCAGAGGGCAGAGGGGTGGTCAAGACAGCGGTCTGTATAAGGGTGCCCCATGTCTTTGTTCTGTGTGGATGAAAGTGAAGTCTTGGGGAAAAGAATGCAAAAAAGGGGGCTGGAGAGATGGCTCAGCAGTTAAGAGCACTGCCTGCTGTTCCAGAGGTCCTGAGTTCAATTCTCAGCAACCACATGGTGGCTCACAGCCATCTGTAATGAGATCTGGTGCCCTCTTCTGGCTTTCAGGCATACATGCAGACTGAACACTGTATACATAATGAATAAATAATTTTTTAAAAGAAGAATGCAAAAGAAGTCAATTAAATTCCCTGTCTTCCACCAGTCCTGCCAAGCACCCGTGCCTCCCAGTCCTGGCAGCTGGAGTCAGGCAATTAGGGGCTGTCTCCCTCCATCTCCCATTGCTGTGGCACAGCTGACTCCTAAGGTGACACAAGGACACTTAAGAGAATGAGAAAATCCTGGGAAGAAAACAACAACCACAACAAAACAGCCTCTTCAGCCCCAATCAGATTCTAACAGCTTTGCTCTGTCCTTGGTGCTTCCCAAGGCCAAGGCCTCTTGGAGAACGGAGGCTTTGTCTTGTGTCTGGAGGCAGACAGAGGGGACATTTAAAGGCTAGCCTGGTGACAGGGAAACAGCACATTCAAGGACCCGGGCGCAGACTCTTTCCTAACAAGCTAGGCAGGCTCTTTCCTAACAAGCTAGCACAGCGAAGATAAATGACAAGGTCAGCCAAGGATGCCACAACAGTCTTTCCCCTCTTTTGGGAGATAAATGCTGCAAGCTGGGGCTTCCCCGGGATCTGAGCAGGGTGTGTGTGTGTGTGTGTGTGTGTGTGTGTGTGTGTGTGTGTGTAGCGGAGGGGACCAAGAGTATTATTGTTGCCTAGGAGTGTCAGGGGGAGATTGTCCCTATGGGAATCTAAAGACCCAGAAGCATGAAGAATCATAGTCTCCCCCAGCCCGCCCTTACTACGAAATATGGTCTACTCTACCACCGACCTACACCAGCTCCAAACCCAGAATCACAAAGAACCTCCTTAGCGTGGTCCAAACACCAAAACATGCATGAATTTTCTGCATCCTCCTGGGGAGCGTCAAGGTGGATCCTTTGCCCCAGTATCAAAATAAAACTTGCCTCATGCGAGGACGATCGGCAAAGTCATTCCTAGAGAGAAGTCTTGCGGCTTAACAGAAAGTGTGGTATACAGCTGGGAGGGGAGCCGAGGGAATGGTGGGAAGCAGGGGTGTCAGTGCCAGAAAGAGGCCAGAAGGAGGGCCAGCCTTTGTCCCCTGGGGCAGCCCATCTGTGTGTTTGGAACAGAGGAGCCTTGCTTGAGGTAGGAATGCAGAGAGAGGGCTCTTTGCGCCATTCCCATGTCTCTGAGAACCTTCTGGACTAGGTTAGGAAAATGTTTTCATGACTCTAATGGGCATGATAAGGTCAGCTCTCAGATTGAGGGGCAAACAAAAGGATGCATTTACATATAGTCCCTGTACCCACCTCACCGTACTCGTGTGACCTCCCACCATTACTCCCTAACCTCACTTTTCTTAAACTGATTTTATTTTTAATCGTGTGTGTGTGTGTGTGTGTGTGTGAGCGCGCGCGCGCGATATGTGTGGGAATGTGCACACAAGCGCAGTGGGGTGGAGGCCAGAAGTGTCAGATACCCTGGAGCTGGAGCTGCGGGGCTGTGAGTTACCTGATGTGGCTGCTGAAAACCGAACTCCGACCCTCTGCAAGAACAGTACTCACTCTTAACTGCTGAGCCTTTCCTCCAGGCCCTTCTCTTTGTTTTTTGAGACAGGTTCTCACCCTTAGTTCAGCTGGCCTGGAGGCTACTGAGTAGTGTAGGCCGACCTCGGACTCTTGGCAATCCTCCTGCATCTGCCTCCCGAGTGCAGGGATCACAGGCGTGTGCCTTTCCCTCTCCCTCCTCTTAATTGAAAGCTCTCTTAACAGCCCCATCCTCCCGGGGCAGAACGCTTGCTCCATTCACCTGAAAGCCTGAAAGAAGTCCCGCCCACTCCGGGACACAGTCGGGGTTAGGGCCTGGTGGGGTAGTGGTGCGGAAGGCAAGGTGCTTGTGGGTTGCAGAGGTCCTGGAACTTGGAGAATATTCTATGCAACGCGGATTAATGCAGCGGGAAGAGCACTAGGGAGCGCTGGTTCTCATTCCAGCATCCGACAATTCTCCTAGAAGCAATTTCCTAGGTTTCTTGCGCTGTTGGTGATTATTACCCTTTGGGACGCTTCCCTCCTTTCGCCGGGTTTCCTTTCAGGCTTGGACGTCCTCCCGAGCTCAAGTACCTGATCTAGGCGCAGTTTATTCTGCCACAGCGCGCCCAGGAAGCACCCAAGCCACGTCCAGGTCTCCAGCGCAGTTCAAACGGCTGGGAGTTGTGGAGTTTACCGGTTGCCTAGCAACCCCAGCCGGGCCGAGACACGGGCCGTTCGGAAGGAGATCTGGAGCACGTGACATTGGTCCGGCTGGTGGGAGGCAAAGTCCTTCTCTCCTCCCTTATCTGGAGGGAAGTTAACCAACTTGTAAATCGCACTAGTGGTCATAAGGGCTTGGCCAAAAGGCTTACCCAAAGCTACAGTTCGGCGTCCGGCAAAGTCCTCTGAAAACGCAAATAAAGTGGGTGGGAAGCTCTGTGCCCCGGCTCGTGAAAGCCTGCTCTGTTCAGTTCTTATGTTGTCTGGTTTGTCACTGTTCTCCTCTGCTGCCATATCTCCTGCACCACCACCCTTCTGAACACATCTCCAGAACGGAAATTCCTCGAGGGTCAGACTGAATATATGCATGGCATTAGCCGTGTGCTTGGCACATAGCGAACATGGCTCACTGCATGAATGAAAGAGCAGATGGAAGTATGAATGACCAGTGAGAGGCGTGCTTCTTCTGAGCTTAAGACAATGCAGTGAGAAAATGCAGGAGGGGGCTGGAGAGATGGCTCAGTGGTTAAGAGCATTGCCTGCTCTTACAACGGTCCTGAGTTCAATTCCCGGCAACCACATGGTGGCTCACAACCATCTGTAATGAGGTCTGGTGCCCTCTTCTGCCCTGCAGACATACACACAGACAGAATATTGTATACAAAATAAATAAATATTAAAAAAGAAAAGAGAAAAGAAAATGCAGGAGGGGTTAGAAAACCATATCGAGGGCCGGCAAGATGGCTAAGTGAGCAGTATGCGCTTGCCTCAAAAACCTGACAAACTGAGTTCAAATCCTAGAAGGCATGTAAAAGTGGAAAAGGAGAATGGGTGTCCTCTGACCTACATCTGCCAAGGTACACACCCACAATAATAATAATAATAATAATAATAATAATAATAATAAATCAGTAATTTTTAAAAATTAAAGAAGGGAGGTTTAGTCCTACATCACTTGTCACCACAGCTGATGGCCTGGGTTTGAGCCCCTGGACACACGTGGTGCAGAAGAGAGCTGACTTCCCCAAGCTGTCCTCTGACCTCCATATTTGTGCTATGTATGGCACATGAGTGTAATGAGTGCACACACACTCGCATGCACACACACACATGCACAGTGATTTGCCACGGACCAGCTCAGCCAGATCACTGGGACTGACGGGACAGGGTCTCAGGAATAGGCAGGTCAGCAAATGACAAACAGACACAAGACTTAAAGGAATTGTATCTGAATGTGTCTTTACTAGACATGAGGCTCATTTTTTTATATATAGAAAAGATTGTTTAACAAAACAGCATGTATTGTTTTTTATGTGGTATAGATTATTTTTAAAATTATCATATTAGACACATAAAAACAGATCTTTATCAGACAGACGTTTTTGGTGTGAGTCTGTCTATGGTCAATCATGCTAGACATGGCTTGGCATTAATTTTAATATAAGTCATTATCGAAGTTATGAATTTATGGCATTTTGAGCTAAGAGCAAGTGGTTGAGGTTGATAGTCACACAGTCTACAGTCTTTTTATATTTTTGTAATTTATTTTTATTTATTTTTATATATTAACTTTTAAAAACCATCCCCAGAACCAATCTTAAGAAGTTACAGGCATTTATTTTTTTTTACTTTTATCTTATTTTTGCTGGATTTGTCTTAATTTTAATAAGCATCAGATTAACCTGGAAACCTTTTTTTAAAATGTTAACCCATCTTTTTTTTATTAGCATTGTATACTCTTGTATATGGCAATGACTCATTAGTAAACTCTGGAAACTTAAACATACTATTTTGGGGGGGGGCGACAGACCAGATTCTAGTTTATATATATATATATATATAATATATATATATATATAATGTATGCAACATTCTGTCTCTATGTACACCTGCAGGCCAGAAGAGGGCACCAGACCTCATTACAGATGGTTGTGAGCCACCATGTGTTTGCTGGGAATTGAACTCAGGACCGTTGTAAGAGCAGGCAATGCTCTTAACCGCTGAGCCATCTCTCGAGCCCCAGACTCTAGTTTTTAGAACATAAGCAGGTAATGCCTAAAGTCCAGGGCTCCAATGCAGGAAGCTCAGCACACATACCTTCTCTGCGGGCATTCTTTTTTGAAGCTTGTGCTACATCTTACAGGAGAGACCACACAGACTCTGCAGGAGGTGGCGTGGCAGTGATTTATTTTAAGGAGAAAGAAAACTACAGAATCTCATATGGCTTCCCAGAAGACCCTAAGAGCATTTGGAGCTGAGGACCCTAGACTGGTCATTTATTTATCCTGTACCTGGTGATGGTTTGAAAGAGATTGCCCCCCACAGGCTCACAAATATGCATGCTTAGTCCCCAGTTGGGCAAGCTGTCTGGAAAGGCTTAGGAGGTGTTGCCTTGTTGGAGGAGGTGTGTCACTAGTGGGGAGTGGGCTTGGAGGTTTCCAAATCCACACCAGGCCCAGCGTCCCTCTATTCCTGTGGCCTATGGATCAGGATGCAGCTCTCAGCTCCTGCTCCAGCATCATGTGTGCCTACATGCTGCCATGTTTCCTTCCGTGGTGATTACGGACTACTCTCTGAAACCATAAGCAAACCCCCAATTAAAAGCTTTCTTGTATAATCGACCCATGACTTAAGACATTCTTTCAGTATTGGGACTGGACAGGGCCTAGCCAATGAAAAGTCAGAGCTCTACCAGTGAACTGCATCCCCAACCTGAGTTTCCATTTCTGGGGTTTAACTTTCTACATCTTCACAGCAGGGGGACCGTGACAGTTTTTCGGGGTAATGGGAAGATGTGCCATCAGACACAGCCCGCATTGTGCCATGGCCCAGCCCGCATTGCGGCACGGCCAGCACTGTGCTTGCCGCTACAGGCTCCAGAGGATGAGGTGAACCTGAGGCCAGGCGTGGGCACTGGAGATCTGGATGAAGCCAGGCAAAGAATGAGTCACCAAGATGTGGGATATGGGGTTGGAACTGAGCCCTAGAAAGTGGTTTTGAGTTGCAGGGGATGGAGTGGGAAGTGAGTCCCGGAGTGGGGGTGGGGCATGATAGGGACCAGAGGAGCAAGCTGAGCAGTTCCAGGCTAGAGCACCGTGGTTGGCTGGGGTTGCGAGCTGGGGCCCCTCTGATGACGCAGGATAGGGAAGCGGGGGGGGGGGGGGGGGGGTGGAGTGTAGATAAGAAAAGGGGGTGGGGGAAATTGGACTCAGTTTTTATTATGACAATGATGTTATCCTCGGCTTCCCACCCCACAACACCCTCCCCTTTCCTCCCCTCCCCTCACTCAGACCTGTGTAAAGCCGACCAACACTGGCTTGCTCACTCACTCACTCACTCACGCTTAGCTCTTGAGTTCTTGGCTCAAGGTCCAGCTCAGCCACCATGGGAGGCCAGCATGAGGTCATATAATTAGGACTATTCATAAAGTCCTACGTGGTTTGTTTTTTTCTTTTTTTCTCAGCTTCTCGGATTTCTGCCCAATCACAGCATAACTGGCCACAGAAATTCTTTGCTTAGATCAGCCCCCGCCCTGGACAAACTCCAGGCAGGTTCCTACTCCATTACACCACACCTCTGGCTTCCTCCCCCAGGGTCTCCCGTAACTCAGGCTAGCTTTGAACTTCTGATCCTCCTGCCTCCACCTCCTAAGTGCTGTAAGTACCAGCTCCATCACACCAGGACTTAGAGCTACTCTACAGAAAGATTTCTTAGTGGTTTACAGCAGTGCATATTAATAGTGCAGGGTTAGGGCTTTCATTATGCATACATGCATGCATGGATAAATGCACTTTGATCATATCTACCCCCATTGCCTTCTGCTTTCACCATTCTTTGTTGTTTTGTTTTCTGTTTTTTATAATTTTAAAATGGAGTAAAACCATGATGCTATGCTTCTGTGGTACAGGCAAGAGAATGAGAAATTCAAGGTCAGCCTTATACACTAAGTTTGAGGCTAGGCTGGGCTGTATGAATCTGTCTCAGAACAAACAACAAACAAAACTAGACCAAGTTGGGTGCCTTTTAATCCCAGCCCTCCTGAAGTAGAGGCCTACAGATTTCCAGGCTCTCTGTTCTACATGGTGAGTTCCAGGTTAGCCAGGGCCATATAGTGAAACTTCATCTCAAATCAAAACCAAAACCACCAGACACCACATACACACACACACACACACACACACACATGCACGCACACGCACACACACACATGCACGCACATGCACACACAAAGAGAAAGAGAGAGAACTAGCTAAAACAGGAAGCACACGATCCTGGGAGTCTTACCCACAAAAGCTAACCCGTATCCAAGCAATCAGAGCTGGTTCTGCTACATGACTATTTGGAAACTCCATTCCAGACCCATGACCATGTCTTCCCAGACACCCCTACTACCCTAGAATTCAGAGAAAGGAGGGGGCCATCACATAGTTAGGCTTTGTGGGTTAGGAGACACAGATCAAAGTGCTCACGGGGGCTGGCAAGGACGGTTCCTATCTGACTGGGCAGTGGGCATTGCTGGCCTCTTGAGCACAGTGTGGAGCGAGGAGGGAGTGCCAAGCTGGGAGTGTAGCTCAGCGGCAGAGCGGCCACCTAGCATGAGCAAGGCCCTGGGTTCAGTCTGAAGCACTGGGGACATCTGTTCCCGGGGAAGCCTGAGCTCGCTGAGAGCCTTTGTGGAGTCCAGTTTTCCCCCAGGGAGCAGGCTACTGGCCGTCCTCTTCCTCCAGCTGGCCCTTCCTGGGTCTGCGGTTATGTCACTAGCAGATGACAGACAGACGAGCCCAGCGGCGGACAGTGAACGGACCTCTGGCCACCACGCACTTTCCCTTGGTTTGCAGCTAGTGTGCGGATTTTTCTGGGGGCAGAGAGGTGACACAGGGCTGACATGACCACCCTTGGGCTTGTGCACACAGAGTCACCTTTCTATTTTTTTTTTTTTAAATAAGAGAAGTAAAGTTTTGAGTGTATGGGTGTACTGATCGCATTTCCGTCTGTGCGCCATGTGCAGGCAGTACCCACAGTGGCCAGAAGAGGGCGTTGAATCTCCTGGATCTGGAGTTACAGATGGTTGGGATCTACCATGCGGGTGCTGGGAATTGAACCCAGTTCTTCTGGAAGAGCAGCCAGATGATGAACGGCAGAGAGACGGTGCCATCTCTCCAGTCCTGGCTTTCCTACTTCTCGCAGTCCTTCTGCAACTCAAGCTTCATCAAGTTAGCAGAGACCATAAAGGCCCCCACAGCCTACGTCACCTGGGTGCTAAGAAGCAATTTCCCCCCCAAATCCAACTAGTTATGGGAGTTCCCATACCGTTCTTACTCATCGTGGGTTCCCTAGGGCCGGCAGAGCCCGGGAAAAGCCACAAGAGCACGCGGCCACTTCTGGGTCGCTGAGCTCATCTGCATGTGACGCTCAGCTCCTCCCCTCAAGCACCCCCAAAGGTTACAGCAGTTTCCCAGGAGCTCGGCGGCGATGTTCCAGGAAGCTCCGGAAGCTCAGCTGCGCAGGGGTGTGAACCGTCACTCTGACAGGGGGGAAGCACCAGACTCGGGGCTGCTGAGCCAGCAGAGACTTGCGGCGAGGGATGGCTGCCCCAGAGGCATGGGTCCAGTCATCCCTGTCCTGAGAAGCAACCTTTGAAGGTGCGCTCGGGAGTTCACAGTACCCATGGATTGCAGCTGGAGGAGCGTAGTCCGGGCAGCTCCTGCCTGACCACTGCCCCATACCATATCCACCCAGAGTCACCCAGCACGGGGTCCAGGGCTCTGGGTGTGACACCTAGGTCTGTCCTCAATCCAACCAGATCCTGACCCTTGATGCACCTACTAGAACTACTGTTTTATAGATATACTCTGAGGGCTAATAATGAAAGATTTATATCAACACCAGAGAGGACTGATGGCGCCCCGTGAACACTTAATAAAGACTGCTTACTATAGCAGCCTGGGATGAGCAACGGATGACCTTCAGAGTAGAAACGGGGCCTGGCCCTGGTTCTGTGAGAGGGGCTACAGGCAGAGGTGAGGGAAGTGGCTCAGATAAGAGCCTTTTTGTTTCGTTTTGTTTTTCAAGGCTGGGTTTCTCTGTAGCTTTGGAGCCTGTCCTGGAACTAGCTCTTGTAGCTCAGGCTGGCCTCGAACTCACAGAGATCCGCCTGCCTCCCTCTGCCTCCCGAGTGCTGGGATCGCTGGGATTAAAGGCGTGCGCCACCACCGCCCGGCCAGATAAGAGCTTTTGCTGTGCAAGCATGCGGACCTGAGTTCAAATCCCCAGCACCCACCTAAAAAGCCAGGTGTGACATGTCTGTGACCTTAGTGCTGCAGTGGGGGAAGACAGGAGCGTTTCTGGCTGACAGACTAACTGAGAGACGCCATCTCAAGGGACGCCATACCCAAGAGAGTAGAGCAGAAGAGTCAATGTCCTTTGTCCTCTGGTGTATGTGTAAAACACACACATGCAAGTAATCGCACACACACATACGCGCAAGTAATGATGCACACACACTCCATCACCACCACCAAACAAACAAACAAATGAAAAACAAGAACAAAACAAAAAAATAGGCAAAGGCCACAGGCCCCTGTGACCTGAGATAGCCATTCAAAGCCCCTTCTTTTTTCTTTTCTTTCTTTCTTTTTTCTTTTTTTAAAAAGATTTCATAGCTAGATGTGGGGGTGTGTACCTTTAGTCCCAGCATCCAGAGGACGGAAGTCACCAAGGCTAGTGTGGTCTACAGAGTGAGTGCTAAGACAGCCAGGGCTACACAGAGAAGCTGTTTCAAAACACAAAATAAGCAAAAAAATGTTTTCATGCTGTGCGTAGTAGCACACACCTTTTGGGGCCAGCACTTGGAAGGTAGAGGCAGGCCGATCTCATTGAGTTCTAAGCCTGCCTGGTCTACACAATGAGTTCCAGGTCGACCAATGCTACATAATGAGACCTGTGTATGAGTGTTTTCCTTCATGTATGTGCAGCGTACGTTTGCGTGCCCATGGAGACCAGAAGAGGGCATTAGGTCTTCTGGAACTGCAGTGTCCAAGGACCGTGGGTTGTCATGTGGGTGCTGGGAACCGAAGCCGGGCCCTCAGCAAAAGTAACAAGTGCTCTTAACTACTGAGCCATCTCTACAGCTCCAAGATTTGCTTAATTTCTATGTATGTGTATATATGTTTCTCGGTGTGTATATCATATGTATATGGTTATCCCGGAAGATCAGAAGGAGGGCAGTGGATCTCCTGGAGATGGAGTGAGCTATGGGGGGTTATGAACTGCTTGATGTGGGTGTCGTTCAGATCATCTGGAAGAACTGCAAGTACTCATACCTGCGGAGCCATCTACCCAGCTCCTCACAGCCCCCATCTTGCCCTCTCATTGAAATCTGACACTGCTGCAGGAGGAGCCTCTCGTAGTCCCTCCCTCCCGGACCTCTGTGGAGAGGACGTGCACCCTTGCTAGTCCCCCAAAGCTTAGCAAGTTAAGTGATGCAGTCAACCGCACGTCTTAAGAGAAAGGGTTTATTTCTTGGCTCAGGTGAGGGCGAACACGTTTCAAGCAGAGAGGTTTGCCCACCTGACTCCTGTAGAACCCGGAGGAGTTTTAGTTTAATGTACATGCATTAAAAAGTCCTTCCATTGCTGCAGAGGAGACATTAGAAGCAAATGCCTTGAGGTCACAGGACACAGACACAGAAAGGTGGCTCACAGTATGCACCGGTTAATATGAGACACAGTGAGGCCGGCGCCTGGCGGCTTGGCTGGGAGCTGTCAGTGCGATGACAGTGTGGCTCTTCTGAGATGGAAAGGGTCCTGTCGCACAGGATCACCCAGGCCCTGCTTAGGTGTGCAAGGCCACGGGGCTTTAGTGTGTCGTGTACTCTGGGTTGGCAGAAAGTTAGAAGCACCAAATGGCCTAACCTGGTCCCCCAGCAGGTAGGACAGGGATCATTATTTTCTCCTAGCCAGTAAATGCCTATTCTTCAGGATAGAAAAAGCCCTCAGCCTTCTTAGTTATGTCTGTTCCTTTACAGGGCCCCAGAACACCCTTCTCTACCCGTCTGGGACATGTCGTCTCAGTGATCTTTATAAAAAAAAAAAAAAGAAAAGAAAAGAAAAAAGAAAGAATTGGGCGTGATGGTGCACACCTTTAATCCCAGCACTTGGGGACAGAGGCAGGTGGATCTCTGTGAGTTTGAGGCCAGCCTGGTCTACAGATTGAGTTCCAGGACAGCGAAGGGTACACAGAGAAATCATATCTCAAAACCCCTCCCAAAATCTGCTCCTGGCCTGGTGTTGTGGTGCATATCTTTAACCCCAATACTCTGGAGGCAAAGGCAGGTGGATCTCTGTGAGTTCTAGGCCAAGGCCCGCCCGCACCAAAACAAAAACCCACAACCCACTTCCCAGCTTCTCCTACAGATCTGTAGCATGGCTTATGTGAGAGCCAGGGTACGGAAACAGGTGAAGGACCTGAGCCTGTCTGAGGTGCCTGGGCAGGAGGTGCGACTCTTTGGATCAAAATGTCTTAACATACTGGGAACAAGAATTTGGTTGCTTTCAAAGTGTCCATTCATACCTGAGACTGTCCCTGCCTGCAGTTGAGACCTGGCTCCGGAATGGAGGTGGCTGGTGGAGGTGAGAGAGGCAGAACATGGCAGGTTTTCTCCCCAGCTCCTGCCCAAGACTGCCAGACTGCAGTGCCCAGCTTGGTGCCACCAGTCCCCTCTGGGAAGTACTTGTAATGCTATCCTGTGGTCTAGGTAGAGTCTGCGTGGTCCCAGAATGCGGTTCCTGGACCATGTGTTCTAACACATTTCCAATTGTCACCTGCTAGGAACCGAGGACACAGTAACTAACTGGAAGGTGTAGCCTGGGCTTAGGGCCACTTTAACAAGAGACAGGGGCCCGGTGGCAGGACCTTGAGAATGGAGCTCTTCGGCTGTGGTCCCCTCCTCACTGCCACTTCTCCTCTGCTGAGGGTGAGACTAAAGGGAGGACTGAACCAGGCCCTGAGCCCTGGGCCAGAGAGCTTGGCCCGAGGCTGGTCTTGTCCACCTGTGGCTCTGGTCAGGAGTACCAGCTGTGTCCCTGCAGCCACAGGAGCCTGCCCGTCCGGGAACTTTTCAGTTTCTGTTACAGAAACACAGCTGGGATCTGCATTTGCTGAAAACCAAGCTGGCAGGAGGCGGCAGGTACCCCGGAAGCTGCTACGATGGGAACTCGTAATGTCTCAGGTGTTCATCTGCCACGGACATGTAGGTGGCCCGCATGCTGGGAGAGTACTGTGGAGGAGAGGAGGGGCAGTCAGAACGGGGGTACAGCTCACTACTGGGTCAACCTGACATTATACAGCCCGTCTTTCCCTCTGGGGATGCTGGTTCCACACCCAAGGGTTCAACTAACTTTGTATCAAATCAAAGCTACTGGAAAAAAAAAAATCCTGTATTGTGCATGTATGTACTTTCTGGTTTTCTTCTATTATTTCTGTTACTTGTTTATTTAGATGAGGTCTTACTTTGTAGTCCAGGATAGCCTGGAACTCCCTATGTAGCCAGGTTAGACTCTAACGCAAAAGGGTCTTTTGGTCTCAGCCTCCAGAGAGATGGTGTGTGTGTGTGTCACCACACTCAGAGGCAATGAAGCCAGTTACATGGCAAACAGCACATCATTTTAAATGGGGAGCTTGAGCATCGTCGGAGTTTGGTACTTTTGGGATGTCTGGAGCTGGTCCTCTGTGTACATAGAGGGAGCAACTGCATCATCGAAGATTCCGGGAACTTGGTACAGCAGTCAGACATGGTGTTTTCTATCACAAGGTATTGTACAGCTTGGGGGAATACCAGGGTGGCGTGAGAAGCTTCATGTTCACTGATGCCGAGTCTGACAGCTCTCGGGGGGGCCCCAGGCTTTAGCCTCTAGCCTAGCACATGAACACAGAGCAGGAATCCTCCTTCCCCCCACCCCCCCAGGCTGCACTCTCACTGAGGCATAGCACTGGGCTGTATCAGGCGCACTAGGGACATTCGGAGCAGTTAGCAGCCAGCAGACGGAGGGGCGCAGGTCCACAGATTCTAGGAACCAGGTCCGAACGAATCCCAAGTGTGCATTGTAGGTGTGTAGCTGCCGTCCACCCTTCTTTTCCCCTTGAGACAAGGTCTTTCATTAACCTAAAGCCTCCCCAATAAGTGAAGTTGGCTGGCCAGTGAGCCCCATCTCCACTCTCCAGTGTTGAGATTACAGTCCAGACTCCACACCTAGCTCTTTATTATGTAGGTATAAATTTATATATATATGCTTTTTTATAATTCTGGAGGCTCTAATTCAGGTTCTTACAAGGCAATGCACCTTCCTGCCTGAACCATCATCCAGTCCCCGTCTATACATTTTACCTTATCCGGGACTTTGGCGGAGGTCTTCTAACCTCTCCTGGCCTGTTTCCCCGCTTGAAAAAAGCAGACCTAAAATAATTCAGCAAGACCCTTGCTATAAGGGTCTCCAAATAAATAGGGTGCTTTAACATCCCCACACTCGGGCCACACCCACTAAGATTTGTTTTTCCCTGTATTGAGGTATGATACAGAAAATAGAAAACCAAACTTAAAACTGTCAATAACAGTTTTAAAGCATGCTGCTCTGGGAATTCCAGAATTGAAGAAGCTGGGGCGCGTGTGCAAACCCAGCATACCCCATCAGGGACCTTGACCCGGGACTGAGAGGCAACATTTCCGCTCCTGCTGAGAAAATGTTTAGACTGATTTTATCTGCAGGAGTGTTTTGCATTTGCGTGCGCATTCGCTCCACATGTGTACCTGGCCTGCAAAAGTCAGAAGAGGGCATTGAACCCCTGCAACTCAAGGATCAGGTGTTGTGAGCCTCTGTGTGGGTTCTGGGAACTGAACCTGAGTCCCCTGCATGAGGAGGGAGTGCTATTTGCTACTGATCCTTCCTTCCTTCGGTGATTTTTTTTTTTTTTTGAGACAGGGTTTTAGGTTTCTCTGTGTAACAGTCCTGGCTGTTCCAGAATCTGCTTTGTAGATCAAGCTGGCCTCCAACTCAGAGATCCGCCTGCCTCTGCCTCCCGAGTGCTGGGTGGGATAAAGGTGCGTGCCACTACCACCCAGCCAGACATTTTACATTTCTTGACAAGCTCGTGACTGCTGCTGGTCTGCTGACCCCAGGATCTGAGTCTCCCAGCCCCAGGGACCTTTCTGAGGTCTAGGTCACACACAACAGCAAGCATGCCACTGGGGGTACGATGAAGAGGAGAAAGGACACGGAGCACTTCTTCAGGTGGTCCAGTGCACCTCCATGAGGTGATCTTGTCTCTCAGACACACCTACGACATCTAATGATGCTCCAGTTGTCACAGCTGGGGCAGGATTGAGGACGGGATACGACGGAAACTAGCAAGCAGAAGCCAGGTAAGCATCCCACAGCGCGCGGGCCTCCATCACACAGGACCATCCTGCCCATTAGAGCACTGGGACTGCTGAGCAAGGCAGCCTGAGAGTGCTGGCTCTCCACTTTGGCTCCCAGGCCTCCAGCATCAGTTTTGCCTGGGTCCCAGCCCAGATTCCACAAGCCCATAGGTTCCAGTGCGCACACAAGCATGAGACCCACCCCCTGAAAGCAATGTTCCTCAAACTCGCCTGTAAGTTTGTTAGACTTCAAATCTCCCAGGCTGCTTCCCTGGGAGGGTCTGTTTCAACGAGTCTAAGGAGAACCCCTGTGCTGCTATTTGTTGTGAAATATTAGTTAAAGATGTGCTGCATTCTTTTATGCGACATTTGCTCGACTCCGTGAAGCTGTGCTACTTTGCCTGCCTAAAACACCTGATTGATCTGATAATGGGCTAAACAGCCAATAGATGGACAGGAGAGAGAAACAGACGGGGCTGGCAGGCAGAGAGACTAAATAGAGAAGAGAGAGGAAAGGAGGATCAAGGAATGAGAGAAGGAGGAGAAAAGACTCCAGGGGCCAGCCATCCAGCTATACAGCCAGCCACGGAGTAAGAAGCAAAGAAACGTATATATAATAGAGAAAGATAAAAGCCCAGAGGCAAAAGTTAGATGGGATAATTTAACAAGCTAAGGCCAGGCATTCATAAGCAATAATAAGACTCCATGTGATTTATTTGAGAGCTGGGTGGCGGGTCCCCATAAGAGCAAAAGAGTAAAGAGTTAACAACAACAACAACAACACTGGGCAGTGGTGGCGCACGGCTTTAAATCCAGTACTTGGAGGCAGAGGCAGGCAGATCTCTATGAGTTTGAGGACAGCCTGGTCTACAGAGTTCCAGGACAGCCTGTGCTACACAGAGAAACCCTGTCTTGAAAAAAATCAAAAACAAACAAACAAACAAACAAACAAACAAACAAAACCAAACCAAACCAAACAACAAAAAAACCCCTACAACTATTATTATAAGAAAATGACAGGGGTCATGGAGTCCTACACTGGGCCAGACTGAAAATCAAAATGGAATCACTCACACTAAAGAGCCATATGAATGAGAACAGCCAGGATTCCTCGAAACGGGTCAGTTTCAAGCGAGGCCATCATGAGGTTCCCTCTGCTTTAATCCTTACCCAGCAGTAAGGACTACAAGGATCTCTTTTACAAGACAGAACTCGGAAAAGACCAATCAGAATTTCGTTCCTTGTTTCTGCTTTCCTTGGTCCTTTGCTGTCTGTAAAGCCCATCTCCTGGGGCTGAGAGTATAGCCTGGCGGTAGACAGAGGATGTGTGAGGTCCTGAGTTCTAGTCCTCAGCACCAATCCACCCCTTTCAGGGCTTACAAGAATACTGCTGTTTTATGGGATGGAAAAGCTTATCTTCACAATGGAATCTTCACAATGACCCTGAGTTATTTTTGTTGGGGTCTAGGGAAGGGTCTGGAAACACAAGAGAGATTCTGTGGAGATAGAACTAAGGGGAAGACACTTTCCAGGCTGAATTGTTGGCGGTCTTGCTTCCTCTCCCTCACCCACTCAAGTGAGGTGGAGGCATAGGCAGAACCCTCTCCCCCTCACAGCTTGGGCTGAGAGTTCAGAGACGGCACATGGGGTGGAGGGCAGCCAGTTGTGCTGTGTTCCCTGAGACAGATGCCCACATCCTCATCCTGCTGGTTTCCACGGTCAACAGCATCAGCACCCGTCTCTGCAGAAGTCCCCAGCAGGGGCAGAGGGTGGGCCTCTTCCTCTGGGGCTGGCTGAGATGGGACAGCTGGTAATCACCTTTGCCAAGGCAATGAGGGCTGTTCTATCCTCCAGCCTCACAAACAAGGTCAGCTGTTGTTTACCTCGGTCGAGGACGTAGAGAGTGGCCTGATTGTCTCAAACAGAAGGTAACCTAGAAATCGCTTTTATTTACAATCGCAGTATAGCGATTAATTCCTTTTTCCCAGCAGCAGATTTTCCCAAATCATGTTTGGCTTAGATTAATAATAAAGTCAGCCTGTGTCCCTGGGGCCTGACAGCTGGAGGGAGAAAGAAAGGTCTAGAAAGCTGACTAGCAGAAGGCAGGATGGGATTTTAAAGGTGCAGCCTCTAAGTCACTACTACATAAACCACAGGAGGCGCAAGCCTGTGAACCCTGCACTGGGGGGTAGGGGCCCGGAGCATCAGAAGTTCAAGGACAGTCTTGGTTATACAGTGAGCATGAGTTAAGGGGTCAGCCTCAGCTACACAGTGAGCTATGAGTTAGTTAAGAGGTCAGCTCAGGCTACACGAAACCCTGTTTAAAAAAATAAGGGAGATGACCAGACAACTCAGCGATTAAGAGCACCTGCTGCTCTTCCAGAGGACCCGAGTTCAGTTCCCAGCACCCACCTCAATAAGCTTATAACCCAGTTCCAAGGGACCCTTCTTTCATCCTCCCTGTGCACTCCTATACATAACACACACGCGTGCACACACACAAACAAAATAATAGTTATAAGAGAAAAGTAAGTAAGGTTTTCAGGGCAAAACACAGAAGTGGAGCTATGGGAAGGAAAAGCAGGATTTGTTATGGACAGTTTTGCATCGGGCAAGCCAGGAGTGCTGCTAACTGCCCATCTGTGCACTTCCTGGGTTCCCAGGGCCCAGGGTCACTCCACTGGTCCCTGGTATTTAGTGCTACTTTATGAGGCTCTGGTCCGCCTTTGAAACAACCTGGATGGGCAGGAGGAATGGCTCCATGGGGACAGACACTAGAAAGAGTCTACCCACTGCCCTCACAGACGTTTATCCTGGCCTTTTCTTATGAATGCCATGCCTCTGTAGAGAAGTTTCAAAAAGATCCAGTCTTCCGACCTATGGCGTTTACTGTGCACTGCCCATGATGACTTAATATGATCCATCCCTCCAATGCTCACACTTGTATCACCAGCAACCCCATTCTACTACACACAGGGAAACTGAGGCACAGAGAGTCCATGCCCTAGGTGACATAGGCCACAAGGTAGAAGCCGGGATTTGAACCAGCCACCTGGACTCCAGAGTCCATGTACCGCTCCTACCTGCAGCTCTCTGCCATTGCAGTAATCCTGGGCTCTGTGGATGCTATGCTGGGAACAGACAGCATGGTGTTTTCTCCACTACCCATTCACCCAGCACTTCCTGGGCTCTACCCTCGTACTGCTTCTTGGTTGGAAGTGGTAGAGGAGGCGAGAAGCAAGAGCTCACCTGGGCATGGCCCTGGGGGCTTCTGAGTTTTGCCAGGGTGGAGGAGGGCTGTGATCAGCAGCAGCTGTCCTGGCTGCTTATTCTGGCTTACAACACTCTGGCCCCAGGATTAACGGGAAACACAAATTTTAAAGAGAAGGGCATGGGGCTACAGCCCATTGGCTTAGCAGTCAACCCAGCCCCAGAATCTGAAGAAATCTCTTAGATTCTCCCTGGTACAGAAAGGAAACGAGAAGTTGGTAGCACAGGCCTATAGTCTCAGCACCTGGGAGGTAGACGCAGGAGGGTCAGGCGTTTAAGGTCATCTTCCGCTAAGTGAGACCTGGTCTCCTGCTGGCTAATTTTCTGTCAACTTGACTCACGCTCAAGTCATCTGGGAAGAGCGAATGTCAGCTGAGAAAGTGCCTCCATCAGATTGGCCTGTGGGTTATCTGCGGGGCATTTGGTTGAGAACTGCCACGTGAGGGTGCAGTCCACTGCCTATGGCCCCACCCTGGGCAGGTGGTCCTGGGTTCTATAAGAAAGCAGGCTGAGCAAGCCATGAGGGGCAAGCCAGGGAGCAGAGTTCCTCAGGGGGCCTCTGCATCAGCTGCTGCCCTGAATTCCTGCAATGATGGGCTAGGATGAGGAGACGTAGCCAAAGAAACCTTTCCTTCCCAGTTGCCTTCGGTACTGGTATTTATCACAGCAGCAGAAAAGCAAACCATGACAGACAGAAAGGCAGAAAGACAGACAGGAAAGAGACCATCTAGCATTTATCCTTTTTAGGAAAATACCATGATGCTTTTCCTCGCTTTTCCACATGCTAAGCAAGTGCCCTACCACTGAGCTAACTCAGCCTTAACCTTTTAAAGAGGTGAAGCAGGGGCTGGAGAGACAGCTCAGTGGTTAAGAGCACCGACTTCCAGAGGACCCAGGTTCAATTCCCAGCACTCACATGATGGTTTAAAATCACCTGTAACCCCAGTCCCTGGGGATCTGATGCCCTCTTCTGGCCTCAACAAGTACCAGGCATGTGCATGTACAGGGGACAGGCAAAAACCCCAGCACAACAGATAATAAATGAAAAAAAGCAGAAATTTCCTTCTGGTCTTACAAGAATAACGTTTTTTTTTTTTCTTTTAAGTTTTTTTAAGTAGGATCTCTTATGTCTTAGGATGGTCTTGAACTTGTTCTGTGTGACCTTGAACTTCTTGAATCACCACATCCAGTTTTCCATGGTGCTGGGGTTTGAATCCAAGGCCTCATGCATAGGCAGGGGCTCTACCAACGGATCCACATCCCTAGTCCTAGGAACACTTTCTTGAGGGCCCTGTAAAAGCCATTACCATAGAAGACACTCCCTCCCCAGTGACAGCTTACATGCCGCGCTCCAAGTTGGAGGCCCCTGATTGTCGCGTGGTATGAGAAATGTGCTTTTCCCTCTGAGTGAAAACAACAACCAGCCAAGCATGTTACTCTAACTACCGGGTGGATTTATGATGGGCCAGTGGGACAAAAGCTCTTGCTGGTCCTCTTGATTGAAGACAGAGGCCATTTATCTTGAGGACAGCTGTGCAGTGGGCCATGCGCAGGAGACCATCTAACAGGGCGAGCTTGCTTTGTGTCTTTATGGTCTGGGTAGCTGATGTTCCCGTGACATGGTGACATGTGTGGCAGCCCGCTTTAATACCTATTTGATAGCAAAGCCGTTGCCTTCTTTTCTATCTCTGTGGGGATCACGCACTGTGTTGACAGGTTTTATCTTTGATTATGTCCCTGATAGGGACTTTGCCACGGAAGAATACTTACTGTGGGCGGAGGGGAACCTCTCCCGATGAGCGGCACGTTCTCGTATCGTGGGTTCCCACCAAAGAGTATGGCCTGGTTCCTGTGGGCCGAGAGGAGAGATCAGGTGTGTGTGCAGGAACTTGTGCTCACGGAAGCCGAGAGTGGTGGTGGCGGCAGGCGGAGGTGGGTATGATGGAGGGATTGTGGGTAGGACAATAAAGGGAAAAGAGCCGGGGGTGGTGGCTCACACCTGTAATCCCGGCACATGGGGGAGGTTGAAGACAGCTTGGGCTACAGTGTGAGACTGCCTCAAAAATTTAAAATAAATAAAATAGAAAGGAAAGAATGCTCTAGGGCAGTGGTCCTCAACCTTATGCTGTGACAACTAACACAGTTTCTCATGCTATGGTGACTCCCAGCTGTAAAATCATTTCATTGCTACTTCATAACTGTAATTTTGCTACTGTTATGAATCGTAATGTAAATATCTGATATGCAGGATAGCTGATACTCCGCAGGTTGAGAACCACTGCTCCAGGGGGACCAGGGGAGAGACCACCAATGACGGACAGATGCCAGGAGCACTATGGCTTGGAGAAGGGCAGCTTCTCAGGCCTGGGACTGACCTGAGGGCTTGTGGGAAAAGTCCACATCTTGACACCTGCAGCGTGCTTTTCTCCAGCATACATGGCTGTGGAGGGGTCTCCTATCAGGCAACCCGTGACCTCTGATGTGTGACCTCCCGCATGTGTTTTTGGGGACCTAACACTCTGTCTATAAACCCAAACTCACTCCGGGGCTGGGAGGGCTCTGCTGGGTGTGGGAGACCCGGGGGTTCTACTGTGCGTACATGTACTCGGAGACAGGGGCATTGGAGATGGTCTGGGTGGGAGGCTGAAGGCTGCACTGGCTGCCAAGGCCGCTGCTGTAGCTGCAGAAACTGTGCAGCTGCCCCCTCATTGGGTTGTGGGCTGTGATGCGCCGGGCTTGGGGGTTGAAAGGGTCATCGTCATCGATGTCGCCATAGTCTCTGTCCCTAGAACAAGATGTTGGTCGGCCATGAGGGTTGAGGCTCAAGGTCCTATTATGCTCCCCAGTCTCTCTTCCTAGGATACTCTTGGGCCGCATACATCTTCTCTAGCAACTACAAAAGCATGGTCCTCAGGGGTACGACTTACTCCGCCTGACTCCAGTTCCAAGTCCACCTCTTCCAGGCAGCGCACCATACTGGCTGCAGACATGGCTGTGGGGAGGTGGCCCACTCACCCTATCTTACCCATCCGTGAGGTCCTGAAATCTCGTCTTTGTCTCTCTCCATAAGGAGCCTACAGGTTCCATCTTAACAATAATAGCTTTGACCCTCCCTGCTATTTTCTGGGGCCTCTGTCTCATCACGTCACCTTGCAAAGTCTTGCCTGGGAAGCAGAGCAAGGGATACTGGGCAGCATCGGGAGGGTTGGTTGTCACCATCTTTGGGACAGTTACTTTCGCAGGGATCTATTTTAATCCTCAGAGAAATCCACCCAGCCTGCCACACCCTCTGCTGCCCTCCTCTGTCTCAGGTGACTAGCTCATCGGTGTTCCCTACAGGAAGCCTCCATGCTGCAGGGGGTCACCTTTCTGGTACCCTACCTGTTGATGAAGTGTTTCCAGGCTCGAGGTCCTGCACAGGTCAGGGTGGAGAATGCCAGGGCAGCCAGGATAGAGAAGAGACCCAGGAACAGAAGGCCTTCAATGCCATCATAGCAGATACCAGTGAGGGCGTCCAGGTAGTCCTGGGGAAACAGGGATATGCCATTGCAGAGGGATGGGTGGCAAAACCTAGGTTCTGAGCCCTTCTCTGGAAGCCCCTCTCCTTCCTGCCTTCACCTACCATCTTCTGGTTGCTCTCCCTGCCAAAGCACAGTTCACTGCCTTTTAGGGTCCCCACTCTAGAGCCTCTTGAGGGACTCCTTGGGACAGACTGCTCTACACGAATTTGCTGACCCCCTACTGTGTGCTGGATACTAGAGGCTGACTTCCAACTAGACAGATGAGGTGGTGACTAGTTGTAGAATTGCAAACAGGTTACATCCATAACTCTATTCGTTTTTCCAAAAGGTCTATTGTATACAATGTGTGTGGGGGCATACATGGGTCATAGCCTATGTATTTATTCTAAATCTATATGGGTTGTGGAAGATGTTGACATACATTGGCTCGTACATTGCTTGGGGGCGAGGTGCTCACATACCCCTTTGCATTATTGTATATATGTGAGGTTAGGGTTTTGGTATGTTTTAGATAGGATTTCACTATGTAGCCCTAGCTGACCTGGAATTCACAGAAATCCACCCGCCCCTGCCTCCCAAGTTCTGGGTATTAAAAGTGTGTGCCACCATATCTGGCTTTTCCTTCCTTCCTTCCTTCCTTCCTTCCTTCCTTCCTTCCTTCCTTCCTTCCTTCCTTCCTTCCTTCTTCCATTCCTCCCTCCTCTTCCTTCCTCCTTCCTTCTCTTTGTCTTTAAGACAAGGCTTCACTATATATCCCAGGAGGTCTTAAATTCATGATCCTCCTGCCTCAGCCTCTAAGTACTGGGACTACAAGCATGCACTAGCATGTCTGTCAGGAGGGCGTGTATATATACACTGTATCTTGGTAATGAGATTGAACTACTGACTTGCAAAATAATGAGATGGATGGATTGACCCAATGGCCAGGAGTCTAGGCAATGGTTAACTATACAGTCATCATTTAGGTTAGGGAGTTCTAATATTCGAAAACTAACCTGCCCAGCCTTCCTAGTTCCTATCCTAAGTTCCTTTCTTTGTGCTCCCCTGCAGCCAGAGAGAATCAAAAAGCTACTTCCCACTATCTGGCTTCAGCCTCATTCCTGGGCCTGAAGGGAGGCCAGGTAGTCCTTTTTCTAGGTCTTTGCTGGCTTCTCTCTAGGAAAATGTGTCCTCCCACACCCTCCACGGTCAGTCACCTAGTACCTTGTGCAGCCCTCGGCAATCCAACATGGCAGTCAGCTGGTGCAGGCTGGTCTCAGAGGAGTTTAGCAGACTCTGGATGCCAAGAAGGTCTTTCTGCAGCAGGAAGAGGGAAGAGCTGAGCCATAGGGAGTGAGGGACACACAGCTGGCAGGATGCCCCCTCCCAAACCTGGCCAGGGTACAGGTAGGAGTGTGGCAGAGGAAAGGGTGGATGGGAGTGGGGGTTCAGCGAGGGCTCCCCTCCTGCTGACACGGTCGCTATGTGTGGCAGTTCCCTTACCTCTGCTGTAGGGAAGAGGGGCACAGCAAACTGCAGCAGGCCTGCGACCTGGATCTGCATGGTGGTCAGCGAGCGCTGGAAGGCGGTCAGCGACTGGGTGGAGAGACCACAGCCTCCCGTGAGAATCCATTCCCCACCAAAGTCCCACAGCTACAAGGAGGCTTGTCCTCCTGTAGCCATGCCACCATCAGGCAAATATATAGGAGGGACAGGCTGTACCCATTGTAAAGGGGTTCTTGAACTCTGGATTCAGGGGACAGGCATAAGAAATTGGATTCCACTGGTTTTGGAACACTGGACTTTAACTCATAGAAGGAAACTCTTCCCTAGCGTTCAGATTTCGAGCCATTTGGCCAACCCAATCACTATGGTAGGATTATGCTTCTTCCCACATCCCTCTGGCTTTTTATGAGCCCCACAGTTCCCTTGCTTCAAGCTACTCAGACTACATGGAGCTTGTGAGAAAAACAGAACCTTGGGCTCTATCCCCACCGGCACAGCACCAGCAGAATGACCAGCTCTCCAGGAAGGGGTACACTGTGAGCATAGGAGAAAGGTAAAGAATGCAGTAACCAAGAGCAAAACCCCCTTCAGAAAATAGCTAAGAGACGGACCACAGGGAAGAGATGCCCAGCTGTCTACCATCTTGGTACACGGCAGAGTTCAGGATCCAGAGAGAGGAAGGTGAAGAGGGGCTGTGGGAAGGATGAGGGTGCGCTTGGGGGGGCTGTACCTGCTGGAAGGGGCTGCTTAGGCTCTGACTGCAATGCAGGTAGTAGCGGGTCACCTCTGCAAAGCAACAGCATCGGTGTCAGGAAGCCCACAGGAAACAGGACCCTCTGCCTGCTCAGTGGTCCAGCCCCGCTCCCCTCTTCCCTCAAGCTCCCAAAGAAGGCAGTTATCCAGGAAGTGGTCTAGAAAAACCTAAGTCTGGGTAGGGAGACCCTTGGCGACTGCAGGAAGAGGCAGGATGTAGGTAGCTGGATCATATAGGCTTAGTCTGAGCTTGGGGAATGAATGGCTCTAGGGACAGAGGCCCCAGAATACATTACCTGAACTGATCTGGCTCTGTGTGTTGTTCAAGATGTAGAGGTCAGGAGCCATGCAGAAGTCACTGGTGCCCTGGAGACGGGGAGTGGGGAGAGGAAGGTCAGACCCTCGGGCACTGGGAGGAGCTAGCCAGACTCCTGCTGCCCTGGTCACAGGATCTCTAACTCAGCCCTGGGCAGAATAGAGGCTGGGAGTCTGATGATCAGGTTTGTCTTGCCTCTGTCCTTTCCTACCTGTCACCTTGGGCAACTTACTTTCTGTGTCTGAGTAGTCTCACCTATTGTGTAGACCTGATGGCTCTATTCACCTCATGGAGGACCCAGGGGCAGCTGCAGGTGTGAGTCTGGGGTGGGGGTTTCCTTTCATTCTCAGGCTTATTTGCTCTTCTCAGCTGTATCATCACCCCTGGACATTCTGGTGGCCAACCCCTGGAAGGTCCCCAACTTACAAAACGAAACAGAACCTAACTATGTAGCTGTCCTGGAGTTCACTCTGAAGACCAGGCTGGCCTCAAACTCACAGAGATCTGCTTGCCCTCTGCTTTCTGAAGTGCTGGGATTAAAGGTGTGCATCACTATGCCTGGCTCTGACTTGCCATCTGAAGGGTGAGGCTAGGAAAAAGTTCATCTTGGGGCCTTAGGGGACAGGCTTCCGTTGCTGAGACCACAGGCAGGAGGTCAGAGAATAGGACTGGAGTTGGAGCATGGGCTGGCTAAGGGGCCACTCAGGTCAGGGTGACTGCATGAAAGAGGAGTGGCGGGCGGAGCCTAGAACTGACATGGGGTGGAATGGGGAACTGGAGAAAAGGGGCACTCCACCTCTCAGAGCAGCAGGGGCAAACTCTGGTTCCTGTGCCCCGTACTAAGGGGCTACCCACTTCTCTGGTGCATGATTCCTGAGCTTGGAAATCCTGCAGGTGGTCCTACAACACGAGGGGTACTCTGTCTATATGCAGCATCACCCCTCACCCACTGAATCAATATCAGGTTTTGAGCTCTTTCTAGGTGCAGGCCCTGAGGTCTGGTACTTGTCAGGGGCGTATGTTTGTGTCTTAGTACTGATAGTAGAAAATCTGTGTTGGGGGACATTGGGGAGCAATAGGCTCCTCTAGATTCAAAATGTCTCCAGAGTACCCTGACCTTCATTCATCTCTTCCCCAACACCGACACGACCACCCTCCCCCCAACATATGCGATCCCCCACATGCACTCAGGATCGCAGAGGATGGTTTTACACACAAACCACCAGCATACATAATAGATCAGCGAGCCTATTATTATCAGAGCTGCAGCACCAGCAGGCCCGGCGCTGCACCTTCACCCCTTGGCTGGAATAGCAGGGATGGGAAACCGGGTTGGGGCTGCTGGAGAGAATAATGGTAAATGGAGTCACACCTCAAGAAGCCCAGGGTCCAAAGACGGGAACTAGGAACCCCTTTACGAGCTTCACCTATGCTGAGGCTTCGCTTCCTTCTCTGCTTCAGCCAGGCCTGAGCTTTAGTCCACATCTCCTGGGAAAGTGGGCTAAGATACCGTGGGGTACAGGGCTTACTGTGAGGATCCAGATCTACCAATGAAGGTGATATACACACGGGCATGCACAGGCATACATGTGTACGCATGTATGTGTTCATATAGTATTCTTTCAGTGGTGACTAGGATGTCGGGAAGAAGGTAACTAGTGCAAGTAGGACAGGTAGGAGGAGCTGCCAGAGGCTAGCCCAGGTGAGCTCGCCTAGTGAGCTGGCCCAGGTGATGGCTGAGCCTGTGGGAAGTTCCTGAGTATCTGAAGGAGTCGTGCCTGTGGCCCTCAGACCTGTGAGAACTGTCTTAGAAGCCAAGATGGCTACCACACGTTGAGTAACCCCTGCGTGCTGTCTGAGGCACCAGGTACTGCTCTTCTCCCCGTTTTACACAAGAGAACACTGTGGCGTGAGAACTTCAGTGACTTTCCAGAGGTCCTGGTGCTGGGGAGGGATGAAGGGTTGATGAGGCTAAGGCTAGGGGCTCTAGAAGCTAAGTTCCTGCCTCCGACCCAGGAGGTGGGCCTGCTGCCCCTCAGGCCTGCGTGCTCTGGGAGTGTTCTGTCACCGCTGCAGCAGTCAAAGCAGCTGTGGAGACTCCTCCTGCTTTCTTCCTTCTTGGCATTGCCTCTCCTCTGCCCAAAGAGCCCCTGGCACCTAAAAGTTCGTCTGTGGCTCTTACCAACTAAAAAGGAATAGCCAGGAAGGCCAGCAGTGAGGGCCTAGGACCACAGGTCTGGAGGCTCTGAGCTTGGGTCCCCAGTTCCCAGCCTTCCCCCAACTCAGCGTGCCCTGGAAGAGTCTCAGGGTCAACACTCTATCCTATGGATGCCCTGCCTGCTGGGCAGGTTGGGGGAAGGGCAACAGTGTGAATCTAGCCCCACTGCTCTCAAAAGAGGCCTCAGAGGGCAGGGCGGCAGTAGAGGAACACAAAAAGCTGTGCACAATGACCCCTTGACAGCTGGTGCCCCGCCTCCACCCGCAGCTCCTCCTTACCCCTTTTCCTATTAAAATGCCACAGCAGCCTCGGCTCTGTCAAAGACCCATTCAGAACCCTCGCACCCGCCTCTCCCGCACAAGGGCCTGACTAAAGGAATTAGGGAAATGGCATGGCTCCCAGCTCCCTGGCATTCCATGGCACCCGGCTGCAGATAAAACGACCCGTGGGTTCCTTGAACGGCGAGATGCCTGATGGGAGAAGCCCCTGCGGGAAGGGTGCCAGCTGCCAAGGGGCAGCTCACGGTGGCAAGCTGGATGCCATTGCTTCTTGGAAAGGCAGAGGCTGCCAGAACCAGGACCCAGTCCCGTAGGCTCAGTACGGAAAGCTTCCCTGTGCCCGCACTTGTCTCTGGAGCAGAGGCAGCCAGCCAGGCAGCTGTGCCCATCACTCCGGGCAGTGGAGCCCCTCCCCACAGTGTTTACAACCTCCCAGCTCCCAAGGCCACCAGGATGCCATGAACACAGCCTGGGCTCCAGCACTGTCTTTTCGACACCAGGCCTTGGTGTGTGGTCACAGCACAGAAAGGGGAGATGAGAGATACCCACTTCTTCTCTGTTTTTGTTGGTTTTGAGACAGGACCTCATGTAACCCGAATTGCATGATCTGCGTCAGTAAGCTTACTAACTGAGCGTCCTCAGCCCTCCCTCTCCCCTTTTACAGCAGTAGAGCTCAAGCCTACAGCTTCTTACTAGTCCAGGGTTCTGCCACTGAGCTATGTTTCCAGTACCATCCCCCCTCAGATTTAGTGTGTGTGTGTGTGTGTGTGTGTGTGTGTGTGTGTGTGTGCATGCATGTACCACATGTGTGTCTGGTGTTCTGCTCAAAAGTCAGAAGAAGGCATTTAATCATCTGGAACTGGAGTTATGAATGGCTGCAAGCCACCACATGGGTGCTAGGAATGAAACTTGGGTCCCCTGCAAAGAGTAGCAGGTGCTTTTAGGAGTTGAGCTATCTCTCTAGCTCCACAGCCTCCCGGCCCCTTTATAAGATAGGTCTTACTTAGTAAACTTAAATTCATTCTGTTACTCACAGGCCTTAATTTGCAATCCTGCCTCAGTCTCCGGGGCATCTGGAGCCAAAGATTTGTGTCACCAGAACTGACTGGCTCCTTGGCGCTTCTGCATAGACATCTATCAAAAGTGGCAGAGCCAGGTGGCACCAGGGGCCATTTATCCCATGGGTATGACAGACAAAGCATCCAAGACCAGTGCTCCCAGCCACCCCTAGGGACGCCAGGCAAGGTGTGATGTAGGTAAGTAAGAGCAGGGGCAGACCACAGGGTTGGCTTACAGCCCTCAGAGCAGAGCGGTTCTGTGAAATCATCTAGTGAAGTGTATCTTCTTCAGCATGTATGCAGTTGTATGTGCATGCATGTTCACACAGACATGCAGCAACATACACACATAGAGAGAACAAGCACCTATAACTAGTGATTCACACCATGTCATGATGATCTGCCTACAAGCGGTCTTCCACTGAGGGACTGTCAAGAGGAAACGCCATGTCCCACTGAGTTTGCAGCCCAAGGCACACAGCAAGCCCCACCTGATGAGGGAGGGAGCTCTCAGGCAGCTCAGGTCTAAGATCACTAATTTCTTTTTTTATATATTCTCATATAGGAAGTCTCTCACTTTTCCGTAATATTTGAGACATCACATGCAGAAGCACACATGTATTTCAGAGCACGTGTGAGCGTAAGGGCAAAAGACTGCAGGGACAGAAGGTAGGAGATGCCACCTTCTTTGTACCTGGTGTCTGGGGGCAGGTAAAGGAACCCACCCAGCTTCCACCAGGTTAGCTTTCTGCACTCGCACGAAAGCTACCCGGCCACCCACGCGTTCTCCGCATGCCCAAACAAGCAGGTTGTCTTGTCTTGGCTCTGTCCCTGAAGCCCTGTAACTTTGGACAAACCCCTTTCTGTCTCTTAGCCAGGACCAAAGTGAGCCAAGTCTCTTCAGTTCAAGACTCTGGGATGGTAGGTAAGGGACTGAGTCCAAAGGTAGCCTGCTGGGGTCTTTGAATAAGACAGGACAGACGGACTGTCTTGGTCAGACCACCCACCCAAAACCTCCTCTACTTACCACTGCTGCAGCAGTATCAGCAGCCAGAGAAGCCCAGCTGAGGATCAGGGTCAGCACCCCACAGCACAGCATGCTAGGAGAGAGGCAGACACTCAGGGATCTCAGCAGGGTGGAAAGGAGGGAGTCTTCTGGATAGCAGTTATCCTACCAGGATTCAGCATCCTTCTTTCCAGGCAGAGCCCTACCTGGCCAGGCATTGCCCTCCCATGTCCACCCCATCTCCGTCATGCATTGACTCCCCCAACCCATCCCATCTCTGCTAACAGCAAGGAGAGGGATGTGGATCCCAGTGTATCCCAGGGTTGAAGAGACCCAGCTGTGACAGTACAGAGAAAGCTGGAGTGTGGGGGGCATGTGACACATGAGGAGCCCCTGCCTGCAAGGGAGTTGGTGCTGAGGAGGGTCATCCTGGCTGCTACCACTCTCAGGGCCTGCCAAGCCCTCTTCTCCCTCTATAGGGGGCCTCTGGCCCAACTCTCTTTGCTTCAGGACCATAAACAGGGCTACTCACGAGGCTAGGAGACACTTGGAGCGCCTGGCCAGTCCCAGGCAGGTGACAAGGCAGATGACCAGGTCCAGAATGAAAAGAAGGAGGTAGGAGAGCCACCTGGGTAAAGGCAAAGAGAAGGTGGGGATCAGTATAACAGAACCCCCACCTTCACACACATTATCTGCTGCTGTTGGGAGGCCAGACCAGCAGCTCAGACCAGCGAGAGCACCGTCCAGAGGCTGTGGGTCCTCGGGCTTGAAGCTGCATCCCAAATTCTCCTACCCCTCGCCTTAATCATCCAGTGGAATACCTAGACCAGTACTGGGCACTAGAACTTTCCATCATGGTGGAAACAGTCTACATCTATACTGTCCACTATTCACAGATGCCTGCTGGGAACCTAAGAACCTGAGGTGTGAATTATGCAAGCAAGAAAATGAAGCCAAGTGTGGTGTCAGACACCTGGAATCCAGCTCTTGGGAGTTCCAGACTAGCCTGGGTTATAGAGCAAACTCAGCTGACTCTCACAAAGATATGAATGTCTCAGTACTTAATATTACTCTCTCTCTCTCTCTCTCTCTCTCTCTCTCTCTCTCTCTCTCTCTCTCTCTCTCTTGAGGCAGGGTTTCTCTGTATAACAGTCCTGGCTGTCCTGGAACTAATTCTGTAGACCAGGCTGGCCTCGAGCTCACAGAGTTCCACCTGCCTGTGCCTTTTGAGTGCTGGATTTAAAGGCATGTGTTGTCACCACCACCTGGCAATATTACTATTTTTTATGAGGCTGGGGAGCAGGTCTAGGGCCTCGTAGATGCTAACAAGAGTTCTGCCATTGAGCTACACCCCAGCCGCCCAGCCAAATTTTAATGCACTTTGACACACACGGTGGGAAGCGCCCATAGTGGTCCGCACAGCTCTGTCTCTACGGTTCCCTCCCCGCAATCGATCAGGCAGCTCCCGGCTGCTCTGCTTTGTTTCTAGAACCTTCAGAGAGCAGATCTGGTAAGGCCTGACATTGCAGTCACAGGTCAAAGAGAGCCCCTGAGAGCCCCCCTTCTTTGAGGGATGCCTGCCTGTCTTGCCCAAGGCGTCCCATCTTACACATGGAGCCTGCATGGGATACACAGTGCAGTAGAGTGATTCTTCTGCCTTCACTGGCTAAGTGTGCTGGGATTACAGGTGTGCACCACTGCACGCTTTATGCGGTGCTGGAGATCGGACCTCGGGTGTAAGCAGGGCATGATAGAACTGACAGGAAGTGACAGAGGCTCTGAGGAAGATGGAGCAAGCTGGAGGTTCCCAGAGGCCAAATAAGATTCTGCCTTTGTGAATGGAGGTTTGACGCCTAAAAGAAGGGGCTAAATTAAAACCTTCAACCCCCCAGAGCAGCAGGTAGCCCATGGCAGGTCTCTGGGGTCCCAGAAATGGGGCTATGGCTTGGGGACATGGATTGAGCTGGCCTGCCACTTGATGGAGGCCACCAAGGAGCAAGTTTTTTTTTTAAAGTCAGAGTTGAAAGGAACTTGGGATCCATCTAGTGTTAGCGTCCTATGCTACAGACTCATGGTGGCTAAAATTTCCAGAAGCTGCATGGGAACCCTATACTCTCCTTCCTTCTAGAGGCATAGCCCCACCCCCCCCCCCAGCCCCAACACCCTCCAAAACATGGGTTCCATGGTCCCAACCTAACTCTGGGTTGCTCCTTCCGTCTCCTCTCCCATCTGCAGGAAATCCAGATGCAGAGGGGCTCCTGTCCCCTCCACAGCTGTGCTTTCGCAGCTCCTGCAACCGCTGCCTGTGTAAGCGGTTCCTAGAAACAGCTCCTGGGCGGTTGTGTCCTCCCACGGGAGCCTCTGGGAACTGGGGGAGGGACTTCTCACCATGAACTTGGCTCTTGCCTGCTGAACTAATGCCGCCGGCTTCACCCCTCACCCCACCACATCCGGCATCTGTAAGCCAGTGTCCACATCTCAGCCCAGGGCAGTAACTCGGCTTGCTATCCCCTCCAAGCTGGAGCTGGATGTGTCTCCCCAGTAAAGTGCTCTGGGAGTGCAACTGTTGGGAAACCTTTCTGGGAAGCCTCCCGAAGAAACCTGTGAGCTACAAACCCAAGCAGAGAAGGGAAAGTGACCCTCAACATTCAGGAACCTGGCTTGAAATACCCTTGCTCCTTAACCTGACCGAAATAAGAAGCCTCTTTTGATATATAAAATCTATACCCATTTCTTCATGGTTTTTACTAAAAATGTCCACAGGATTAGCCAGATGAACTCAAGGGAAAAGAGTCAGGTTGGTAAGGACACCCCTATGAATACTCCACTGGCTCTGATGTGGTGGCAGATTGTCTCCTCAGAGTCGGCAGCTCCTTTCGGTCCCTGAGGAGGAAGGTATTTTGCCCATGTCTGAAAGGAGTAACCCCAGGGGCCCTGTCCATCTAGACTATCTCTGACATCAAGGAAATTCAAGGTCTGTAGGGTGGGGGATGGGAGCACTGCCTGGATGGATCCCTGAGTGGGACATGGAGCTCAGGACTGGGTGAGTGCTTCCCTTTGGGAAAGAGAGTCTGATGGGGGAGGCCTTGAACACTTCCTCTGGACTCAGCCCCCAGCTGCAGCCTCCCGGGTGGGGTTTTATGATATAATAGGATACAAATCCAGAAGACCAAGGGTATATTGTGCAATGCTGGGGCAGAGGCTCTGCTCTTCGTCAGTGGCTTGAAGAGGTGCCAAGTCGTTTGGGCGAGGGTGGGATTCAAAGAGCTGACACTTGTCATGCAAGAGCCACATATCTGTTCCACCCCTTGTCTATGATACTGGACCCCTGACCCTTTGAGCACAATGACGTGTATGTCACACACGATGCACGCACATTATATAAGTCCATGCTACCATTCGGGTGAAGGTCAACCCGGGACAGGGACAGCCGTCTCCTTCCTTGGCTCTCAACAGTGACCCTTCTGAGACTCTGTATTCAGAAGGAGGGCAGCCAGTCTGGGGCCTATGACCCGAGTTTAGTGACGTCACCAGGGATGGAGTTACAGAGGGCCAGAAACAGATGCTGGATGAGGCAGAGGTGCGTTTGGAGGCCTAAGTTGCTGTGGCCATTAATCTAGATTGTCAACTTCATGGAACTTAGACTCAACCAGGAGACAAATCTTTGGGCATGTCTGAGAAAGATTTTTTTTTTACACACATGTCACAATACATGTGTAGGCCACAGGGCAACTTGGAGAAGCCAAATTTTTTCCCATCATGTGGGGTCCTGGAATTGAACTCAGGTTGTCAAGCTTGGTGCCAGGGGTCTCTACCATCTAAACTATTTCAATGACCCAAGATTTTGTAGATTATATTAATTGAGGTGATATGTTGGTTGGTTTTATGACAGCTTGACACAAGCTAAAGTCACCAGAAAGGAGGGATCCTCAGTTGAGAACGTGCCTACATAAGGTCAGACCGTAGGCAAGCCTGTAGGGCATTTTCTTTATTAGTGATTGGTGGGGGAGGGCCCATCTTATTGGGGGTGGTGCCATTTCAGGGTTGGTTGCCCTGGATTCTATAAGAAAGCAGGCTGAGCAAGCCACGGGGAGGAAGCCAGCAAGCAGCACCTCTCCATGGTCTCTGCATCAGCACCTGCCTCCGGATCCTGCCCTGATTTCCTTTGATGATGAACAGTGATATGGAAGTGTAAGCAGAATAAGCCCGTTCCCCACTAAGTTTCTTTTGGGTCATGGTGTTTCATCGCAGCAATAGTAACCGTGACTAAGACAAGCAGGAAGAGCCATTGGACAAAAAGGATAAAGCAAGCACCAGCAGGCATCGCTCCGCTTCCTGACTGTGGATGTGATGGTACCAGCAGCCTCGTGCTCCTGCTGCCATGGCGATGGACCACGCTCAAGCTGTGAGCCCAAATAAACTCCTCTTCCTTCCTTCAGTTGTTTGGGTCAAGATATTTAGTCACAGCCAAGAGGAAGGGACATAATAGATGTGGTCATGGTGGGGCACCCCTTAGCCCTGCATTGCTGGGGTGTTACACAGCGAGGTTGCGGGGAGGGGCTGGGTCTGCACCTGTAGCCTTCTGCGTCCCTCCCACTGCCTTCCCAGTTCCTCACCTGTAGTGTTCCACATAGGCAGTCTGGAGGGACAACTCAGTCAGCTGCATGGTGACTTCCCTCCACACGGGCAGTCCCGAGAGCTGTTTGACGACACTGCCTGCCATCTGCTGTATGAACTTCAGGGTCTGGATGTAGTCACCCCTAGCAGCAAAGATCTCGCTGAGCGGAGCCAGGTGATGTTCTAGGTCCACCTGCATCTTCTGGGTGTTTGCAGCCACCTACGGGAGGTAAGGACGGGGCTAGGAATCTGGCCCTGGGATAGCCACTGAGAAGGTCGCTGCAGGAGGAAGTAGCAATAGGCCAGCTGGGCTTGAAGGGCTGTTCCACACTGACACAAACCTTGGGAACTCGTGAGACTGCTGCCCCAGGGGAATGGCCAAGGACAGAGGTCCTCCGCAGGTCTGGAATGTTCCCCAAAGATCCATATTAAAGCCATGGCCACAGACTTGGTGATACTGGGAAGTGGTAGTTAGGTGTGTGACAGGACTTTAGGTCATGGGGGAGCACCCTTCCTCAAAGGGGACACTGAAACTCTTTCTTCTGCATACATTGAAGTGAGCAGTTCTGCCTGTCATGTGGACTCACCAAGACCTCTCAGATCAAAGGCTCCAAAGCAACAAGACCAACCAGCATGAGACCAACTAGCATGAGTGGAAACCACGTCGTCGAACCCAAACCAGTCTTTGTCTTTCCTCCCTCTCGCTTTCCTTTTAAAAACCGTTTTATTTTTCAGGAAGCCCAGGCTATATTCCAACTTGCTATGAAGTTGACAATGACCTTGTCCTTGTTCTTGATCCTCCTGCCTCCATCTACCAAGTGCTAGGATTATAGGTGTCCAGACCCTTTTTCTTCATAAATTTGATGACCTCGGTGATTTGTTTAGTGCTGGAAAGCACACACAGCCTGGTTCTGTCTGGCCCTGTTCTAGTTTTCCCCGGGCTTTGGTTCTCCACTCCAAGCCTTTCTGCAGATTCTCTAATCTGAAAACTCAAATCTTAGCCCTCAAACAACAAGCTCTGTACAAATAACTCCAAACTCTAAAATCCCAAACACCTCAGGTCTCCTGAATTCCAGACAGGTGGGGCTCAACCTGGACTCCAAAAAGGCAACTAAACCAATTCATTTTTGTTCTCTAAAATTTGAATCATTTGCAGTTAGGAAACCAAAGACTTAGAGCTCCAGGCTGCCACTTTTTGCTTTAGTCCAATAGGATTCCCAGGCACCCGGCAAGAGAAGGGGTTTGTCTCTGAGCTAGAATCAGCTTGTAATGTCCCAACCGCAAGGCAAGGCAGAACAATGGGGCCTTGGAAGCAGAGAACAGATGCTGTCTCCTCCCAGCCTGGCTCTGGGGCAGCAGGAGGAAATCAGTGTCTTCTCTTGGACTCACAGCCCCCCACTTCCCAGGACGTCTGTCCTGCTAGGTGGGTATAGCGGCACCTGTCCTTTGCTTTGGCCTTAAGTGCACCCCAGAAGAACATCCACCTACACAGACCAAAATGAAAGCGTGATGGCGGTGGCTGTCCTTGTCAGCTCCCAAACAAGGGGCAAGGTGCAGCTTACACTGCAAATGTCATACTCAGGGGCTACCAGGCTTGGGGTCACAGCCCCACAGCCATCTGAGCAGAGACAGCACGTTTGCAGCTAAAGGAGGAAGGACTTTGTCTCTGTTTTGTTTTCAGATAGGGTCTCCGTAACTGCCCAGACTAGCCTGGAACTAGTTATGGAGTACAGGTGGACTTGAATTTGAGATCCTCCTGCTCCAACTTCTGGATAGCTGACACTATAGGACTCTGCTGCCAGGGTCTAGCTTTGCGGCCTTGACATTGTCATAGACAATGCATAACAAAGCAGTTAATGGAGGACAAGGTGTCTGGTTAATCCTTACCCAGCAGTCTTGGCTCCCACAGCCTGCAGGATAAAGACACAGCAGAGGGGCAGAGGAGGGCATAGCTATGGAGCCAGGAGAGCATTCTGAGCTCAGGAATCATGGGAACTTGACATTAATCTTGTGGCTCTTCATGTCTTCCCTGCACTGTGACTTCCTGATTCTAGCAGAGAGAATGGCTCTCTGTTTGCTGTGTGTCAGCGCTTGCTTCTTCCGTTTTTCTGGTTTCAGCTGAGCTCTTAAGAGACGGTGAGAGATTAAGAGACACCAAGACAGAGACAGCTAACTGGGAATGCTGATTCGTGCCAGTAGAATCCTAGCACTTGGTGGAGGCTGAGGCAGGAGGATTGTCTTGAAGTCAAGACCAATCTGCACTACAGACAAACCCTTGTCTCAAAACAAAAAAAAGCCCTCCTCCACAAAAAAAGAGACAAACCAAAATTTTAAACTTTGTCTTAGACTTTTTCAAGTTCTCTACCCCCACTTGTGTGCATGCACATGTGTGTGTGTGTGTGTGTGTGTGTGTGTGTTGACAGAAGATCTCACGCAACCCTACAATGATCTTGAACTCCTGATCCTTTTGCCCCCCCCCCCCCCCCCCGAATCCTGGGATTATAGACCTGCACCATCAAGTCTGGCATTTCAGTCTGTTACTGTCAAGGGTTACCTTAAGAACAGACAAATCAAGGTCGGGCATGTAGCTTAGTTGGCAGAGTGCTTGCTTGCCTAGAATGCAGAAGGCCCTGACTTTGATTTGAAGCATCCAACAGTTTGGGTGTAGCACTGAACACTATGATCTCAGCACTCAGGAGATGGAGGCAGGAGTTTAAGTTCTACCCTGGCTATGTAGGGAGTTTGAAGCCAACCTGAACTATCAGTGATCCTGACTCAAAAACAAACAAACAAACAAATCCCTCTCACAAACAACAAATCCCCAAATAAACAGAAACCCAAGCAAAAATAGAAAAGTTAAAAATTTAGAGAATAGTCAGGTGTGGTGGCATATGCCTGGTCTACACAGCGAGTTCCAGGACAGACAGGACTCGGTAGAGACCCTGGCTTAAAAAAACAAAACAAAACAAACAAAGCCACAGTTAGAGAATAGACCAGGATTGGTGTCCAAGGCCTGTAATCTAATTGCTTAGAAGGCTGAGGCAGGAAGGTCTGGAGTTCTAGGATAGCCTGGGCTACATAGTAGAACCTTGTAGATGAGAAAGAAAGAAAAGAAACAAAGTCACATGTCGGTAAACATCTGTCAAGTCCATCTTTCCTTCTGGTATTGTTTCATGGGAAGAGATACTAGATTGATCAGATATGTAGATAGATAGACGGACAGACAGGTGATATAGCACATCACAACAGTGGCCTCCCTGTAGCTTGTGCTTGCTCACATGGTTCCCAGCCCTTGAGGTTCAAAAAGACAGAGGTGTGTTGCCCCCAAGAAGGACTGTGGCTTTCTCTTGGGAACTGAGGATGAGGGGGGACAGCTCAGCTCCTCCACCAGCTGGGGACCAGGACCAGCTAGAAGGTCACTGGGTGTGGTTTTCAAATTGTGGTCCCCAGGCCAGCAACAGCACCCAGGGGCTCATTACAAATGCAAATGCTCAGCCTGCCTGAGGGGAATAGGAGCCCCAGCAGGGTGGGGCCTGCTGCCACAAATCCTAACTACCTCTAGGTGATTCTGATTAAGTGCCTGGTTGAGAACCTCTGGGAGAGGGAGAGGGAGAGGGAGAGGGAGAGGGAGAGGGGGAGAGAGAGAGAGAGAGAGAGAGAGAGAGACAGAGAGAGAGACAGAGAGAGAGAGAGAAGGGGGGGGGGGAGGGAGAGGGCACTAGGCCAGGTGTGGAGTGGTGAGAGAACCACCATCTCAGGTTTAGGGAAATAGGGGGAGGGAAAGAACACAGGGCTGAGACCCGAGGCCTGGGCTCTGTGTTCTTGCTGTGAGATGCACTGTGGGCTGAGGACACCTGTCTGTGCCTCAGTTTCTCTACTGAGTCATTTCCCATAGGCTTATGGGAAATTTCCCATCCTTGGTCCAGGATGGCGGGGGATATAAACGAAGAGAATGCAGAGGGTCCTTCCCTGGCCTTTGTGTTTGGGGGCAGCCCTGGAAGGGCCTCTAGCTGACCGTTTGGCTGCTCCATCTGCGCTCCAGCAGGGCCCAGCTTTAAGCCATCTGGGCTGTTGGGTGAGTCTCCATCCTGACTCTGCCACCCACAGCCTCCCACAACCCCAGCATCTCTATCTCATGGTGATTGCCGTAATTATTGTAATGACACCATTATCTTAATCCCCCAGGGAGAGGGCACTCTGTAGTTTACCTGCACTTTCCTTGGTGGTAATTCACCTGATGCCATTTAACCATTTACCTGCAATTTGGACCCCAACCCTTAGATGAGGGGGAAGGCCCTATAAGGATCGGCCATCTCCCTGGAGCCCTGGGGCCTGAGACTATTAGGCACCCACCTTGAGGCTTCAACAGCCCCTTAGGTAAGAGGGGCAGAAGCTTTTCATAGTTGGCAGCACCATCACAGAGCCCTGGGACAACTGTCCCCACTGCAGTACCAGCCAAAGGGTAAGGGGCTATCTCCAGGCACTGGGTGAGGGAAGGTCTAGAGAGTGTGACTTATAGCCAAGTGTTCAAACCTGGCTCAGAAGGGTTGGGAGCCTAAGGCTTGTTTCCCACACAACTGCAAGTTCCTCCCCAGAGATAAAGACTGAATTTTCCCATCAGGGAAGGTCACAGCTCTGGGGCTTCCCAGCTCTCAGGCTCCCCCCCCACCTCCAAGGTCACTGATGGCTAGAGAAGGGATGTGGTTTAGTGCCAAGGGCAGACAGAAGGTGTCCTTGGGGGCTTGAACCTCATCAGGACCAAGGTGAGTAAGAGTGGCCGAGTTCCCAGGGGTCACTTCCCACAAATACTGGGCAATGTACACAGCCTGTTTCTTTAAGGTCAGAGTTCCTATCCCGGCCCCTCCCCCACCTCCAGGGGCTGATGGAAGGATTAGAAAGGTGGAGGAGTTTAAAGGAGCCTGCCAGGAGGGGGTAGATGAGGTTGTCCTCCCTAGAAAGATGTCTGGGGAGTGACTGATTCCTCTAGTTAGGGCTGGGTTTGATGGTGGAAGCTGCTGACGCAAATGTGTCCTTTTGCTGGAACTTTTGATGTTCCAGAGGGAACTGGTCTAGAGACGTCAGGGGCCCAAGGACTAGTTCCCTGAGTTCTGTGTTTGGCCTTTCCCAATAGAGCCCTCAGGAGACAACACGTGGGATCACCTAGAAAATCATCAGGAAAGATTGGCACTCTGCAAAAGTGACAGGTAGGCAGGGACGGGGGTGAAAGAGACCGAAACCTAGTTCCCAACTCCTCCGGCTCCATCACTGGGGCTCAACAGGTTAGCTCGTCCTTCTGCCCTTCCGAGCAACCCAACTTCTCTTCTCCCAGTCTTCCCCCTTGAGCTTCCGGCGAGACTGTTGCTGAACCTGGAGTCCCGGGACACACACAGTGATTATGGGGACTCTTCCCACCCCTTGAACCGCCCTCAAAATTTGAGGGTGGAGCAGGGGGTTGCTCTTCCATTGTTTCTGAACTGTTTTTCTCCATTTAAATTTTTTTTGGGGTGGGGTACAGGGTGTGTGCCACCATGCTAGGTCCCCAGTTTCCCTTTTGATAGCTGGATCAGAACTTTGTACAAAGTACTTAGAACTAACATTTAAAAGTCCACATTCGGGACAAAAGATGCAGCTGAAGCAGAGAGCTTGCCTATCATATAGAGGCTTGGGGTTCAAACTCCCACACTGCATCCACCAGGCATGGCAGTGCGCACTTGCATTCAAGCCCAGGTCATCACCTGAGACATTCAGAGTTCGAGGTTAGACTCCATCTCAAATAAACACACACAGTAGGCTACGTGACAGCAATCCTAGCACTGGGTACACAGAGACAAGAATGTCATGGGAAGTTCCAGGTGAGTGTGGTCTATGCAGTGGGTTCCAGAATAATCAGGGCTACATAGTGAGACCTCTTGCTTTGAAACCACCCCCACCCCCACCACCAACAACTCCAGAAACCTGTGTTCAGGTCTCCTTTGGGGATGGGCAATCTTTCAGATGTTCTGCAGACCAACTAGGGGCTGATGGGCAAAGAGCCGCCCTGAAGCCTCCCTTGGCCAGGGTCATAGAAACTGTTTGCCTTTGGCAGGGCGACTGCTCAGAGGGCAGTCCAGCCCACAGCATCCACCACACAGCTCTGAAGGGTGCAGCTGGGCTCCTGAGAGCCGACTGGCACCCTTGTTCTGGCCCCACTGATCTCATGGGCTGTGTCTGTGCCCAGCCGCCTGCCCACCATGCTTACCAGCTCGTCAATTCCAGAGAAGGTGTGGTTCGCGTTGTCCACGGAGTAGATCAGTTGGTACACCCCATCGTTGGTCTCACTGTTTCCATAGAAACCGACACCCACTGCAGCACTACAAGCAAAACCCCAAACAAAGGTGATGTAACCAGCAGAGAATACACCTATCTCTCTTTGTGCACATGTGTGTGTGTGCCTGTGCACTGGGAGGCCAGGAGAGGATGCTGGTGCCTTCCTCCATTGCTCTCTGTGTCATTCCCTTGGGACAAAGCCTCTCACTGAGCCTGGAGTTCACTGAAAGGACGATGCTGGCAGCAAGTGAACTGTCTCTGGTCCCCATCCCTAGCGCTGGGATTGCAGACTTGTGAGCTTTCTATGTGGGTGTTGGGAACCCAGACTCAGGTAGGTTCTCGTGTTTGTACAGCAAGCATATCACCCCCTATCTCCTCCATCCAAAAAGTGCTGTCAGTCTTTCTTCCCTGTCCGTCCTTGTACTGAGGATTGAACCTGGGGCCTCAGATAACATAAAGTTTCAGCTTCTGCCTGCCTCCCTCATTTGCCCAGAACCCACTGGGTCCTGATTCATGCTTCGCAGTGGCTGGAACAAACCTCCAATTCTGCCACAAACTGCATCCGATGTTTCAAAGTGGCTCCTTTGTCACCTCACCTCTTGCCTTTTGCTCTCTGAGATAGACACATGAGACAGGGTCTCATGTTATCCCCAGGATGGGTCTCACATTCCCCATATAGCTGAGGATGACCTTGAACTCCTGATCCCCTGTCTCAAAGTCTGGTTTCCAATATCACTATTCAGCCAGGACTCTGAGCAGAGTGTGGGGAGCTGATGTGTGTGTGTGTGTGTGTGTGTGTGTGTGTGTGGTGTGTATGCTCTGGGACCCTCCCTCATGTCCTCACTGACTTTATGGTCTGTAACAGCCCCTCCCAGAATTTCTCCTTAAGAATGATCAGGCTTAGTTTCTCTTCTTTCCTATGGTGTCATATTGATTTTAACCAAAAGCCAAACTTGAAATCCATCTGTGTGAAATTTCATGGCTGGCTTGAATCCAACATTCCAGCCTGAGTACATCATTTGCAATCTTAACTCCGTCATCCATCATATTCTATGTGGTCCTCCCTCCCAGGGATCACAGGACCAAATAAGCAGCTTCCTGAGTTCTCATCCAAAACACTACCTTGGGGGAAAAATAAGTGCAAGAGGGCACGTGTGTGGATGTGCGTGTGTGTGTGTGCGCACACACACACAAACACACGCACACACACACACTGATGCTTACCCTTCCTTCCTTGAGACAGTTGTAGTCTGACTGTCCTGGAACTTGATTTATAGACCAGGCTGGGCTTGAACTCACAGAGATCCACCTGCCTCTGTCTCCCGAGTCCTGGGATTAAAGGCGTGGGCCACCATGCCTGGCTCCCATCAGTGTTCTTTGCATTCAAGCAGTAACACAACCCACGCTCAGGCAGCTTCGCGGCACTGTGGCTCTGTCCGTCTTTCTCCACAGCGTCGCTAGAGGTGTCAAGTTCACAAGCAAAACATTCACATGCAGAAAGCATGCTTAAAAAATAAATTAAAAAACAAACAAACAAAAAAGGCGAAGCAATGGCTGGCTTTTACTGCTGATGTCCTCTTGCCTGGAGCCGGCTGTAGACATGCTGCCCAGAAGGAATCCTGACACCATGGCCCCTTCTGTTTTTGAGCTTTTTCTTCTTCCTCCTTGTTTTCAGTTCAGCTTATTCTGAAAACCTGTCTCCTGATTTTCTTTTCCATTTTATTTTACAAGCATGGGTGTTTTGCCTGAGTATATGTCTAGGCACCACATGTGTGCCTGATGCTCGCGGAGGCCCAATGAAGCGTTACAGCCCCTGGAACTACATGGAAGTTACATACAGCTGCTTGTGAGCCACCGTGTGGCTGCTGAGAAATGAACCCACGTTCTCTAGAAGAGCAGCTGGGGCTCTTAATCGTTGAGCCGTCTTCTCATTCAGCCCCTTGCGTTTTTCTTAACTATAGGTAGGTAATAATTGCTTATTGGACTAGACCACTTAGAGCCATTTTTACTTGCTACAAAATACACATGGCCAAATTACGATGGTGCTATTTGGACACTGGATTAGCCAGCATTCGATGCACTTTAACGGCATTTGTACCTGACAATAGGCTTATCTGGCAGTAATCCTACTGGAAACTTTGGAGCACCAGTAGTGTTCTGTGGATCCAGGGATCGCTGCATTGGAGCAAGCACTGTTGGTGTGTATCTCTGGGTCCCACCTCTCCCTAACCATCCTACACTGGGTAGAGGGTTTTTAGCACCCCAGTTCTTCGTGGGAGCTCTAGCTCGTCTCTGGTCAGATCACCTTCCCATCTGGGCTGGAACTCTTTCCCATAGGCCCCGGCCCCAGCCACAAGTTTCCCCAGTCCTCGGTCTTAGTTCGCTGCTTTGAGGATGGCCTCTCATCTGGCTTTAGTGAGCCCCACACTCCCATCCACATGAGATCATGAACACGTCACCACATATCTTGGCCAAAAGGCAAAGAAACAGTGAATGAATACATTATAATAGAAAAGAAGTATTCGGGAGTAAGGGGTCCCTCCTGCAGACTAGAGCCTAGGACCAGTGCTTCCAACAAGCAGCAAGGGACTCTTACCTTAGAGGGTAGCCACACCCTTCAACATCTCAAGGGGGCGCTACACATTTGAAAAATTTCTACAGACAGAGAAACAAGAAAAACACAGCAACTTCCCAACAGAGGTTGCACACACAGGCTAGGTGTTGGGTGGGTGGGGTGGGCTCCCACACAGTGCTGCGAACCTTCATTTCTCAGTCAGAGCACAGGAGAAGGTCTACCGAAGGGCATTAAAAGCTCCTGATCTCACAAGATAATGGAACTGATTGGGGCTACAGACCCAGGGCAGCTGTGGAAGGTGATGGGGACGCAGAGAAAAGAGATGCCCACTGTCACCTGGTCACCTCAGGGAGGGACCCACGTAGCTGTCAGGTCTGGCTCTAGTCTGGTAGGAGGGTTGGGGGGGACAGTATGCAGACCCCTATCACCACAGTAGGGACTGATATCCCATGCTAGGCCACAAATAGGGCAGTATTCATTTGGGGAGGCAGGTCTGCTCATCCAGGCATTAGCTTGGTCACTGATGAGGGGCCACATGGACATGGGGCATGTCCTGGTCACAGGCGAGCTTTCCCTTGCATGTGTCTGTTGGGTGCCCTCTGCCTACCTGGCCCCTTGTGAGCTGAGTTGAAACCACGGTGTGGCTGCGCCTGGGACACTCACCAGCAGAGGAGCCCGGCCACCACGGCTGTCCAGGTGACGCAGCAGGGGTTGGACTGCTTGGTCTGCACTGTGTGGTCCCGCCGGCAGCAGCATGTACACACCAGGTAAACAGCGAGGAAGATGAGGTTTAGGCCCAGGCCAATGGCAGCTATCACCCCCAGGAAGAGCAGCGACTGAAAGAGAGGGAGGGGCCGTGTCAGCTTCTGGTCCAGCAACGGGGTGGGGAGTCCCGGGAGCCTACTGCATCCTCACGCTCAGCCCTCTAAATAAACAGCCTGCCCTCCATAGGTGCCAGACCGGGGATGGTGGAGAAATGGACAGGATCGGCGACGAGAAGGGTTGGCAAGGAGGGCAGCTGTTGCGACGGCTCACATTATCAAGGGTCTAGAATCAGCTAGGCAATTCAAATCTCTCTCGGTCTCTGTGTGTGTATGTGTGCTTCTAGATCAATTTGATAGAGGTGGGGAGATCCATCAGGAATGTAAGCTGGAGTTCCAGACTGAATATGAAAGGGAAAGCCAGCTGGGGCAGCAGCCTTCAGTCTCTCTTAGGTGACACTAAGAATCACAGATGCCGCCATACCTCGGCCCCACCAGGCCAGACCAGTTTTTAAATCAAAAGGCAATGTGCTCATTCCAAATGCTGGAGCTCTCCAGAATCCTCAGCATTCAGCTCGGTGCTATAGGATGGGCATAAAGGAGCCAGGGTAGATAGGGTAGCTAATCTGTGGTGTCCTCCTTGCTGTACCCTACCAGGGACAGTCAACTGACATGCCAGTGTAGCAGTAAAGTCAGAACGTGGAGAGGGTTCCGTTAGCAGCTCAGGGTTTTCAAAGGGAACCGTTGACTGTCAGAAGGCCTAGGTGTCCCCCTCCACCGCTTCTTCCAATCCCTTGATTTGGCCAGATGGACGCCAGATGGCCCAGGGATCAGTGGCTGTCAGCCAGGACTGGACCTGGCTCTAAGTCAGGCTCCTGAGCTGACAGCTTCCTGGCTTCCCATTCGGCCTCAGCCATGCCCTCATCCAGAGTGTCCCAGTGGGGGTTGCTCTCTCTAGAGCTTTCCTCAGGGAACCTGGGCGGGTGGTAGCAATCATGTGGGCAGAGATCACAGGGAGGCTACCCGCGGTGCTGCTGCGGCTGGTGGCTGCAGGCTGGGTAGACTGTATGGAGATGAACCCTATGGGCAACTGCTCAGCTGCCCTGTATCACTTGGAGGATGCTGGCAGTTCACAGGACCCCTGACTGGGCCGTCCTGATGCTAACACTGGGTGGACAGGCTTCTCATCCTTAGGGACAAATCTGGAAGTGATGAGGTCAACCGGGAGGACAAATGAGGTGTCTCATTTCACTTAGCTTCCTCTTCCATGCTGGGCAACACTCAAGCATGGAAGGGAGCTCCTTCCTCCTCCAGGGAGGTGGAAGGTGGGGCAGCATCTCTGAGCACAGCATCCTCCATAGTCGTCAAGCTGAGGCAGGCCTGGACCACTCACCTGCCCCTTAGAATGACCTCAAAACGCTCCTGTCCAATGAGACAGTGGGAAGTCACTGCCCACCTTCCTGGAAGGCATCTTCCCCTGCAGAGGAGGCTGGGGCAAGGGAGGGATGATTAAGGCTCCCCACACAAAGTCAGCACCCTGCAACTTGCTCTCTGACAGAGCAGGACACCTCCCTGGAGCTGGGGAACCCTGAAGGCCCACCCTGGACCTAGCCAGTCAGAGTCAGAAGTAGGAGGAGTTGAGGATGTGGTCCAGGAGGGGAGTGGTTGCCGAGAAAGCTGGAAGGCCAGGATTTCACCTCCAGCACTGCATAAAATTGGGCCCGGTGATTCACACATATAATCCTATGTAGAGGGGACACCTTGGCTTCCTGACAGCTTCCTGACAGACAACAGCTCTCCCTTTGAAAATTCTGAGCTGCTAGGTGGGCCTGAAGAGGGGAGGATCAGAAGCTCAGTGCCATCTTTGGTTACATACTCGATCTTAAGTCAGTCTGGGCCATATGAGACTCCATCTCAAAGATCAACAACAGCAACAGTGTGGGGGTTTGAATGAAAATGGCCCCACTAGGCCCATAGGGAGTGGCACTACTAGGAGGTGTGGCCTTGTGGGAGGAAATGCGTCACTGGGATGTGTGGGGGTGGGGCGGGGGTGGGCTTTGAAGGTTCAGAAGTTCAAGCCAGGCCCAGTGTCACTCTCTCTTCCTGCTGCCTGCTAAACCAGATATAGAACTCTTGGCTCCTTTCCCAGCACTGTGTCTGCCTGTGTGCTGCCACGCTTCCTGCCATGATAACGGACTAAACCTCTTAACTGTAAGCCAGCCCCCACTAAATGCTTTCCTTTATAAGAGTTGAAATGGTCATGGTGCCTCTTCACAGGAATAAAACCCTAACCAGGACAAACAACAAAATCCCAAAGAACAGAGCAAAACCAGAGCTGACCCCATGCTAACTGCATCTCACTCAAGTGCAGAAGCAACAGATTAACGTCAACAGGTGAGCCTTCCGCCCCCCACCCCGCCCATCCTGCCACACACCCCAGTATTCAGCTTCTTCATGAAATTGACTCACTCTTCAGGACACACAGAGCCTTGGGGGTGCAATTACCACTGTTGGGTTTGTTTGTTTGTTTGTTTAATGTGCACTGATGTTTTGCCATGAGTATTAGGTACCCTGGAACTGGAACTATAGAAAATTGTGAGCTGCCATGTGGGTGCTGGGAATTGAACCTGAGTCCTCTGGAAGAGCAGTCAGTGCTCTTAACAATTGAGCCATCTCTCCAGCCCCACCACTGTTGGCTTTTAAACTTAATTATTTTTTATTTTTAGGTAGGGTCTCTGATGAAGGAAGCAGTTTGTTGGTTCCCAGTTGCTCAGCCCCGAAATAAACATACAGAAACTATATTATTTAAATCACTGTTTGGCTCATTAGCTCTAGCCTCTTAGTGGTTAACTCTTATATCTTTGACCCATCTCTATTAATCTGTGTATCGCCACATGGCTGTGGCTTACTGGATAAAGTTCCGTCCATCTGTCTCCTGCAGGGCTACATGGCTTCTCTCTGACTCTGCCTCCTTTCTCCCAGCATTCAGTTTAGTTTTCCGCATCTACCTCTATTCCCCACGCAGGCCCAAGACAGTTTTCTTTATTAACCAATGGTATTCGCAGCAGACAGAGGGGACTCCCACATCAGCTCTCCACACTTGAGTCCTTGAGCTCACTGTGTAGCCCAGTTTTACCTAGTCCTGTTGGTGTCCCTCTCTTGTAAGTGCTAGGATGATGTGTTCCTACCACATCCAGCTCTAGAAATGACATTCTGTGGCTGGACATGGCGGCACAGATCTGTGCCCATCATCCTAGCAATCAAGGAAGTAAGGCTGGCCTGGACTTCAGAATGAGATTTTGTTTCCAAAAACTAAAAGTAAGCCCCACCTCACTCTTTTCTCACAAGCCCTGAAATCTCACCACCAAGAAACAGGCATTCCCCCTGGACAACCTGCAAGCCACTGTGTGTCTATATGCACCATGACCCAGCATCTCTACTTCATAGAGAGGAGGGGTGTGTCACCCCCACAAGATCCACATACAAAAGTCCACAGTCACTCAGCTCAGCGGTAGTCAGCAAACACTGGAAACGGCACTTAGCACACGCCTGGTGCTGGAGTCATATGATGGAACACTACACAGGCATGAGAGGGTACCAGCAGCTACGTATGATATGGGTAAACCTAACAGAGTAGGGAAGGGGCAACAGACCATACTCAGTGCCGTCAGAGGTGATCACCTGTGGCAACTGAGGTGGAGGCGGATGCCACAGTGCCTTGGGTAGTCAAGGGTACACTTGGCCAGGATAATGTATTACATACAAGGTGAGGGCTGCGGAGAGGATTTGGTGGTAAGAATACTTGCCGACCAGTATGGAGACTTGAGTTTGGATCCTGGCTCCCACTGAAAAGTCTGAGTATGGTCATATACATGCACACACGCATGCGTGCACACACACGCGCGCACACACACACACATAACCTGTAACCCCAGATCTATGGAGGGAAGACAGGAAGGAGGCTTGTTGGCTCCCCCACCTTGTTCCAAACACAGTGACAGACCCTGTCTCATGGAAGTAGCGCTGAGTATGATGGAGCCAGACATCTAATGTCTCCTTCTGTCCTCCATGTATGAAAAGGCATGTGCATATGCACACATGTGTGTATCCATCACCACACACACAGACACAGTTTTTAAAATAAGAAAATTATCCAGGTGGTGGTGGTGCACACCTTTAATCCCAGCACTCATGAGACAGAGGCAGGCAGATCTCTGTAAGTTCGAGGCCAGCCTGGTCTACAAAGTGAGTTCCAGGACGGAACTACACGGTTACACAGAGAACCCTGTCTTGGGAGACAGGGGGATTGATTAAGCTGAAGAGTTAAGAATAGACATATTGCATTAAGTTATAATGAATAAATATATAATTTACATTTTTATTACATTTATTTAGTTAAGTGTGGGGGCACACACATGCCATGCCTCTAGTGTGGGAGTCAGAGGACAACTTTAGGGTGTCAGTTCTCATCTTATGCAGTGTGGACCACGGGTACTGAATTCACATCATCAGGCTTGGTGGCAAGTGTCTTTACTCTCTGAGCCATTTCACCGGCCCCAGAAGGTATTTTCAATAGTAATGACTGGTGTTGCCCAGCTAATGACCCAGCTACCTTCACTCCCAGGAGGGTCTCCTCTGTGGTCCCCCCAAGCAGAAGGAACCATTGACTCTACCAGGTGTCCCCACCCAGTCTCTATAAACCTGACCCACCAGCTCTCCACAGCTGGTTGCTGGATTTCTGATTCCTGGAAATTATGAGCCTAGCTTTCCTGCGGGGCCCTGAACTCCTGAGCCCAGATTTCCTGGACAGCTCTGGGTCTGGGCCCTCTCCAGGCCAGGCAGTTAGCCTCATTAGGTCAATGTATAACAGGTCAGGGAAAAATGGCTGTGAATAGGAAGCCCACATATAGGTGGGGTAGGGCCTGTTAGTTGTTCACCCCATGAGTCCTAGGCACTAAAGGAGGAGCTGGAAACTGGGCTGTCCATGGGCCAAGGACCAAGGGACAGAAAGGAAAGGAAATTAGGAAAGAGAGAGGGGGTGGGGAAGACAGAGGGAGCATAGCCAACGTGGTGCCACCTGCTGCTCTAACAGGCCATTATGTCTCTGTTCCTAATTAGTGTATGGGCAGGATAGGAGTGGGGATGGAGGACGGGTGGATAATTCCACTCATACACACGCAAGCGATCGCCAACATCCACATCGCCCTGCGACTCCTACCGCCCCACCCCTCCCACCTTACACCACCACTGCGGCCTGCCCAGCACCATGCCCATCATCAAAGCTCCTTCAGTTCTTCCTGGTTTATCATCTGTAGTCAGCACCACCCCAGGACTCGGGTCAGGCAGACAGCAGCAGCCACTGTAGACAGACACCGAGGGAGTACGGGCAACTTGAGTGGTGTGCTAGCCTCATGCTCTCCAGGGAGAACACCACCTCAAAGCTAGGGAAGGGTTAATCCCTTGGGGAACTGGCGTGACTGCCTGATGACCATGACTCCAACTTCAAATGGAATGAACGGGCTTCCTCATCCCGACCTTGGCTCATCTCCCACAGGGCTGGGTTCTGAAAGTCTGTATTTTCCTCCTCAGATCTGCCTCCAGCTGAGCCAGAGCATCCTGTTGTTCTCCCAAAATTCCACACTCTGTTCCTTCTATACTCAGCTGGGTCAAAAAAAAAAAAAAGATAGGATCTATAGCCCAGGCTGGTCCTCAAACTGCATATGAAGCCAAGAGTTATTTTTTGTTTGTGTTTATATTATTATTATTGTTATTTAGGCAGGATCTTTCTAAATCCCCGGCTGTCCTGGAATTTACCGTGTATGCCAGGTTGGTCTAGAACTCACAAAGATCCACTGGCCTCTGCTTTCTAAGTGCTGGGATGGAGGCATGTGTTTAACATATGCAGATTTTTTGGTTGCTGGGGATGCCATTCAGGACTTTGTGGATGCGTGTTAGGCAAGAACTCCCAACTAAGCTACATCTTCAACTTCTCACAGGGGACTCTCAGGGGAGTCTGTGAACTGAGACGTGGGAAAATCCAAGTCAAATTCTAACAATGAACACCTTCCTAACACATGTCCTGAGAAGGCCTGGATGGATGTGCTGTTCACAGACCCAACAGGAAGTACTGTGGACATGACATCATCAGGGTCTGGCCTCTCCTGAGTAGCTGGTAGATGATGAGGGTGACAATTCCCCAGATGAGAAGGGAACCGAAGTGGCTTTAGAGAGTCACAACCCTGGTGTGGGAAGTCCTTCTGTATGTGTGTTGCTTTTATTGGGTAATGAACAAAGAAACTGCTTTGAGCCTATTACAGGGCAGAACAGAGCTAGGTGGGGAAAACTAAACTGAATGCTGGGAAAAAAGAAGGCAGAGTCAGGAGACACCATGTAGCCACCGCCGGGAACAGACAAGTCTGAATCTTGCAGGTAGGCCATGAGCCTCTTGATAAAATATAAAATAACAGAAATGGGTTAAATTAAAATGTAAGAGCTAGTCAATAAGAAGCTAGAGCTAATAGGCCAAGCAGTGATTTCATTAATACAGTTTCTGTGTGGTTATTTCAGGGCTAAGCAGCCAGGAACAAACAAGTGGCCTCCTATAACACCGTTCAACTTTGTAACTTTCTAATCATCCTTAGCACTGCCAATTGAGCACCCAAGCCAGTTGGGGTGTCCTTTCCATGTGGAGATTATGGCTGTCTGCTTCCCACCTGTGAGCTCTCCGGCCCTTTTGCTACTTCTCCAGAGCAGGGATCAGATCATCTCTCACTTCCAGGTTTGCTCTCCTGTAGCGGGGATGAGATCTGGGATGGAAAGCTAGGCTACCCCCTGTTACAGTTACAGTTCCATAAAATTCCTGATCCACTGCCCTGTCAGCTTCTGCTGGGCCCAGAGGCACTTTCTCCAAATGGCTGGGGATGTAGAGGTTTCTGAGGACTCAGACTCAAGTTCAATGGGGAGAAGTGTGGAGGCCAAAAAATGTAGGCCCATTTCCACCTTGTCTGTTGGATCAGAGTGTTTGGAGACTGACAGGCATAATTACACCTCCTAATTCAGGAGGTGGTTGCCTGGCTCTTTTGAAATTAAGATAGCTAAATGCCATCTTGATGGGTGGTCAGGATATGCAAATGCACTTTTGTTCCTCCTTTTGTAACTATGAGGTCACTTAGGGAAGGATGGTCTTCAGCATATGTGACCTAGGGCATTTTAGCTACCTAGAGGACAGAATGCTGAAGATTTGATGTCTCAGAGTGATAAGGGCATTGACTGTGAGTTAACCTTTTGTATTATGTTAATAAAGTCTTTTGTTACCTTTAGTTTATATTGGGCACAGATTATGGCATGATGGCACCAAGGCGACCTTTGCTAAGGCAAAGTGAAAAACAACAACAACAACAACACCCTTGCACTGGATTATAAAAAAGACCCGATCCTATATTAATTTGGGGGTCGAGAATGTGTTTGTGTTTTTTTTTTCCCACAGGAAGAAAATAAACCTGGATGAGATGACTGCATATACAGAAAAGGCATCCAGCCCCAATGACATGGTAGCTGCTACCGCCCCCACAGAGGAGTACCAGCCCTGATGACATGGTAGTCACTGATTCTGATGACTCCATAGGAGAAGTGAAAAGAGGTTCCTGAGCCCCCCCACCCCATCCTGACTTCTTGTAAGCACCACGCTGCAGGCCGAGAAAAACCTGAACCAATCATCCTGAAAACACCTTGCTGCAGTCTGACAAGGGAGAGAAGATCGTGGTGATGACTGGTGATTTCCAGCCTCTTGATGGACTTGCTACGCAGACTTCCGGACCTAGTGAGTCCTGTTTACCGTGGAGCTGGACCAGAAACACAGACTGAACATTTGATTGTTCACTGTTTGGGACACAGAACTCATTTTGACAGTGTGGTATTCCATCAGCTGTTGAAATACTGGACCTGAGAACTGAGACCTAAACTTTCCCCTCAGAGGAAAAAGGACTCATTACAAGGAGTGGGAAGTCCTCTTCAGTATGAGGAGGGTGGCCTAAGGGCTAAGGGTGTTGCTGCTGCTCAGAGACTAGACAATTACTTAAAAGCAGCAATGCCGCTGGACTCTCACCCATCAGAAAAACTTTTCTTGTTTTTTGATTACAATGGATTTAAGAGAATTGTGATATGACAAATTGTGGGTTTATTGTTAATTTCCATTCTAGAATTATGGTATTGACCGGTTAATGTTTGTGGCTACTTTAGTTCCCCATAAGAAGTTAAGAAAAGTTTTGACATTTCCTATGAGCACTTGGATTTGACATGTTTGGTAAGAAATTTAGACTTTTTTTTTTTTGTGGTTTTTTGAGACAAGGTTTCTTTGTAGCTTTGGAGCCTGTCCTGGAACTAGCTCTTGTTGACCAGGCTGGCCTTGAACTCACAGAGATCCACCTGCCTCTGCCTCCCAAGTGCTGGGATTAAAGGCGTGCACCACCACTTCTCCAGACCAACTGGAAAGGACATTCCCAACCCTGATGATCCCCCTCTCCTTTAATTAGGAGACTGCAGTTATTAGTAGCATGATTATTCACAAAACACTACCTAATTGCAGATGAACTCTCTTGACAAAAAATTGTCTCAGAGACACAGAGCCCAAAAGTATTTTTCTCCTTTAATCCCATGCTTACAGAGGTCGGCAGTCAGTGATGGGTCTGATCCCCCCCTCTCAGGCACCTAGGACATGGATGCGTGTTTCAAAGAAGGGCGTGTCTGGGAAATGGGGAAGTGGTCACCTGAGGCGGATATGATCATCTGTCCTGTTGCAGAAGCACAGGCTTTATTAAAATTAATAAAAAAGAGGAATTGTAGAGGCCAAAAAAAATGTAGGCCCATTTCCACCTTGTCTGCTGGTTAGAGAATTTGGAGACTGACAGGCATAATCGCACCTCCTAACTTTGGAGGTGGTTACCTGGCTCTTTCGAAATTAAGATAGCTCAACGTGCCAGGCAGTGGTGGCGCACACTTTTAATCCCAGCACTCAGAGGCAGAGACAGGCTGATCTCTGTGAGTTCTAGGCCAGCCTGGTCTACAAGAGCTAGTCCCAGGCCAGGCTCCAAAACTACTGAGAAACCCTGTCTCAAAAACCAAAAAAAAATAAAAAAATAAAAAAAAAACCAATACCATCATGAGGGGTGGTCAGGATATGCAAATGCACTTCTGCTCCTCCTTTTGTAACTATGAGGTCACCTAGGGAAGGATGGTCTTCAGCATATGTGACCTAGAGCTCCTTAGCTACCTAGAGACAGAATGCTAAGGATTTGATGTCTCAGAGTGATAAGGCCATTGACTGTGTGAGTTACCTTTTGTGTCATGTTAATAAAGTCTTTTGTTACCTTTCCCCTCCCCCCCTTGACATTGGGTATAAAAGCTGTGGTAAAATAAATGCAGGTGATTTCAGGAGATCAATAATCCCTGTAATACCCCTCTGGTACTGTCTTATGGTTTCTGTCTTATTGTTTTATGTGTCTTCGTATTCTTATATTTCTTCAATTCCCATGGCTCTACCCTGGTAAGAAGTATTTACGTCGAGGCCGGTCCTTGATGGAGAAGATGAGGAGGATTAGCATATTAGAATAGGGACTTCTAGGGTGCCCAAAGTCCCCAGGCAGAAGCCAGGAGTGGTAACACACAACTGTAATTCCAGATCTTAGGGTGGGAGGCAGATGGATTACCAGCTGGAAGCTAGCCTCAACTACATTGGGACACTCGCCTCAAAAATAATAAATAAATAAATAAATAAATAAATAAATAAATGGGAGGAGCGAGTGGGGATGTAACGTGCTTCCCTAGCACGTGGGAAACCTTGGGTTCCAACCCCAGCACTCCATTAACAGGGCATGGTGACACAGACCTGTAATTCCAGCACTGAGGAGGTAGAGAGGCAAGAGTATCAGAAGTTCAATATCATCCTTGCTATGTGGTGAACTCAAGGCAAGTCTGAACTACATAAAACCCTATCTCCAATCAATCAATCAATCAATCAATCAATCAATCAAGAGAGGGCAAGATGGCTCTGCAATTAAGAGCACTGGTTGCTCTTGTAGAGGGCAGGGGTTCAGTTTCCATCACCTACAGGGGGTCTCCCATCTCCTCTGTAACTCCAGTTCCAGGGCATCTACTCCCCTCTTCTCACCTCTGCTAGTCAGGAAAAAAAAAATCCCAGGAAGCAATCAGAGCCCTTCTTTCTCAGGGAAGTTCTGGATCACAGAACGTGCTTACCAAGTGGCCCTGCTCATAAGGAGGTCTGCTCCTCTATGCCCTAGTTTCCTTGCTCGGTCCCAGCACACAGAGTCATTCCTGGAGCCTAACTGCCTATTTCCAGCCTAGCAACACACGTGTGTGAATACACACATGCACACACACACAGATCCTAAAGTCCACATTGTGACTTTCCCATGCATTTTCCAGTCTCCCCTGCTCAGGGCCTTTAGTTCTCCTCTTCTCCATTTTATAGGGCACAGTCCTTAGACAGACATCATGTCAAGACCGTTTGTCTAATGATTGCATCACTGGGTCTGGCTATGTCCTGTGCAAATGCCTGCACTGTGCGTGCTCTGTAGAGTAACTCATGGGATTACATGCAGGTGAGAGGGGAAATCTCATCTGCCTGTGCTCACACAGCCATAGAACTGGAATCCCACCCAACCAGTGGAATGGCAATGCCCCTGCCTCAAACTATGTTGGCTTCAGAGATGCCTCAGTCACTGCTGCCCTGCTTATCCATCTCCCAGGCCCTGGCACAACACTCAGCCTCAAATTAAGTTTGCTGAGCATCAAGATGACTTACTTACGCTAGAAGGCACCCAGTCTACACTGCGAGTTCATCAGCTGCCTGACTCCAGGGCTCAGTACGAAAGAGACCCATGGTCAGACAACAAGAGAACCTATCAAAATAGGAGTGGCCTTAAATAACACCCCATGCTAGACTTTCATGACGGCCCACCACAGCCATCTCACAGGGTTTTACTTCCACTCATTGCTGGACCAGGATGGAAGCAGGGGTAGGTACAGTGGTCATGCAAAAGAAAAAAAAACAAAGGTTTGGGGCTTAGGGACTGGGACTCACCAGTACAGCTGCCATCTAGCTATAGACTGGGGGTGGGTGGAGTCAGGCTTGGGCTGTGGGGGGGGTGACCGAGCACCCACACCATACAGGTCTCCTTGACCCAACTAAGGGGCTAGATTTCTTCAAGGAGAGAGGAGAAAACTATGATTGGGACCCAGAGCACAGTCTCTGGGATCTCTCCACACCCCCATCACAGCTGCTGTTTGGAAACCATATCCGTCTCTTTTCAAACCCTGGCTGAAGGAAGACTCCCTGGAGCTGGGCCGGTAGACACTGGTCCGCAGGGAACACGCCTTCCTTCCAGGACCAGACAAGATGTTTGTGGGAGGGGGGCTGGGGGAGAAGGGTGGGGGGGCGGGGATTGGGGGGTCGTATAGTGCTGCATTGCCTGGGGGTGACAGTACCCAACCCCAACAACACAAAGGGGTTCCATCCTCCCAGAAGAGCAGGTGTTGACTGCCCAAGCCTGCAAGCAGCAGGGTCATTGAAAGTTATAATTAGACTCTCTGGTACTGGCTCGTGGGCAGTGCATAGCACGGGGATCAGGAGCCCCTGGCCTCAGAATGAGGACTGTCTGGGAGGGCAAATAAGCCACTCCTGGGTACTGGCTAGAGAGGCTCTGCTCGGTCAGACTGCCCCACAACGGCGATCAGGAGATGGTGCCTTGCCACTGCTGGTAGAGGTCAAAGTCCGACATGGGCACAGAGCTCTGAACTGATAATGGCCCTCTTCCCAGGTTGCCCCAACCCCTGAATCTATGACCTAGTGAGGGAACTGACTCAGCCGGGGCCGCTGTGGGTTTGACCGCGGCTGAGACGGGCTGAGAGACTGTAGCTGGGTCTGGAAGGGGGATCAGAAGCCTGGACCTGCCCACCAAACCCGCAGCGGGAAGGCCCTGTTTATCAGGGACAACTCAGAAGTACAGAGTGTAGCTGGCACAGGAACCAGGACCTTGGAATTTCAGAGCCTAGAGGGTGTAGGGATGCCAGGACAGACAGGACAGTTGCAGGATGTCTGAGACGAGGAAAAGTCACCTTCTTTCCTTGACTCAAACAGCTTTGGGTTCTTGGCGTCCAAGAGGTTAGTCACCTCTCAATCCCGCTGCCTTTGAGAAGGGAAGAGGCAGAGGTATTGGCAGCTGGGGCTGGGGAAAGGAGCACTAAGGACTCTGGACGCTCAAGTCTGTTTCTGTCTAAACTTCTCTCAGGCCGTCAGGACCCGGAGAAGAAGCGTCTGATATTGTAGTCTTCGGAGGGGAACTTCGGGGAACCCCTTCTCACCCACCTCGGCCGCCAGTCACCCTGACTCAGATGCCCCACCCCCATCGTCAGTCTCCGGGTGGCTCAGCCTCCGCCTCCTGGGCGCAGCCTCCGCGTCTTTCCTCTCTTCCTCTGGGCACTCTAACTCCCATCTTTCCAGCTCTCCGAACCCCGAGGTTCCCAGCCAGGACTAGCGTTCCAGACAAGGGTTTCGGCAGAGCGGAGGGCACTAAACTGGGGTCCGAGAAACGCGGAGACGCGGGTTGCTGAGGCAAGAGAGGTTGAATCAGGAACCTGGGCGCGACCAGACCAGCTCTGGCTCCCTCTCTGAGGGTCCCTTTCAAAAGTGGCTCAGATCTGCGACGCGTGGACTTACCTCCTGGTAAGTCTCGTCGCCGGGACTGAAGGTGCTGTCCACCCGCTGCAGGCGCAGGTTGAGGTGAGGGACGCTGTGAAGCCACACAACCCACCAGGGCGCGATGTACTCCACGCGCGCCGCCGGCATGGCTTGGACAAGCTGCAGCCGGTCCGCCGCAAATGCCACGGCCGCTACTACCGCCAGGCACAGGACGCGAGCGGAACCCGCCCCGCCTCGGCTCCGCCCCAAGTCCAGCCCGAGGCTAGGACACGCCCCGCCTTGCACAAGGCTCTTACCCTAAGCCCTGGCCGGTCTCGCTTTCAGGACCCCTTCCTGCACCCACCCACCACAGAAATTAGACCCCAAAGCGTCCACTGATCCGATGGGCGAAAAGGTGTGAAGAGAAGTGAATGTCAGTCCTTAAACTGTGATGCCTTTCTATCACAGCAAGATTGTGGACATTTGATAGTGTATGCCTTACGATGGGAAGGCAAAAAGACCATGAGTTCAAAGGTCATCCTCAGGTTGGTAGTGAGTTGAAGGCCAGCCTAGGCTATGTGAGCCCTATCTTAAAAAAAAAAAAAAAAGAAAGAAAGAAAGAAAAGAGACCACAAAGTGGCCAGTGGACACATAATTAGTAATTTTGGCCTAGGAGGCTGGGTTAGTCCTAAATTCGTCCTTCCATTATCTTCTCTTTCCTAGACCACGTCTCACTATGTAGTGCTGGCTGCCCTGGAACTAGAGACTAGGCTGACCTTGTAATCAAAGGCCTCTGCCTGGGATTAAAGGTGTGTGCCATCCACATCCAGATTGTTTATTGCAGTTGGGGTTAGAACCCTTTGGTTAGAATCTGGCACACGCCTTTAATCCCAGCACTGGGAGGCAGAGGCGGGCGGATCTCTGAGGCCAGCCTGGTCTACAAGAGCTAGTTCCAGGACAGGCTCCAAAGCTGCAGTACAGAGAAACCCTGCCTCGAGAAAAGTGCAGAGCTCCCGGCCCAAGCACTGGGTGACCAGTGCAAGGATCTGGGGCAAGAGGCAGGTAGTGGGCAGGTAAGGGTCAGCGGGACACAGTGCTGGGTAGTCAGCGGGAGGACACCTGGTGCTGTAGGCAGAGGGGACCTCAGAGATCTAGCTTGGAGAGCCCACTAGGTGCTGCTAGTGTCCTGGAAATGGTGAGGGACACATGTACTGCTGGTGGGAGAACAGTCGTGGGATCTCCATCCCTTTAGTCAGAGGCTTTTGGGGATTACGAACCCTACGGCCTGGTCTTGTCTGTGGATGTGGCAGTTTAAAGACTGAGGGAAAGGGTCCCACTCTCTGGCTCCCACACTGGTTGGAGTGGTGTGGGCGGCTTGATCTTCACCGCTGGGCAGAACAACCGCCAAAGGCAGCCTGATCAGCCATGATGTCTAACTCGTTCTGTATCAGTGCGTGTTTAACCCTATTTTGCACCTAAATTCTTGAGGACCATTAACAGAGAACAGATGCCCTTGCTCTGTCCTGCTCTGCCCAGCCACTGGGGCCTCTCTCTCCTCACCATCACTCCATCTTGTAGTTGCTGAACCTGGTTAAAGATTTATTTATTATGCAGTGTCCTGCTTGCATGTATGCATGCAGGCCAGAAGAGGGCATCAGATCTCATTAAAGATGACTGTAAACCACCATGTGGTTGCTGGGAATTGCTTAACCTGAGCCATCTCTCCAGTACCCAGCAGGGGAGGTTTTACACCTCTTTACCCTGTCCCAAATAAAAAATAATGCAGTAAGGAGTAGAGAAAAGGGAATGGAGGGGAGGTGAGGCTGGTTGAAGCAAGCAAGGGTCAAATATGCCCTCGGCCTCTGAACCTGATACAGTCAGCCCTTCAGAAGATCCAGAGGTGCTGCCCAGTGTCCTGCATATCTGTCCTGTGTTTCAGAGCCCTACATTGGCATATTTGGGGATGCCTCCTGAGGGGACTAAGTGAGATGAGGTGACGAGGGGAGTTACTAGTGTCTCAGGTGGATTCTGAGTGGCAGATGGGAATCTTGTGGGATCAGGGACCAGTGGGCAGGAGAGAAAGGGCTGAGCAGCTGTGGCTGCTTCCCAGGGGAGCTGATGGAAATATTCTGTGCGACTGAGCAGCGGTTAAGATTCAAAGATCACCGGGTGGTGGTGGCATACGCCTTTAATCCCAACACTCAGGAGGCAAAAGCAGGTGGATCTCGTGAGTGAGGCCAGCCTGGTCTACAAAAGCTAGTTCCAGGACAGGCATCAAAGCTACAGAGAAACCCTGTCTTGAAAAAAACCAAGATTCGTAGACTACACCCAGAAGGGTCTTTCTTCCCATCTTTATCCCTGCTACCCCTACCTCGAGGGTTTCTCAGTAACAGTCATGACATTGCCAGAACTCACTCTGTAGATCAGGCTGACCTCAAACTCATCTGCCTGACTCTTGAGTACTGGGATTAAAGGTGTGCACAGCTGGCTCCCTTTTTCTATTAAGACAGGGTCTTGTTAGGTAGCCCAGGCTGGCAATCCTGCTTGTTTTCCAGGTACTGAGATCTCAAGTGTATTCTGATACATGTAAATTACACAGAGAAAAACAGCTGGCATGGTGACCTATGCCCACGAGCCTGAGATTGCAGCACTCAGGAAGTGGAGGGTCACAAGCTCAAGGCAGCCCAGGCAATGTGGGAGGGCCTCAAGAGAAAACTTTTACCCCGTTCCAAATAAAAAATAATGCAATAAGGGGTAGAGAAAAGGGAATGGAGGGGGAGTGAGGCTGGTTGAAGCAAGCAAGGAGCAAATATGCCCTCGGCCTCTGAACCTGATACTGCCAGCCCTTCAGTCAGAAGATCCGGAGGTGATGCCCAGTGTCCTGCATACCTGTCCTCAGTGACCCCAGGATAAAACCGTTCATGTCCCCAAGTAGTAACTTTTGTGATTTTGAACCTGGTGCAGAGTCAGAGGATCTGCACTGCAACAGCAAAGTTCTGAGCGTCTCCTCGGGAGACCAGAGTCCGCTGAGCACTCTAGCTGCTCCCGGTATACGAGGCAGAGGGGCAGCCAACCAGCAGTCAACCATTGCAGAGCTCAGTGCGCCCTACACTGACAAACACCAGCTGGAACCTTAGCAGGGTGCCCTGCCACCTGAGGGCACAAAGACATTATTGAGTCTCTAGAGCCAGCCTGGACCACAGAAGTACCCTACGTGATTCAGGCTTGCCAGGGTAGGAGGCACGGCATGAAAAGGCGCCTTCAGTGGACAATGCCAGACAAATCCTGTCAGTCTCCTAGGAGCCAGGGAGTCTTTGAGAAATATGCTGGAAACAAACAAAAAAGCCAATGCTGTAAACTGTCCTAGAATCTGTTAACACCGTGGGTTCTAGCCCATCCCACCCACTCCTGGGATAAACAAAACCATCTTCCATGAGCTCACAGCTCGTGCAACAATCTCCAGCATGCACGTCTCACTTCTAGCTACAACCTGCTTGTTTAAGTATTCAACAACCCTCTGCTGCACTACACTGCCTAAGAGCAGAGAAACAGCTGACAACCGTAGGCACTCACCGTACCTACAGGCCCTGCACTCAGGTGGAGGCAGGAGGATGGATTTAAGCCAGTCTGGGATCTTATCTCCAACAGCCCCCACCACTACTTATGTGGCTCATTCACAATACTGTAGTAGGGTGCCACCTGGTGGTGAACCCAGTGTGGTTCAAGGCTGGACAGGAACAGTTAACTTTGCCTTATTTTTTGACAATTCTTGAAAATTTGTCTACTTACTAAAAAAAAAAATTATGTGTCATTTTGCTTGCATATATGTATGTGCACATGTACAATGCAATGCCCAGAGGCATTGGAGCCCCACTTCTTCCTACTCCCAGGCTGTTCATGGTAGACACCCCTGATTCTGTCCTGCATTCACCCCACTAATCTTGCCCCCTCCCCAGGAATGCTTCTTTCCTGAGCACCCAGAGGATATTCCAAGGACGGATGTCCAAGGAGGATGGGCAGCGCAGGTGACCCACCCCACAGACCACTTCCAGCCCTGGGAGCACAAACTGCCTTCCACCCCAGCAGCATCACTTCCCATTAAAGACTGAGGACACATACGATCTTTTAGAGTTTTTAATAGTCAAACACAGAGGTCTGCTTCATTTCAGCTCCTTTACTGCCAAGCCTGGGGAAAGAAAGAAAGATGGTTGACACGAACGGTCCCCGCAGACCTCGCCCACTGCATTCCACAGGCTCCTCCCTCTGCAAACTCGGGATTATCCCCGAGTATGGTCCTGTGAGGATTAAATCAACTATAAACTGCCTAGGGCCAAGGAAGCTATTTTGGGGATCAGACAGAACCTAAGAATCACAACCATGCCCCAGCACCGATCACAGTGAAGACAAATACCTCCCACAAAGTGGCTCTCACCTGGCCACCTTCACCAACCACTGTCTCAGGCTTACTTACCAGGGGGCAGGGACTGTTTCAACTTCTCGGCTTTCTCCTTGTCTGTGATGACCAGGGTGTAAAGGTACCTGCTGCAGCGAACCTTGAACTTCACATTATCCTTGTTCTTCTTGATCTTGACAGCTGCAAAGAGATCAGAATTAAGGATGAAGCCGAGGGCCTGGAGAGATGGTTCAGCAGTTAAGGGCATTGGCTACTCTTCCAGAGGTCCTGAGTTCAATTTCCAACTACAAAGCATGGCGGCTTTTACCATCTGTAATGAGATGTGGTGTTCTCTGCCGTGTAGGCATACATAATAAATACATCTTAAAAAAGAACCAGTAGAGAACCACACCAGTCATAAGCTTTAAATTTCTGCCAGTGGTACAGAACGAGTGGCCACAACTGGCCAGACAGCTGAACAAGCTCCCACCTCCTCATTCTCTCCCCCTGCCTTCAAACGCTGACCATACTGGAAAGCTATATTTCCCTCCATATATACTTAATGGGTCTTGGGGCTTACTCAACTCATTTGTGCATGCACACAAAATCTACACTTGGGGGGCTGGAGAGATGGCTCAGAGGTTAAGAGCACTGCCTGTTCTTCCAAAGGTCCTGAGTTCAATTCCCAGCAACCACATGATGGCTCAAACCATCTGTAAAGGGGTCTGGTGCCCTCTTCTGGCCTGCAGGCATACATACAGGCAGAATATTGTACACATAATAAATAAATACTTAAAAAAACTACACTTGGCACCCTAAACACAGCACCCCAGAACACTCTAAAATGACCTACGACAACCCTTTAAAGGGACATCTGTAAAGGAGGCAAAGGGGTTATCTGCTGGGATTAACACCTTTCTAGCACTCCACTCCTGGAAACCAAGCACTCTGCACACAAGAATACTCTGGACACGCAGAGCCCCTTCTCTCTTTCAGTGTGCAGGGAAGTTTCTCCTGAATTTTTGTGGAATGCGGCTCTTAAAAAAATTCCAGCACTCAGGAGGCAGAGGAAGGTGGATCTCTGAGTTTGAGGCTAACCTGGTCTACAGAACAAATTCCAAGACAGGAAGGGTTCCTCAGAGAAACCCTGTCTCTAACTACCCGCCCCCCAACCCTTATGAACTTTGTAGCTATGTGTAAATGTGTGTGTATATCTGTGTAAGGCATGGGCATGCGAATGCAGGTGCCTGGAGTCCGAGGATGCTGGGAGCCAAACTCTGCAAGAACATCAAGGGCCATCAGCCCCCCCCCCCATTTCTTTGTCCTGGAATTCAGTGATCTTCAGATGTCTCCTGCCTCTATTGGGATTAAAAGCATGTACCATTACTTGGTCGGGGCTCTTAACTCTTAATCCATCTCTCCAGTCCCAGTTTCCTGGTCCTGTACTGCACAATAATCTTGTGACTCCAGCTCAGACAAGTTCCAGGTGCACCTCAAATCCAAACCATACTGTTTGTGTTCCAAAGTGGAGACATTTCCAAACTCACAGCACACATCTACTCCCTAGAGGGAGTGGGCCATTCTGGGTACTTGTCAAATCCCTGGCTCCAAGTTCCTTGCAAACCTTTCTTATACTACCCACAACTCCCCGCTATAAAAGCCATGAAGTGCCTCATGCATGAAAGACTAGGGGCACAGGATTAGCGTGTATTCTCAACTCCACCTGTCAGTAACTGCTTCGGGGACAGGGCACTTCACAGGAAGCACTGGGGCTCAGAGCCTGCTCAAGGCACTAGCTACGCAGACTTTTATACCGGGTCCAGACACCAGGACCACATCATTCTGTGCCGCACTGCCTCTGGCAGTTACCACAGCCCTGAAATTTAAGTCAAACAGTATTTCTGGATGTGACCGAGTTCTTTAGACAGGGTCTCATGTAGTTGGGCAGATCCTGAATTCGCTGTGTGGCCGAGGAGAACCTTGAAATGTTCCTGATCCTTCTGCCTCCACCAAAAGTGCTGAAGTTACAGGGGTGCTTGACCATGTCATTAAGCCAGTGCTGGGAAATGAACCCAGGGCCTCAGGAGTGCTAAGTAGATGCTTGCATACCCTCTGGCTCCCAGCACTACTTTAAGGCCAGCCATACCATGCATGATATAGCAACTCCACTTCTGGGTCAATACCCAAAAGAAATAAATGCAGAACCAGGCTGAAAATACGCAAAAGAATCCCCATGTCAATGAACTCAGTGTGGTACCCCCACAGTGGGAATGCTGATCTGTATACCAATACTTGGGAGCCAGAGGCAGGTCAAGCTCACAGGACAGAAGCCAGGGAGACAGTTGAGTGGATAAAAGTACCTGCTGCCAAATCCAGGGGCTTGAGTTTAGTTCCTGAGACCCACCCAGTAGGGGAACCAACTCCTGCAAGTTGTCTTCTGACCTCCACCAGTGCATACATATGCAATAAAGAGAACTGCAAACGTGAACGTAACAAATCCTCACACCTGTGAGGCTGAGAAAGGATCACCGAGTTCTAGATCTGAGGTCAGCCTGAGCTACAAAGTGAGCACTCAGGCTGTTTCTAAACACAAAACCCACCTCTAAACAAATACACTTAATTCAATTTCTTAACACGATGTGTCTGAGATGTCCTCAGCAGCCCAGTAGCACAACCTCAAACCTGGTCCTATGCTCACGGAAGGAAAACAACATCGCCTTCGACAGAGCCGGGGCACAGAAGGTAGTGTCCAGATGGAAAACACAAGCAAACACCGCCTGATTCCCAGCGGGAGACATCCTTCCCACCAGTGGGAAGGACTGGTGGTCACCAGCCCACACAGCGCCACATCAAAGGCAACAGACTGTTTGAAATAAGAGGGAACACCTAAGATCCCTACAGCTCATTCAAAGGCTCTTCCTGTCCAACCTAAGAGAACAGCTCAACTGTTCCGCTTCCATTGCCGATCTGGATCTTTTAAAGTTACATCTGAGGAAAAGGAAGCCACATGGGGTTATCACACACAGCAGAAAAATACTCCTTTCTTCCTGTTATGTGAGATAATGCCACCCAGGATCTTTTATTAGACACATCCTCCTAAACATCCTTCAAATCCGGGGTAATCCCCTCCTCGTGTATAAAAGAACAATACAAGACCAGCAGGAGCTGACAAACTGCTTACTTCAGTTACCCGTTTTTTGAGACAATGTAGCCTTGGAGAACCTTGAATTTTCCCGTCCTTTAATCTCTGCCTCCCAAGCGCCTGCGCACGCAGTCTAGCTTCCTGCACGCTGGACTAGCCGTCCACTACGCCCCCATCCCCGACTTTGGATCCCTCCACGTAGGCTAAGCATGGTCGTAGATACTCAATCCTCTGACCTCTGCCTCCTGAGATTGTACTGGCACGGACCACTTTACACTGGCTCAAGCTTCCGATTCATTACCTTTCCCCTTTATTTGAAAACTGGGGGGGCTGTTACACGTGGATGACGCTTCTCTTTTGGGTCAAAGCCTCAGTAGGCAGCCCTGGCTGGCCTCTAACTCACAGGTATCCTCTTACCTCTACCTCGTGAGTCCGGCAAGGTACTTAAAGAGAGCGCGCGCTGAGATCACGTGTGTAGTTAGTCCACCGTGCAGAACAGGCGGTGCCGACCTTAAGCATCCCCATGCTTTACCGGCAGAATCTGCTTTCTAGAGACGTCCGATCCCCCCGCCCCCTCCATCCCTAACCTTCTGGAAACCTACTTACATTTGGCATCCTTTCGCCGGGCCGTGAGCAGGAAGTCCTTGATTTCCTCAATTTTCCGAGGCTGCAACACAAGAGAAAGAGAGTGAGCTCGGGGGACAGCAGCATTCTGGGGACGCTCAAGTCCGCCCGGGTCCCTGGTCCCGGACTTACCATGGCGACGGGCGCTCGGCGCTGGAGACCGTACCTGTGGGGAGCAGTCCTCACGTTAACCGGCTGCGAGCCTGCCTCCCCACCCCGCTCCGCCGCACTCCCTCCTCCTCCCTCGCGCGCTCCCCGCAGACCCGAGCTCCCCAAACCCTACCCGGCGGCGGATTACCTCGGATTTAACCCCCTTCCCTGACTACCCCAAAGACTCACAGCGGCGAGAACCGAAAAGAACGGAAAAAGAACGAGACTTCCGCTTCCGGGCGGTTAAACCCGCCCAACAGAGGAAATTGAGTACAGTGTCTGCAAAGGGCCAAGAAGTATATATGCGTTCATACTTTCCATTTCAGCAGCCCTGCCCTCTTGTGGTTCAGATTAGTAGTTCAGTTTTTTAAAGTAATGGACACCCTGGCTGCGTGCTCTACTCCTAACCTCCCTCTTCATCCTCTCTTCCTCTCTCCTTCACCCGCCGCCCCCCTTATTTCGTCTGCAGGTCACCCACCTTTCAATTTTATTTTATTTTATTTTATTTTATTTTATTTTTTGGGCCGGGCGGTTGTGGCGCATAGCTTTAATCCCAGCACTCGGGAGGCAGAGGCAGGCGGATCTCTGTAAATTCGAGGCCAGCCTGATCTACAGAGCGAGTTCCAGGACAGGCTCCAAAGCTACAGAGAAATCCTGTCTCAGAGAAACCCTGTCTCGAAAATGTGTATGTGTAACTCTATGTGTAGCTCTGGCTGTCCTGGAACTCGCTCTGTAGACTAGGCTGGCCTCAAATCCACAGAGATCCACCTACTTCTGCCTCTGAGGGCTGGGATTAAAGCCGTGCACCACCACCGCCCAGTCTTTTCTTTTTTTTTTAACTTTTTATTTTATGTCTGTTTCGATTGCACATCTGTGCATCACATATATGCAGTGTCCGTGGAGGCCAGAAGGGGGCATCATCTGATCCCCTGTGAACTACTTCATAGGCGCTGGGAATGGAAAGCAGGTGTTCTGGAAGCGCGGCCAGTGCCCTCAGGGCTAGTGATTGACTTTTTGTTTGTTTGTTTGTTTTTGTTTTTGAGTTGCCCAAGTCAAGAATTGCGCCTGCACTGTCCAGATTCTTCAGCTCAGCTCCCACCACCCATCACGTCTTGAGATAAGTAAGGAAGTGGCAGCTCTGGGAAGGCTGCATTCCCTTTGCCCCCTGGGTTTCTCTCCGTTCCCTTCTCCTCCCAGCACTAACTTCCTTAGCAGACAGTTAGCCCTGATTTTTATAATATAACAATAGCTTAGAGGGTAGGCTTTGGGAAACTTTGACTATTGATTTTATTTCTACCCACTTTTATTTTATTTCCAACTCTGTACAAATGTCTCCATTTTATTATGTTTGTATCTCCCCAATTTAATAATCTCACAGCAGAATGTAATTGCCTTGTACTTATTATTGTGGAGTGGCCCCCTCAGAGGAGGAAGCGCACTTGGCCAGGAGTTTTATTTGGGACTCAACACCTCTCTCTCTCCTCTCTCCCTCCCTCCCTCCCTTTGGATGAAGGAATCCTGGTGGGGTTCCTGCCTCCCAGTGATACAAGGCAGAAAAACTAATTGCACAGGAGTCTTTTTCAAGAATGGAACCGTGTTTCGGAACGGAAAACCTGTCTTCTTGGGAAGCTGGTGGGTTTTGGGTGAGATGTCTGGGGGCCAGACATAATCTGAGAATCATGGCAGCTCGGTCCTGATCCAGGGCATCCCACAATCCTGTGCCCAGCTTTGCCGCCAGCCTCTCTCCTGGGCAGATGCCTTTCTGGTCTTTTCTGTCTCCCTATTCCTCAAGAAACCGTCTTCTCAGTCAAACCCAGGGCCTGGTTGTTTCTGGTCTGCAGGCATTTCATTGCCGTCCCTTCAGATGATACCATGCCCTGTCATAGCCTGTTCCAGCTCTACTTGGGGCAGACCTTTAGCTCTGATACCACACCCTGCCACTTCAGTGTAAGCCTTGTGGCAGTGGTGTGGGCAAACTGTTTTTCAAGGCAGGCTCTCTCTAGTTTGCACTAGCTGTCCTGGAACTCACTCTGTCGTGTGACCATGCTGACCTTGAGCTCACAGAGATCTCCTGAGTCTGCCTTCTCAGTGCTGGGATTAAAGGCGCGTGTTACCACCACCACCCAGCCTTTTTGGGGGGAGGGAGGACAGGATATCTTGTAGCCTAGGCTGGGCTCCCTGTGTAGCAGAGGATGACCTCCTTGAGCTTCTGAGCTTCCTGCCACTGCTCCCGCAGTGCTGGCAGTACAGGTGCAAGCCTTTATGGCCGATGCTAATGATTGAGTTCCGGACTTCTGCAGGCTGGGCGAGTGCTCTACCAACTGGCAGGGTTAAGCTCTTCTTGTATTTGTGCAGAGTTTGTTGGAGGGCAAGAACGGGGTAGAACTTTCTGTAGGCAGCTCTTGAATGTGATACTCTTGTATACAGTAAGTGCTTAATGCTGACTTTGGTGGATTCTCAAGTGGGATGTGACATTTGAAAGCATTCACTATAGGAAGGGATTCACTATAGAAAGAGGGAAGTAGGCAGGAAGGGACAGGTCAAAGTAGAGATTCAGGCACTCCGAGCAGTGCCTAGCACACAGTAGGGACACACAGTATGTTTTAAGTGACTAACTGGTGCCTCTGTGCCTTCCTGCTGGACCAATCCTATGGTGACAATGTGGGAAGAAGGAGAGGCTGCGCTTTCCACTGGCAGCCGTCCCGGAGAGACAGATGCTGGCCCACTTGAGTTGTGTGATTTAAGAGAACGTAGATGCATAGTAACAAACAGAAAGACAAATTTGTTCAAGGACCGAGATCTTCTCCAGGTCCCCAGGGGGAAGAAATAACAAAATACACCATCGCTACTGAAGGGCAGAACATGGTGCCCAGAGGGGACACTTCTCAGGTTCCATGACAGAGTCTCGGGTGTCAGGATGTGGCATGGGACTCAGAAGGGAAAGGGCTGGAGCCACTCCCTCGTGCAAGACCTGTGCCCATAGCTCCCCGTGCTTTTCAAACATGGGTGTGATGGGAGCCGGTAATGGGGGATCCTGCAGGAGAGGAGGGCTCGGACTTGAGAGCTGCTTAGGATGGGGTCCACTTTGCTTGTCAGGGCCACTCTGGGAAGCCTGGAGGGTGGACAACAGTCCCAGGCTGGAAGCTGAGGCACCCTGGAGAACCAGAAACTCTGGGCCTGGGAGGGGCTTTCAGACAGGGCTGTTGGGGGCTGAAGCTGGTTGTGAGTCAGACCTGGGGACTACTTTCTGGTCTTACACCCTTCTTACCTTCATCTGCCTGCTGGGCTTGGATCTGGCCCTTGAAGGACCTGCTGTAGGGCAAAGCAGGGACCCAACCCCCCCCCCCGCCACCGTAGGACCCCTGAAGGCCCATCCATTTGGATTTTTCTCATCAGTGTTCATAGACACCAGAGTGGGGCAGAGACCTGGCACCCTACTCAGGTGGGCCAAGAGGTAGTGTCTTTTACAGTGTGATTTGTAGGAACCGAGAAGACTGCCTGGCATCTGACTGGGACAGAGTGCTTGATGGAAGGGCTCCCAATGAGAAAGACAGAGGGAATGGTTAGCTTGGAGTCGGGAACCTGGGGTTCCCTGGGAATGTGTGGTCAAAGTGGAATTGATTCTCCCAATTCCCACTTGTGCTAGAGAAATCTCACGAGTCCTGGCTTCTAATCTCTAAGGCTGTGTGTGTGTGTGTGTGTGTGTGTGTGTGTGGTGGGGAGAGTCAAGGTCCCCACGCATCCTGGCTCCCTCCCTGGCTGTCTAGGCTGTGGGTGCAGTGTCCCCTCGTCATCACACGGGGGTGCTGAGGCTGCAACTGGAGACCGACTGGAAAGGAATCTGCCCTCTGGCTCAAAACCCAAACCTCAGACTTATAAATTGTGGATGCAATTGGTGCAGCGTTTCACACCCCGAGGAGTGCTTGCTTCATTCCCTCCCGAAACACTTAGTCTCCAGGAAATCCCCAGGAGGCCTGTGTCTTGGGTTGCCAGCATAGCTGGCCTTTAAGCCTGTCCTGTGGGAGCTGTCCGTAAACCTCCCCGACTCTCAGCTCAGGGTGGGGAGAGCTTGGGGTTCTCCATGAGTTTGGCGGCTACCTGGAAGAGCAGATGGGGGTCAGAAGCAAGAAGAGGATGGGGGAGGAGATAGGGGCTATGCTTTTTGGGATCTACAATGGGAAGCCTAAATGGGGTGCTGAGTACACCCCTTCCCATCCCTCACAGAGTCTTCAAGACTCATAGGGGGCCATGGAAAGCAGGCATGCATCAGCTGTTGAGCCAAGTGACAGAAAATATGGCTAGTCAGACAGCAGTGATACCTTCTGAACTCAGATACACACACACACACACACACACACACACACACACACACACACACACACATATTCCAGGCTGTCTTCAAACTTACGATGTAGCAGAGGGTAACCTCGAAATTCTCATCCTCTGGCCCACCTCCTGAGTACTGGGATTACAGACAGACAACGCCACACCGAGTTTATGCAGTACTGGGGATCAAACCCAGGTCTTCACACATGCTAGGCAAGCGCTTTACCAACTGAGCCACAGCTTCAGCCTGGAATTCGGCATGCCCGATGACCGTCTCCTGACCAGATCTTTGTCTCTGGGGCTGAGAGTGAGGCTGTCTGGAACGCTGGGGGATTTTAGCAGCATCCCTTGTCTGCCCAGTTGATGTTGGGTCTCCACAATCTGGACGAATAAAAATGCCCATGCACACTGCCAGACGTTCCTGAAGGGCTGAATCAGGTCTGGTTGGAAGTTTCCAGGGCTAGTGGGACAAAGCCAAGGGAATCTTTTTTTATTTTCAAGAAGACTCCATTCTGAATTATCCCCGCCACCCCCTCATTTTGCTACTAGGACTGGAACCCAGAGCCTTGCACGTGCTTGGCAGACACCCTGCTAATGACTGGTGACATCCCAGTCCCTTGACCAGGTTGTTTATGTCTGAGCCCAGGTCACTGTTACTGTTTTGTTTTGTATTTGAGTCAGGGTCTGGTTAAGTAGCCCTGACTCAACCTGGCACTTGCTATGTACTTCAAGCTGTTTTTCAGACTCCCAGCAATCCTCCTGCCTCAGCATCTTAGGTGCTGGGATAACCACCATGCCTGACTTCGGAACCAGGTCTTTGCACTCTGCTGCCCTTTCTTTTCTTTTCTTTTCTTTTCTTTTCTTTTCTTTTCTTTTCTCTTTTTTTTAAAAAGATTTATTTATTTATTATATATACAATATTCTGCCTGCATGTATCGCTGTGGGCCAGAAGAGGGCACCAGATTTCATTACAGATGGCTGTGAGCCACCATGTGGTTGCTGGGAATTGAACTCAGGACCTCTGGAAGAGCAGCCAGTGCTCTTATCCTCTGAGCCATCTCGCCAGTTCCTCTGCTGCTCTTTGTTATATTTACTTTTTTTTTCAAGACAGGGTTTCTCTGTGAAATAGTCCTGGATGTCCTGGAACTCGCTCTGTAGACCAGACTGGCCTCGAACTCACAGAGATCTGCCTGGCTCTGCCTCCGGAGTGCTGGGATTAAAGGTGTGTGCCACCACTGCCCGGCTCTTCTATTTACATACATAAATACATAAATACATAAATATGTATGTAAATAGAAGGAGGTCAAAGACTTTCTCCAGGAGATCAGAAGGTTGTTGCACTGAGTTTGGCCTCTGCCCTGGGCCTGTGTCACAGCTGCTCTTAGCCCAGAGCATGACTCAAATAACTTCCATGCGGAAATCTGTGTCGGGACAGGTAGATGGGAGGAGGCAAAAATATGCCCCAAATTCACTGTGAAGGCACCTGAGAGGGAACATTTTCCCAAGTCAAGTCAGGGCCTGCATATTTAGCCTGTGTTTCCACCTCAGGAATCCCAGAGACCAGCAGCGAAGGCAGAGGTGAACCAGGGGTCACATGGGAGAACTGCTTCATACCATATGGGCCAGAAGAACCCTTCGTGGGATGATTCATCCAGGCTGGGGATTTTTAGACCTGGGAGGGTCGCTTTGTCCTGAGAATCCACCCAGCTCCTTCCTTCCAGGATGCAGCGGCCGCCATGCCTGAGTACAGGAGGAAAGGAGCGATCAGTTTGGGTGACTTTAATCCAGGCAGGAAGAGGACACTGCTCCTGGAGACAGGCAGTCCGAGTTTCCACTAGAGTTTGGCTAATTAGTCTCCAGGAATCTGTGCCCGTGGGTTCTTTCAAGGAGGGGTGTAAATACCTGCCCTGTGCCAGGCCGTTCCAGCCACTTATGGGTTAAGTGTTACATTGCAATATCCTTGCTTCTGAGAGGTCGGGAGACCCAAGGGACACGGCCTCTTCAGGGCAGCAGGTGGCGCTGTGACTGTTCGCAAGGTGAGTGAGTCCTAGGCAGGTGCTGGAGGAGGTAGGCTACAGAGTGAGCCCCCTCCTTTGCCCGGCCTTGGTGAGGCAGCAGGGACCCTGGGAAGCCCCAGGAGCCTCCTCCACCGGGGGGGGGGGTGCAGAGTCGGCATTGACAGATGAAGCTTCCTCAATTCCCCTGCCTCGCTGCCCAGGCTTCTTCCCCCCTTAAAACTGCATCCCCAGCATCCAATCTCCTCCTGTAAAAAGGACAGATTGGACTGGTCTCTCAGCAGCAAGGAAAGTAATATTGGGGCCGAGGAGAATCCATCTTGAGCACAAGGGACAGGCACCCCTCCTATATATCAACATGTGCCAGGGTGGGGGGAGACATTGGAGAGGAAAGAGAAAGGGCACCATCCCTTCAGAGAGCAGGGCAGGGGCCAGCCTATCAGTGTGTATATATCTTGCATTATGCAGCGTGGGAGAGAAAATCAATAGAGCTGTCAGCAGTTAATGCATTCAGTCCTGCCACCGTCCCCACCCCGGGATGCTCCAGACGGATGCTTCAAATTAAACAACAGGGAGAGGCGAGGGGCGCAGAAGGCCAGGAGACGTACACCCTGACAGGCCGGAGCAAAGCACAGGCACAACTGAGGGGCCGGGGAAATTAAAGTCCATCAATCACAAGGTGTAGAGAGCATCCCCTGCCGTGAGTGACAGGAAGACGTCCAGCGTCAGCCATAGCGTCCCATCAGTTGCAGGTTGCAGGTCCCTCTGCCCGGCAGGAGTCCCTGGGAGAGGCGGATGGCGGCTGGTCAGTGGCTTGTCATCCTCTGATTGGACCCTCAGGGGAAGGGTGGGAGGGTAGTGCTTCTTGCTTTGCTGGAGTGTGTGTACATGTGCCAGGGTGTAGGGGTGGGCAGGATTTCTGTGTGTCTGTGTGGGAACATTCTGCTCCTGATGCTCCTGAAGAGCTCTTGTTCCCCAGGTTTAGGCTTATCCCGTGGCTCGCAAGCATGGTTCTCAGAGTACCCCCCGCTCTGCTTGGTCATGCCATCCAATTTCCCTCTCTGCCTCGTCTATCTCAGCCCATGGGTCAGGACTGCTAGTTGTCTGCTCTTGCTTCACCCAAGAGGCCCTCCACCAGTGAGCAGACCCCAGCTCTGCTTCGGGCCCTTCCTCAAACCTCTCACTAATGGGCACTATGGGGAGGTCAGGGTGGTCCTGGCTTCTTATTGTGTTCTTATAGACCGAAAGGAGAGTGGGACCTTAGTCTAGGCTACTCCTGAGAGAGAGCCTAGGTTACTCCCCAGATTTCTTACAGTCCTCAAGGAAGTGGGACCTCAGCCCAGGTTACTCCCTCGGGAGGGAGCTGGGAAGGAAGTATGGGAGGAAACACTCTAGGTTCACTATTTTACCCCCTTTCCATTTCTTGCCAGAGAGTCACATTAATGAAACCCAAAAGGGTCATGGAGTGTTGACTTGGGCTAGAACAGTGTGTTGCTGGCCCCAAGGCAGAGAAAACAACCCCCTCCCCAGGCTCAAGCTGGCTTTTCTGAGATACTGTCCTTTATTTAAGCTCTTACTAGCCCTTGCTCCCCCGTGTCCCTTTCCCCCATCTCCCTCTTCCCCATTTCTCCTCCTCCTCCCATCCCCCTCCCTCCCCTCCCTCTCTCCCAGGCTAGTTTTTCAGTTCTTGGGAGACATCACAGACAGAAGAGAGCTCTGGCTGGCTCTCTGGCTCCTAGGGGCACAGCACAACCTGCTGCCCCCCACACAGCTACGCTGCCCTCTTCATCCAGAGAAAGACAGGCCTGGTGTTGCTTCCTTGCACAACAGTGCCCAAGACAGGTTCTACCAATTACCACTGGTGACCGAGTTTCCAAAAGCAATTACCAGAGCGCTGCAATGCCTCCAAGGTGTGGAGCTGAGAGCGAGCGAGCTGGGCTACCCAGCTGGAAACGGAGGCTCCGGGGTGTATGGGCAGCATAAACAGAGGCAGTGCAGGCCCATGCACAGAGACCTGCTTCTGAGCATGTGTTCAGCAACAGAGATGCTACAGGGAGAACCCAGCCTGGGAAGAAGGAGACACGGTAGGAATACAGCCCTGCAAGCCAAGGCCCCACAGTTTAGGTGGCTTCTCTCTTCCTGTGCTCAGGAAGAGGAAAACAATCCACATGAATCCAGACTTGTCTTGATGGGATGCGGGATGGGGCATCTGTATCTGCGTGCAGGCCAGGGCACAGTTCACTGCCAGTGGTCTCCATGGTAAGCAGGTGTCACTGCCGCCTGTTCTAGAAAGAACATCAGCCCTGCCCTGTTCCTGGGTCACAGACTTTGCAAAGCCTTTGGAGGAGGAAGGAGTGACCCTGACCTGTCCAAGTGAGGGCTGTGTCTCTGCCCCACCCTCCACTCTACATGCCTTCAGAAGCGCTCGGTGGTGCACTCTTCAGGAGACAGTATGAGGGCTGAGGAGAGGCAGGGATAGAAGGCGGTGGAGGAAGAAGTATGCTAGATGCTGGTCAGACAAGTCTCTGTCCGCTCTTTCCTACTTTCCTGCGCCCCTCCCCCCGCCCCTCTCAGAAGTCTCTGACAGGCCGCCTGCTATTAATGGCTCAAGACTGCTGCAGCTGACTGATAATAATGACCCTGGGCGAAATATTCAGCCAGGCTGCCACAGACAACGGCTGCAGTCAGTTGTACAATTGGCCTCAGCTTTGGAGAAGGGGGGCGAGGTAGGGTTTGAAGAGGGGTTGAGTATGCAAGTCTGCCTGGGGCCACATCAGACCTGGGAGGAAGCTTGCTGGGACAGAAAGGACAGAAGGGACAGAAGGGAGGTGTGTACATGTGGCACTGAAGTGGGGTGTGTACAGACAAGTCAGATGGCTGCTGGCTGACTTCCTAGTCCCAGGGAAGTGAGAAGGACTTTCCGCCCTGCTTCATGTGGCACTTAGGTGGCTGCTTCCTACCTCCCCTTCCACATAGTCTCGCTTCTCCTTTAGCTGTTTTGACTTGATAGAAGAAGAGGAATAAGGGGGAGAAGAAAGAGTAGGAAGAGGAAGAAGAAGAGGAAGAAGAGGAAGAAGAAGAAGAAGAAGAAGAAGAAGAAGAAGAAGAAGAAGAAGAAGAAGAAGAAGAAGAAGAAGAAGAAGAAGAAGAAGAAAATGATGACTAAATGGCCCCTAAGGTAGGAGAGGGATGTGAACTGAAGTTTCTAGAAAAAAGCTACAGCCATAGAAAACATCTTCCAAGGCTGGTTGACTGTAGAGGACTGGAATGTTACAGGTTTAGAGCCAGACTGATCTTGGACTTTCTACAGAACCATTTATTGCCCACCTCTGTGTATGATCTGATTGTGACTACTTGGTCACAGTTTCAGAATGTATGACTAGTTCCACTAACCCAAAGGCCAAGAATGTCATTAAATAGTGTCTGAGGCTCAAGTAGAGACTGAAACTTACTTTATTTTACTTATATGTGTGTGTGTATGCTTGTGTGTGTCTCTCTCTCTGTGTATGACTATGTCTGTGTGTGTATGTCTGTGTGAGTGTGTATGCCTTTGCCCATACAGAATGTGTTCTCTGTGTAAGTGTATGCTTGTGTCTATTTGAATGTGTGTCTATGTCTGTGTGCATGCCTGTGTGAGTGTGTATGTCTGTGTCAATATGAGTATATTCTCTGTGTGAGTGTATATATCTGTGTCTATTTGTGTGTGTGCCTGTGTCTCTGTGTGTGTATGCCTCCCATGTGTATGCTATGTCTGTGTATGTGAGTGTATGCCTGTGTCTATGTGTGTCTGACTGTGTCTGTGTGAGTGTATGCATGTTTGTATGCGTGAATGCACGTGGAGACAGAAAAGGACATCAGATCCCTTATAGCTGAAGTTACAGACACTGTGGTCTGCCCAGTATGGGTGCTGGGATCCAAACTCAGGTTCTCATGATTGAGCAGCAAGCACCTTTAACCACTGAGCCATCTCTCCTTCTCTCCAAGTGTCTTGATTCATGACTCTTTATAGAGCATGATATTTGGGGTATTAAATCTGTGCTCCCAGGCCATGGTTATTCATATTTGGTTCCAGAACAAACTGGCTCTTATTTCCTTTGAGGAAAGAGATACATGTTTTTGATTGACAGGAGGTTGAGGGGTTCTGGCTGGGCATAGAATCCTATGTAGTGAAGTCCTGGCAGGGCTTAACAGGTGACTGGAGGCCCTCCAGACAGAAGGAGGAACCACGAGAAAGCACAAAGCCAGCATATGGAAGTGTAGCTCTGAGAGACAGAAGCCTGGAAATGCATGGCATGCTCAGGAGCTTTCAGCTTCAGTGGGTGTTGGCAGCTGCTTAAGGTCTGCTGTGGTGGCTTCCACTTCCACTTCCTTTTCTTCCTCCTCCTCTTCAGACAGGGTCTCATGTATCACAGACTGGCAGGAAACTCCCCATGTAGTCGAGGGTAATCATGATCCTGCCTCTACCTCTTAAGTACTGTGGTTATAGCTATGTGCCACTAAGCCAAGTTTATGCAGTGCTGGGGATCGAACCCTGGGCTTCATGCAAGCTAGGCAATTGCTATACCAGCTGAGCTACATCCCCAGCCCTGAGTTCAGCTTCTGATAGAAGCCTTTACCTGCAACTCTAGAGGATCCCTGTGGCATGAACACTCAGTGTTGGGAAGCTCTCAGGAACTGGTGGGAGCCACAGTGAGGCTGGGGCTATGTGGGAGAGATGGGAGAAGAGAATGGAGAGGCATGAAAGGCCCTGAAACACCACATTCAAGACTGAGCTTTAATAAGGTAACAGCAGTCTGGGCTCTAAGTGGATGACTTTGGGGATCGCATGAGTCAGCAGCTCTGTTGCTGTTTGTTGCCTAGCTGTACCCTGCCTACCCTGTAAGCTGGTCCTCTGAAGGACCGAGAGACTGTTTGGATCTGGCAGTGACATGGAGCCCAGTGCTCAGAAAGTAGGATGCATTATATATATATATATATATATATATATATATATATATATATATATATATATATATATATATATATATGTTTTAATAAAGAAAGCAGAAAAATAAAGAAGGCGAAGACGCGGTCCCGTTCACCCCCAGCCAATTGCTCCTGGGGCCATCCCTCATCTTAATGAGCCCATCCAAATCTCATTTGCTAATGAGGAATTTAATGGTCACAGACTGACAAGCGAGACTGGGAGGGGAGACGGGAAGGTCGTTACAAAAATGAAACGTGTAGCCGAGTGCCACACCACCCACCTCCATCCTGCCTGCCCACCCTTGAGGGTCAGCGCGGAGTGGGTGACCGCTACAGGGCGGTCAGCACCACGGACAGGGCAAAGCCTCCCTCCCTATTCTGCGCTCCCAGAGTCCTTTCCTCTTCATTTGCTCCTGAAGTTTGCTTTTCCTTGACTTAAGTGGGGCATACCTTTCTCCAGCGTGGAGCAGAGGCCCAGGAAGGGCAGGGCTCACATCTGGCATGGTGACCTTTGTGTAGGCTCACAGCATCTGGACAGCGTTTCTTTGGGACCTTCCTGCTGGGTTGGGAGTGACTTGCTTGAAGCATCTGTGTTGTTCTTGACAAATTTTGAATGTTGATCATAAGCCCAGGGCTGTGCAAGGCACAGAAGAGAATTTCCAAGGGATGAATGAATGAATGAATTGAAATAGTGAATAAGTAAATGGAAGAATGAGAGAGAGAAGATGCGGGCTCAGGGATCTCAGGCTGGTCTTGATGTAGCTAAGGATGACCTTGAACTCCTGATCCTCCTGTCTTCACCTTCCAAGAGCTGGGACTACAGGCATGCACCACTAGTTTATACAGTGCTGGGAACCAAACCCAGAGCTTTGAATATATTCTGCAAACATTTTGCCAACTAAGCTACCTCTTTAGCCCCAAACACTGGATGTGAAAAAGCATTCAAAAGCTAAAGAATGATGTCTAAACTACTGAAAGAGAAATCAAGCATTCAGATCCAAAAGAAATACCCTCTGGTGGTTAGCGTTATCAATTTGACAGGATCCAGAATCCGGTAGAAGGCAAGCCTCCGGGTGTAGCTGTGAGAGATTTTCTAGATTAATGTTCACCTCTGAGGATGCATGTGCGGAGTTCTCTAGATTACAGCGGATGTGAGAAGACATCTCAGTTGTGGGGGAGACCAGTCGCTGGGTGGGGACTCTAGAGAGAGTCCACACCAGATGATGTGCCAACATGAATGAGGCGACTGTCCCAAGGTCACCTCTAGATGAAGAACGAAGGCAATCAGTGGTTGCCGAGAGAGGGAGAATCAGTTTTCTCAGGGACAAGTGCCCTGATAGGCTATTTAATCTCAGGAAGTCAACTCTAAACACACATACACAGGAACACAAATTGAACTCTGTAGGCTCTATGTGTCTTTCTGTATGTAACAATAATAATTACTGAAGAAGAGATCCTAAATTTTAGTGTGTGTGTGTGTGTGGGGGGGGGAGAAGGTGAAAGGGTGGATCCATGGTGTAATCAGGATGGATCCAGCCTCAACCTCCCCCATCTCCACTCGCTCTTCTTCTGGGTTAGGGCATGGCATGAGGGCTCTCTCTAGGGGCCGGTGCCATGCTCTTGGGTTTTCCAGCCTCTGGAGCTGTGAGTGAAATACCCTTCCATTGTTAACAATTTGCCCAGTTGAGGAGAGTCTGTTATAGCAACAGAAAAAATGTCCTCTGAGTCTAGTAAATTAAACAGCAAAGAGAGAGGGGTTTGTGCAAGCGTCATTCAGGACCCTAAACAGTGAACTTCACATGAGTCAGAAGGATGTGATCCTGGGTGGGCCAGGCTACATCAGGTGAGGGTTTTAAAGAGCTTGAAATCAGTCTGGCAGTGGAGCTAGCTGCCTCCAGCTCTACAGCCTAGGATGAATGGATGAATCCTGAATCGGCCAACCTGAAGGAGCGTCCTTGAACCCCAGGCAAGACCCAACCCTGGCTGAGACACCGAGCTCAGCCATGGGTGGGGGAACCTGGGACAGAGACACTGCTCCACTCTCAGCAGCCCTCAGAGCTGGGGGAATCTCTGAGCTAATAAATGTGGGTCATTTTAAGCTGCTAAGTGAACGGCAATCAGTTACGTAGCAAGAACTATTCCCTACAGAAGGTCAGCCCTGCCTGCGGACTTCCTTGCTGTAGCCCAGTCCCACAGCCCGCCCCTCTCAGGCTGGGATCCTGTGGTGATGAGCCAAGGAGAAAGAAAATTAAAAACCAAGATGAAGAGATTCCAGACTGTAATCTCAGCAAACAGTGGCACTTAGGTTTCCCATTATTGATCCCCTCGGTGAATATGCTCCAATCTCGTAATTACAGGGGGACTTTTTCAATTTGGGCTGAATCGTCCCCCCTCCCCCACCTTTTATTCTTTAAACTTCAGCTAGCATAGATCCTATACATCTGCAGAGTCTAAGTAAACAGTGCTAATCATTTTAATTGAAAACCGATCTCAGTGGCGTGGAGGTGCTCTCTCTTATCTCACCGGAGCAGGGGGACAGCTCTCTGAGGCTGGCTGAAGAGATTGTCTCCACCTGCAGCGCGTCACAGGCTCCCTGGACGCCGGACCTCTGACATCTGACTTGTGCTGAGCTGGGTCAGCACGGCCTTTGGAGCTGCTGGCTCCATCTAGGCCAGCTTGCCCCTGAGAGCCATGTCCTTCAGTTGCCCTTTGGATGAGCCAGGATAGTTCTCATGCTTGAACCAGTTGCCAGAGTGGTGGATAATTTTGTCACAGTCTCCCCAGACCCCTGAATGACATTCTGATTGATGCAGGTTTCCTGTGGGTAGAGACCCAGGGGCGGTGCTCAGGATGTCATAAGACACAGAACAGGGTTGGAGAGATGGTAAAGCCTCCTGTCGCCAAGCTGACAACCGAGTTTTGTCCCCAGGCTCACAGGTGACTCCTGAAAGTTGTCTTCTGTTCTTCACATGTGCCATAGTGTACGCATGGACACACACATACACAATATTTAAGAAAAATAAATAAAAATATGCAGGACGGGCCTCCAAATGGAGAATGTTATGACTCCAAATGTCAAGAGGGACGGACTTGGTGACACATGTAATTCCAGCATGGAAGAGGTTAAGGCTGGAGGCTGCTCCAAGTTTGAGGTCAGCCTCGTCTACTACGGAGTGAGTTCTAAACCAGTCAGGGTCGCAAAGAGAGACTTTCCCGAAACCAAACAAGTGGGCTTGTGAGTAAAGGTGTCTGCTGCCAAATCTGATGGCCTGAATTTGATCCATAGGCTCCACATGTTAGGAGAGAAATGACTATATTTCATGGCATATGTGGAGACACACACACACACACACAAACAAACACACCTTTAAAAATAAAATAAAAATTCAACCAACTATAAACAAAAGCAGAAACAGTCAATAAATAATGCAGAGGTCTCAGAAACTCCAAGCTGACCTAAGCCCTGCATTTATTATTATTGTTACTATTGAAATGGGTCTCATTAGGTAGCCTAGACCGGCCTTGAACTCTGTAATCTTCCTGTCTCGTGTGCTCTCACACTGTGAGGTCTCTGCCATCCTAACTGACCCAAAGCTCTCCCATCTTCCTCAGATTCCTGCAAGAACTGCCCTCAGCCTCCTCCAGCTGCATCAGCTTCCCAGGCTGGCTTCCCTGTTCAGATCCGCTCCCTACCTGCCAGCCTGGGGCACGTTCTTGAGAGATGGTTCCACAGAAGTAATGACTGCTGCGGGCACAGGGGAGACATTTACCTCTCACCAAAGAGGATTTCCCCAGCATGCCCATTAAACTCCAGCATTTAACCAGGAACTACAAATCTCAGCCCTGGGGAGACCCCGGCACTTTGTAACCTGGGAAGGAAGGCAGCCGCAGGCTCGTGCCGGTTCACCTTGCATCACTCTCTCTCTCTGGATTTTACCATGGAAAGGTGGGGTCACAGATGGCTGTTTCTTGCCTGTGACAAGTCCAGGGAAGTTCGGTTTTAGGAAATCTGATCGTCTATGTCTTGCATCCGGTCCCCACCCACCTGTCTGTTCATCACCCACTGTGGGAGTTAGAATGAAAATGACTCCCATAGGCTTATACGTTTGAATGCTCCGTCTTCAGTTGGTAAGACTGCTTGAGAAGGATTAGAAGGATTTGGAGAAGGTGTGTCACTGGGGACAGGCTTTGAGGTTTCAAAAGCCCTCGCCATTTCCACTCAGCTCTCTCTGCCTCTTCTTGTGGGTCAAGCTGTGAGCTCTCAGCTGTTCCTGTTACTCCACCTTCATGGGCTCTAACCCTCTGAAACCATAGCCCGATTAAACACTTTCTTTTATAAGTTGTCTTGGTTTGGGTGTTTTTCTCTGGTAATAGAAAAGTAATACACCTGCCCACTATCCACGCATACACCATCCATCCATCCATCCATCCATCCATCCCCTACCCATCCGCCCATCTATTGCCTGCCTACCCATTCATCCATCCATCTATCAACCCTTCCAATCCATCCACCCACCCATCCATACATCTATTCTTCTGTTCATCTACCCACCCTCTGCCAACATTGCTTGCCCACCATCCATTCATGCACCCACCTATTACCTGCGTGATTACCCACTCATCTCTCCTTTCATATGCCCATCTATCGATATGCCCTTCCATTTATCCACCTACCACACCCACTGACCCATCACCTGCTTACCCACTCATCCGCCTGTCCATCACCCATCCGTCCACTCTGTATCTTGTCATCCATCCTACCTACCTACATCAATCTATTCATTTCTCCACCCATTCATCCTTTATCCACCTATAATAGCCATCTACCCGCCTCTATCTACGTGTCCATATTTCCACTCACCCACCCACCTACTACCCATCTATCCACCTAACTATGCACACACTCTCCCACCCATTCTCCATTCAAAAACATCCATCCATCCATCCATCCATCCATCCATCCATCCATCATCTTTCCATCTGTCTACTCACCTACACACCCATCAGGGCATCCACATATTCGTTGGCTCATTCATCCATCCACCCTACCCATCACATAGGTAGTACTGACTAGGTTGACTGACTAGGAGACAGTCTGTTGGATGCTAAAGAGCCTGACCCACTCATGTTCTTATCTGACTTTGGGGGGGGGCACAGGAATTCCCTCTTCTCATGCAGTGATTTGCTTGGCTCTGAAAACTTGACTATGGCTGTTGGAATCCAGGGACAATATCAAACCGAAGCTGCAGTGTAGACGAGGAGAAAGGAATCTTCTACTCAGGGTGCATGGATTAGTGAGGTTGCTCAGAAGGGGCAGTCCAGCTCCCACCAGAGAAAGTGATGCTGGTGTTAAGGAGGTTGGGCCAATTAAGGGTATAGAAGACATGTAGGCCTTTGTGAGGGGATCCATCAGCTGCCCTCCTCATTGCTGGTAAGTTTCTTTCTTTCTCTCCCTCTCCCTCTTGCTCTCTCTTTCTAAGACAGGATCTCATGAAGACCAGGATGGTCCATACTTCTGGATCCTTCCATCTCTATTCCTTGAGTCCTGGGATTATGCTCAGCTTAATGTGCTGGAGGTTGAACCCAGGGATTCATGCATGCCAGGTAAATTCTCAAACTGAGCTGCAGCCCCAGCCCCCTGCTTGCTTTCTTGTCCCTTTCCTTCTGTTTCCCATAGACCTGTTATTGAGGTTGAGGGCTCTTGGCAGTGATCACACATTCTGTTGGTCTAACACAGCTGTGGTTTATGCCTGGTGCCTGGCCTGAGAGATCATGAGTTCCTCGCTACTTGGAAAGCTGCCCTGGTCTGAATCCTAAGCTGTACAGTGATCTCTTCCTTCCTTCCTTCCTTCCTTCCTTCCTTCCTTCCTTCCTTCCTTCCTTATTTTCTCCCTCCCTCCCTCCTTCCCTCCCTCCCTCCCTCCCTCCCTTCCTTCCTCCCTCCCTTTCTTCCTGCTTCCCTGCCTCCCTCCCTCCTTTCTTCTCCTTTGGTTTTTGAGACAGGGTTTCTCTGGATAGCTCTGGGTGTCCTGGAACTCACTCTGTAGACCAGGTTGACCTCAAACTCAAGAGAACTGCCTGCCTCTGCCTCCCAAGTGCTGGGATTAAAGGAGTGCACCACCACTGGCCAGCAGCTCTGGACATTTCCATTGCCTGGAAGAACCCCTGCCTGAAGGAGACTGCAGCGATGGAGAAAGGGGGAGAAGTGAGACACTGATCATGTAATTGGAAGACCCCAGTGGGCCCCAAATTCAGACACAAAATGTCAGAGGGCTTCCTGGAGGAGGTGGTTAGGGCAGAGACTCGGAATAAGGAAGATCCGTCAGGCAGCAGAGTCAAGGAGAGACTCTGAGGACACCGGGGGACAGCATGAACCCTCAGTGTGGCTGGGGAGGGTGAGGCTGCAGAGACCGGGGCTGAGACAGGCTTGTGGACCACACTCAGGCTGTGCTCTATTCTGGACACGGATGGTCCAGGCTGCTCAGTGTGGCCCAGAGCTGTGCCAGTCTGAGTTCTGCTCACCATCTGCTGACTAAGCAGAGAGGGGACACGTTCAGCGACTCCCATAACTTCACAAAGTAATTCCGTGTCTGTTCATTTAATAAGGATGAAAAGCTGTGCTGTGTACGTTCTTGAGACAGTGGCTCAGGATGGGGCCCAGGCTGGCTTTTGAACTAGCAATTTCCCTGTCTCAGCCTCCTACGTGCTGGGATTGCAGGTGTAAAGCCACCATGTGTGACTTAAATTTCATCTTCCTTTAGCAATTTATTCTTATGAAATTTTTCATGGTATAGTTTTGGAAAGTGTGTTTATGAAAAAATTGAATGTAGCATTCCCTCCCACAAGCCGCGGCTGCACAGCTGGGTTCCATAGCTCCTTGTCTTAGGTTAAAGGGTAGGGAGGTCAGAGGTGGTTCCACAGTTAAGAGCAGTGCCTGCTCTTCCAGAGGATCGGGGTTCATCTCTGAGCACCCACGTGGCAGCTCATACCAGAGGACCTGATGCACTCTCATGGCTATGGTCATTGTATGCATAAGACACACAGACATACACGTTAGGGGACCCCCCCACCCACAAAATAAAATATTTAAAATAAGTGGAAATAAGGCCAGGCATAATGGTTCATGTCTTGTAATCTTAGCACCTGGGAGATTGAGGCAGGAGACTTGTTGGCCAACCTGGGTGAGAGCGAGCAAGATCCTGTCTCAAACTGGGTGGTGGTGGCACACGCCTTTAATCCCAACACTCAGAAAGCAGAGGCAGAGGAAAGTCTGACTGGATTTTGCGGATCTAGTCCGTCTGGACACTCACCTTCCTGGACCTGGAGGGAGGCGGGAGGAACTTGAACTTCCCACTGGGCAGGAAACCCTGACTGCTCTTAGGGATGGAGAGGGAGGAGGAGAGGGAGTTGGGGGGGGAGTGGGAGGGTGGTGGGAGGAGGGGTGGAAATGGAAACTTTTATAATTTAATAAAATTACTAAAAAAAAAAAAAAAGAAAGCAGAGCAAGAGGATCTCTGTGAGTTTGAGGCCAGTCTGGTCTATAGAGTGAGTTCCAGGACAGGTTCCATAGCTACTGAGAAATCCCATCTTGGAAAAAAGAAAAGAAAAGAAAAAAAAAGATCCTGTCTTAAACAAAACACAACAAAAACAAAACAAAAACTACGCAATATAACCAAGCCCAAACCCAACCAAACGTAACCAAAAGCTAGCCACCAATCTAAAAGGTACACTAAATGAAAAATGACTAACTGTGATATGGTCACAGATAGAATATTATTGAACTGCAAAAAGGGATGGAGTTCTGGCTCTTGCTGCAACACACAGGAAGCTTGGGAGTAGGTAGAAGCTGCTATCTATTGTCTGACCCACTTCCAGGACATATCCAGATGGGCAAACCTGTGGAAACAGAGTGGGTCACGGTTGCCATTGGCTGGGGCACATGTGGAGTTCATCTCTGAGCTGATGAGATGTTTTGAAATTAACAGTGATGGTCTCCAACCGTATGAGCATACAATAACTCACGGGGCTGCACATCTTAAGATGGTTGGTGTGTTTGCCAAGAGCAGTGGCGTACCGAATGGAGTCTCGGCCCTGGGGAGGTGGAGGTAGGAGGGTTGTGAGTTCAAGGTCAGCCTGGGCTCTGTAGCAAGACCTCATCTCAGGAAAAGAGAAAGAGAGAAAAAGGGGAATACTTCATGGTGTATGAAATTTATGTGTCTGTAAATTTGTGGAGTTGAGGATGAAATTGAGGGCCACTACACAGGTAGGCATGGTGCCACTGAGCAACAACCCTAGCCCGAATCTTGTCTTTTTTTCTTTTTCTTTTCTTTTTTTTCTTTTTTAAAGGTTTATTTAACATTTTATTTTATGTGCATTGGTGTGAAGGTGTCAGATCCCCTGCAACTTTAGACAGTTGTGAGCTGCCATGTGGGTGCTGGGAATTGAACCAGGGTCCTCTGGAAGAGCAGTCAGTGCTCTTAACCACTGAGGCATCTCTCCAACTCTCTTTTTTTTATTTTTAAATATAGCTGGCTGGACTCAAACTCACTATGTAGCCAAGGATGACCTTGAACTCCTGATCTTCCTGCTTTCACTTCTGGTGTGCTGGAATTTATAAAGCAACTGATTTATAAAGCTCTGGGAACAGAATCCAGCTCTCGTGCTTGCCAGGGAAGCATGTTACTAACTCTGCTACATTCCCAGACCCTGAATTACATGTTAACCACATCATCACCACCACCATCATCACCATCATCATCACCGTCATCATCATCATCATCATCATCATCACCACCACCACCACCATCATCATCATCACCATCATCACCATCATCATCATCACCACCACCATCATCATCATCATCACCATCATCATCATCACCACCATCATCACCATCATCATCATCATCACCATCATCATCATCACCATCATCATCATCACCACCATCATCATCACCATCATCACCACCACCATCATCATCATCATCATCACCATCATCACCATCATCATCACCATCATCATCATCATCACCACCACCATCATCACCATCATCATCACCATCATCATCACCGTCATCATCATCATCATCATCATCATCACCACCACCACCACCATCATCATCATCACCACCACCACCATCATCATCACCATCATCATCATCACCACCACCACCATCATCATCATCATCATCACCATCATCACCATCATCATCATCACCACCACCATCATCATCATCATCACCATCATCATCATCACCACCATCATCACCATCATCATCATCGTCACCATCATCATCATCACCATCATCATCATCACCACCACCATCATCACCATCATCATCACCATCATCATCACCGTCATCATCATCATCATCATCATCACCACCACCACCACCATCATCATCATCACCACCACCACCATCATCATCATCATCACCATCATCATCATCACCACCACCACCATCATCATCATCATCATCACCATCATCACCATCATCATCATCACCACCACCATCATCATCATCATCACCATCATCATCATCACCACCATCATCACCATCATCATCATCGTCACCATCATCATCATCACCATCATCATCATCACCACCATCATCATCACCATCATCACCACCACCATCATCATCATCATCACCATCATCACCATCATCACCACCACCATCATCACCATCATCATCACCATCATCATCATCAGCAGCAGCAGCAGCAGCAACAACAACAACAATAACAACAACAGCTTCAGTTGAGGATACAGCTCAGTGGAAAAGCACTCACCTAGCAAGCACGAAGCCCTGGGTTAGATCTCTAGCATTGTAAAATTAAAAAAAAAATATTGATCTTCCTTGAATCAGAAGTAAAGACTCCACTGTCTTCTACTAGAGGAAGCCAAAGAAACAGAGATACAGATCGTTTTTCAGGTTTGGATGCTGCCCCAGGCAAGAGGAGGGGTAGTTGGTGCTGTACTGAGTGGCCTACTCCTAGCCAGCCCACTGCACAGGGACATGCACAACCCTGTTTTGCTCTGTAGAGGGTGGGTAGAGGTGGGGGGCGGAGTCTGGCTCAAGATGAGCTTATGAGAAATGATGACTCTAGAAATCTGTACTCAGGGCTATTACACAGAGAAACCCTGTCCTGAAGAAACAGAAACAAACAAGCAGACAAGCAATTCCTTCAAGTAAAACCTTCAGTGCCTCTTTTCTAGCTATGGTTGAGGCCTCACTTCCTAAACTGGAGCTGCTGGAGGAGGGGTGGGGGGTGGAGGTGGGGATGGTCAGCTGACCTGGGTCTGGTTGGCTACTGTGTAGATAAATAAAAGGGTCCATGCGAGAGAACTAGAGGCCTTCACACATTGTCTCCCAATAGTTCTAGGCTTGGTGCTTGGCTCCAAGGTCTGGGGTAATGGGTGGGACTTCAGATTCTGATCCCAGTGTGGGGAAAGAGAAAGCCAGGCAGCTCCTTCCAGGGTGCCAGGGAAACATGAGGCATGCTGAGGTCCTGAGAAGCATGGCGGCCTCTGAGCAGGAAAAGCAAGTACTTGCTGCAGATTTCTAGAAGAGAGTGGGTTTTGGACAGAGCCCAGGTGGGAAAAGAAGAAAGCCGTCCATTGGGGTACAGGGGAGTCTGGGGTAAGGGGCAGACGGGGATATCCCCACCATCATTTAACTTTCATTTTGCGACTGGTGGCATCACTCACTCGAATGCAGATCATAAAAATTACAATTGATGTTTCAATTAGTCATAATTTACGGAGTGATTACATTTAATTTCTCTTTTATTGTATTTTAATGGCTTCAAATTTCTTGTTGATGAGATTCAGCCCCATGATCTGAAGTCACAGGCCACAGGGTGGGGAGAGGGCTCAGGTTCTCACCCGGGCAGGTGGGCACGGCACAGTTCTGGGTCTCCTCGCTACTGCTGGGGTCTCCCCATCCAGCCCCGAAGGCCCGTAACCTTTGCTGTCTGGGATAGGGCATTCGGCATGAAGTAGAAACTGCGAGGTATGAGGGCAGCGGGAGGGGCTTGGGGCTCTGCTGCCCCCATCTGTCTCCATGGTCTTGCTAATGGGGAAGGAGATTTGTGTCTTAGAATCTGGGGGAATGAGGCAGGGAGAAGGAGGGGGATGAGGGGCAGGAAACCGGCTCAGAATCAAGATGAACGTAGGCAGAACTCTGCATGTGAACCCAACATGCAGAAAGAGGCTGCCCAGGAGGGCGAAAACTGTGCCTACGGGCGGGGGAGATGGCTCAGTGGTTAAGAGAACTGGCTGCTCTTCAGAGGCCCCAGGTTCAATTCCCAGCACGCACACTGTGTAACTCCAGAGTATCGGAAGCCCCCTTCTGGCCTTCAAGGATACCCACCAGGCATGCATGCACGTGGGGCACGTATGTACATGAAGCAAAACACCCATACACATTAAGTAAAAAACAACAACAAACCAAACTCCGAACCAACCAAACCAAAAACTCCGCCTTCCTTCTCCAGCGCAGCTGGGTGGCTCAGTTACCTGCTGCTTCATAAATACCAGCGGGAAGCAGAGAGCACGGGCACTCTTGGCCTCAAGCCCACGGAATATTCTAGATGGCAGCTCTTCCACAGCCTTTCTTTTTGAAGCTCGGGTTATTTAGAGAAAGTTCCTAGGAGACCCACCTCTCTTCTGCTTGAAGCTGGGAAGTGGCTGGAGGTGGTCGGAGGGGCTCTCAGCTGCTGGCTGCTGAGGAAGGCCCCACACTGTGCAGCGCACAACAGTGGCCTGGCAGCCAGGCTCCACGCTTGGACCCCAGCCCTGCTGTGTATCCAGGCTGTAGAGGAAGAGTGACTGGGTAATGGGAGGCAGCCCTCAGGGCGGCTGGCCCTGCTGCCACTAGGGAGCGCTCACCATGCTGCGGACTTTGAAGGGGGCTTCAAAGAGTCTCCAGGAAGGCTCCGACAGCCCCTGAAAAGCAAGCTGGACTCCATTAGCTCTATGAACAGGGGGTGGGAGTGGGGCTTCCCCAGGTGGCAGGCAAGAGTCAGTACATCAAAGTCCCGAGATTCGGACCCGCCGCCGGCAGAAGGGACTGCTAGACTCTTCCTGTTAAAGGTTCCGGGGTGGGATGCTTCTGGGCCAGTGGAGCAGGCACCTGGGCGCCCACATTCCCTGTACACTGCGGGCTCTCGGGGCTGATGCACATACTGAAGAAGGGCCTGATCTTGCCCTCTGCCCCTTCCTCTATGCAGTCAAGTCAGCCGACAGGTGACAGATTGCTTGCCAGTGTGGCCTCGTCCTGAAAACCGCAATAGAGAAGGGGAGATGTCTCACAGAAGAGGTTCAGGAGGCAGAAGGAAAGCCTGGAAGGTGACTGCACTTCCTAACATCAGACAATAAATTAGATTAGGAAAGTGAAGACCCAGCCCGAGGAGTCCTATCTTCCTGACCTTGTCATAGTCTTAGGCAAAACCAAACCAAACCAAACCAAACCAACCAACCAAACAAACAAAAACAACAGCTTGCTCTTGTGTGAGTCCCCCATGGTCCAGGACTGTTGGCTTCTTGTCAGGTCCCCAGAGTGACCGTAGAACACTCCAGATTTTACTAATTAATCAATTATGAAAAGGTCATGTCCACGGAGGGACTAATCTATTTTTGAGACAGAGGGTCTTTGTTGTCAAGGCTTTCCTGGAACCCATTCTAGCCTAGGCTGGCCTTGAACTACCAGCAACCATCCTGCTTCAGCCTCGAAAAATGCAAAAATTATAGGCTCGAGATACCATGCTTGTAGGATTCCTTTACTTATTTGGAAATTCTCTGAATGGGATAGGCCCGAGTCTGCTCTAAGCAGTGTTTTAAATATCTCAGCATTAGCTGGGCATGGTGGTGCATGCCTTTAGTCCTAGCACTCGGGAGGCAGAGGCAGGTGGCTGTCTGTGAGTTTGAGGTTAGCCTGGATTGCAGTGTGAGTTCCAGGACTGTCAGGGCTGTTACACACAGAAACCATGTTTCGAAATCTGCCACCACCAAAGGGGGGAAAAAGACCTTAGCACTAGGCAACAGGAGCTGAGTTGGGGTCACAAGCTTGACGCAAGTGCCGCTGTGGGAAGCGACCTGGGGTCCCCACCAGCTGTCTTCCAGCCCTACCCACCCTTTGAGCAGCTGGACATGTGCTGGCCTCACACCCTTCCTAGTGTTTCCAGGAAATGACCGCCAAGAGGATAACCAGAAGAATCAGAAACAGAAGAAACAGACTGTCTGTCCTAGAGGTCTGAGGTCCAAAATTCAGAGGTCGGCAGGTCTCAGCTTCTCGCCGCCCTCCTCCCGTGGCTGCTGGTGGGGGTGGACCCTTCTTTGCTTTCCTAGTTTTTGATGGCCTTCACTCGTGGTTGTGTTGCTCAGGTCTCTGCCTCCATGGAAACATGGCCACCTTCCTTCCTGTTGCCCTGGCACCTGACTCACAAGGCCTGCAATTGGATCTAGTGCCACCCTAACTCGTGATGAGCTTGCCTTGACCCATATCCAAAATACACCTGCAAAACCCGGCTTTCAAATGGAAGTCCATCCTGAGGACTTGAGTAAACATGACTTTGTGGGGGACACTGTTTTACCTGCTCCCTTCTGCATGTTTCCTTTCTTCCTGGCAACGCATCCTCTCTCTTTTGGGAAACTATCCCTCCCCCAATCCCAATCCACTATAGTGCTTTTTCCTGTCCAACTGGCTGCAGGGTCAGACTCAGAAATTCTCTGAGAAGCTGCATCTTTGTCCCAGGCTGTAGGTGCGGGCCTGAGACGGCCCAATCAGATTCATCTCCAGGGGATTTGGATAGTTCCTAGGACAGCTGAAGCAGAGAGAGAGAGAGAGAGAGAGAGAGAGAGAGAGAGAGAGAGAGAGAGAGAGAGAACTCAAGCGAGCAAAGAACATCGAAGGAGCTTGTCATAGGGTCTCATTGTAGGATCTGTGGCCATCTCTCCCCTTGCCTGGAGAAAGAAACTGGGGGCTGGGTGTGGTGGTGCTCACCTTTAATCCCAGGACAGAAGCAGGCAGATCTCTATGAGTTCGAGGCCAGCCTGGTCTACATAGTGAGTTCCAGGATAGCCAGAGCTACATAGTGAGCAACACTGTCTTGAACAAAAACAACAACAACAAAGCAAGCGAACAGCAGGAGGAGGCAGTCTGTAGCGGTAGTGGGTGGACGGGAGCAGAGAAATGGAGGGAATGAGAAACCCAGGCCCGTCGGGGGCCAGTGTCGTCTTTTACTTCCAGTGGAAGAGCCATGAGGGGAAATCCAAGGTGTGGTTCTGTTTCTTGCCACAGAGACTAGGTCTATCTAACCACCTAGGGACTGGATGAGCGGCCATCAGTGTATGAGGAGGGGGCGGGGTGACTGGCCATCAGGCACATTATTAGAAGGGATTTCCACTCTAGGTAGATCCTGTACTAGATTAACGACTTCAATAAGCACACATTAGGCACCTCCCGTGTGCTGGGTCCCAGGGATGTAGGACTGCAGAGATAAAAGACAATATCCAGGCAAAGTAGGCCAGCTGGAGACGAGGAGACTCAAGAGGTGGACTCTGCTCTGGAGGCGTCAGCTGGGAGGGTGGCATGGAACCCAGGGCTGTGTGGGATGCAGCTCCCCACGTTTACACAGCAGGTGCTTGGAAGCATTTGTTGAATAAATGAATTTAGATTATTTTATGGTTCACTTGCTTATGTCTGCCAGTGACTCACGCTGTGCGCTTCCTTCCCTTCGCAAAACCCTGCACACAAGCACACAGACGCGCACGCACGCAAACAGACACACACACACACACACACACACACCACTGCTGAACGCCCAGTACAACGCCTGGCACCTGGAGCGCTGAGTAAGCAGCTGGGGCCCACCCCCCAGCATGGCTGTCAGATGGATGACTGGCAGCTGGAGGAAAACAGCCTTGCTCACTTTACTGTCTGGCCCTCCCTGCTGTGGTGGTGGGAGCGCTGTGTGGCCTCTGGCACATGGGCTTAGATTCAACTCCTAATGACTCACTTTGTGGATTATCCACGGCCTGTTTCATTCATGACGTCTCTCTTTTCACTGGCAAGCGTCTGGGACACATTTAGCAAAGACCAGGCACAACGTGGCCATTTTAACAGGCGTTTGTGACTCTCGTAGTACCTGAGGTGCCTGGGGGGCCTTTTCAGAAGGAGTGTGATGTAAACTTCAAAGGGAAGCATGAGACGGGGGTGGGGGTGCTTCGGTGTCTAGAAACTCCTGGGGCATGAGAGGGGTCAGCTCTTGCCCCGGTGGTCCCTTTTCTTGGAAGGGGAAGTTGTTGCTGCAGGTCCCACATGCAACCACTAGGTGTCAGTGTTTCTTAACAGATGGAGCTGGGAACGGACTCGGGCAAGGCATGTTCTAGCTGATGTTACCTGGGGTGAGTGTGACTGCGACTTGGTACCTATTTTAAAGGTGGAAACTGAAGCCTAGGTAAGGGTTCCCCCGCGTATTATGCAGCAAGTCGTCTGAAAGCCCCTGGAATTTAGAATCAGTTTTCCTTGATTCAGTCCAACTGCAAACAAGTGTGTGTGTGTGTGGGGGGGGAGGGGCTGATGGGAACACTGTCTTTCCCTTCCTGGCTTCCTCTTCTCTCTGTTTTGAGATGAATAGATGGATAGATAGATGGGGAGATAGATGGGGAGAGAGAGGGAGGGAGGGAGGAAATTGAAGGGAAAGGAAAGGAAATCTCAAATGTGGAGGAAAGGAGAGAGGAGAAAGCACCTAAGCTGAGGAGAGCCCATCTCCCACTAAATCGCAGTATGGACCCCATAAGAGTCCCTGGCACTCACGTCCATGCTCTCCTGTGCCCTGAGCTTCATTCATGATAGGATCTTAGGTGCCCCAGAGGCAACCAGAAAATGTGCCACGTGGAGATGGTAGAGGTGGAGACAGAAGAGGGACATCAGGGTGTGGAGGACAGATGGGGTTCCCCAGTATGCTCACCAGAGGATGAAGAACAGAAGACCCCCCATATTTCCTATTGGTTCTGGGGGTGAGACTGAGGTAGGGATCTTCAAATGTGAGTCAACAATTGACTCCTGAGGCCCCCCTCCCCACAAGGGCAGTTTTAGAGATGTCTCCACTCAGGGTGATGACGGCTCCCCACCTCCACGGAATGCAGTGGTGGCAGATCACAAGCCTAGGTGTTGACACAGAGATAAGAGAGGCCATTGGCTGCCTCCCTCGCTTCCCTACAGAGTCTCAAGTTCCATCATTAGAGACTGTGATTTATCTAGGTCAGGCCCCAGCTCCCCCTAGGAATTTTACATGGTTTCTTGCATGTAATAGACTGTTCAGTAAATATTTGTCAACCGAAGTCTCCATTAAAATGAAAATACCCCGAGGAGGGATAAACCATTTTCATTTGCTAACACTTCTCTGTGAATTAGCCGAGCGCGCTAACTAGTGCCCCTATAAGGTTTCCAAGGGCCAGCAGTTCCAACAGGAAGTGCCTGGGCAAAGGAGAGATGCCGGGCTCGGGCAAGTGTCTTGGGGAAGGGGCTTGAGTAGGAGCGAGGACAGCCGTGCTAAAAGGTCAACACAAGGACACCGGAGTGCTTGCTGCCTGTGAAGGTGACGGCCGCTCCCTGTGGAAATTCTCAAGGGATTTCTGTAGTCTCTGGGGAAAGACTCTGGGTCCTCGCCAAGGCTGAGCCCAAAACCGCTTTCTAATCTGCACGCCTCTCGGACTCCCAGCCCCGGGTCTGGACCCTTGGATGCCTCTGCCGGACCGGTTCTCAGAACCTAATAACAAAGCCACGTGCCCTTCCCTTTGGCCTTTGATTGCTCACCTGCGCCTGGTCCCAGCCCACACTCTTTGCTGGGTTAATGCAGATGAGTTATTCAACCTGAATGGACCTGCCAGCGAGCCCATGGCGAAGTGAAGACGTGATTGGCAGTATTCTAACGTCACCGGGACGAAACAGAAGAGAAAGGGCGGTTGAAGTTGAGAGCTGTCTGTCACCTGATACAGTCACCTGGCATCCATCCACACACGTTTGGACCTTGCCTAATGAAAGCAAGAACACACGCTTGTGTTAGCCTATGTTCTAATTTTATCCCGTTGTAACGGACCATGACTAGAAGCAACTTGCAGGAGTAAAGGGTTCGTTTGGGTTTCACTTCCAGATCACGGTCCATCACAGAGGAAAGTCGAGGGAGGAACTCAGGGACGGAACCTGAAGGCGGGACTCAGAGGAAAGCTGCTCGCTGGCTTGCTCACTCTCAGCTCATGTTTAACTGGATTTTAAAATTATTATTACTAATTTTATTTTACTTTTGGGGACCGGGTTTCATTACGTAGACCTCGGCTGACCTGGAACTCAGCTGTGTAGACCAGCTTGCCTTGAACTCATAGAGATCTATCTGCATTTACCTCCCCATGCTGGGATAAAAGGCGTGTTCAATCATGCCCGACGCTGTCTGTCTTTCTTAGGTCGTCTAGAACCACCTGCATAGAGAATGATGCTGCCCACAGTGGGCTGACCCTCCAGAAGTAAACTAACAATCAAGACGATCACCTACAGACATAATTCTGGAAGTTCTTCAGTTGAGACTCCTTTCTAGAAGACTCTAGACTGTGTTGACAGAGTGAACTGGATGTGCTGGATGGTCTTTGCCAACTTGACACAAGTTAAAATCATCCGAGAGGAAGCCTCTGTAAGATCAGGCTATAGGTCAGCCTGTAGGGCATTTTCTTAATTAGTGATTGATGGGGGAGGGCCCAGCCCACTGTGGGTGGTACCATCCTTGGGCTCGTGGTTTTGGGTTGAGCAAGTCATATGGAGCAAACCAGTAAGGCAAATAAATCCTTTCTTCCCCAAGTTTGCTTTGCATGGTGGCTTATCACAGCAGTAGCAACCCTAAGGCACCAGAACATTTGGTAAGGGACACTTAATGTCTCCTCAGAAAGAAGAGATACAAAATTTCAACAGTCTTCCTATTTATGTTTTTTGTTTCAAGATTTATTATGTGTTATGTATACAGTGTTCTGCCTGCATGTGTGCCTGCAGGTCAGAAGAGGGCACCAGATCTCATTATAGGTGGTTGTGAGCCACCATGTGATTGCTGGGAATTGAACTCAGGACCTCTGGAAGAGCAGCCAGTGCTCTTAATCGCTGAGCCATCTCTCCAGCCCCCTCTACTTATCTTTGAGTGACAGCCATGGCACCCATGTCTGTGTGTTGTTGAGTACCTCTCAAGTTCATCTGTAGTCCTGTAGGAATATTCTGTAGCTTGAAGACCAAATTGTAAAAGAAACCAGCGCCAATAATCTTGGTATAAAATAAAAAAGGAAAAAGAGTCAGAAATTAGTTCATATACCTAGCAAACCAGGAAGAATGGAATCATGGTTGCTTTTATGTGTGTGTATGATGTGTGTGTGTGTGTGTGTACACATTCACATGTACGAATGTGGGCATGCCTGTGCCAGGACGTGCCGTGGAGATCAGAGACTATCTTGGGTGCTGGCCCTTGTCATGTTTAAGACAGGATTTCTGTGCTGTCTGCTGTGCTTGTCAAGCTAGCTGGCCCATGAGATTCTGGGCTTTCTTCTCCTTCCACCTCCCACCTCACTGAAGGAGTTCTGGAATTACAGATGCTTGTGCCGTGTGTCCAGATTTTAAGTGGTTATGAGCATTTGAACTCAAGTCTTAACTTTTGCATGGCAAACACTTTACTCACAGAGCCATCTCTTCAGCCCATTTTTTAAATTAATTTTTTATAGTGTGAGCATTTTATCTGCATGTATATCTGTGTATCACTTGCAGGCCTGGTGTCTGCAAAGGCCAGAAGAGGGTGTCGGATTTCTTTGAATTGTAGTTACAAATGGTTGTGATCCACCATCTGGGTGCTGGAGACTGAACCCAGCTCCTCTGGAAGAGCAGCCAGCGGTCTTGACTGCTGAGTCATCTCCTCTCTCCGGTCCCCATGCTCTTGTTTCTGAGAGGCTGTAGCTGACGCCTTTAGCTTCCGTGTCTCTCATTGCACATCTCCGGTGAATCACTTGGATGTGGATGTGTTCATGGTTCATCAGAAAAATTCCTTAAACTCTTTAGCCCCATGTGTAGCTGTGACCCCATTTCCTTTGTAATAGAAGAGAAATTCTTTTCTTTGTTTACCAAGTCTAAATGTTCAGGGTCAGTCTCACCTTCCAATTTGGAGCAACCATTATTTGGTCTCTGATAGAACCATTGGTACCTAAAACAATGGTTCCTTGCTTGGATCTTTTATTTTTCTTTAAAAACTATTTATTTTATAAGCATGAATGTTTTTGCCTACATGTTTGTATGTGCACCGTGTGTGTGCTTGGTGTTCACAGAGGCCAGTAGAGGGCTGTAGACACCTTGGACCTGGACTTACAAACAGTTATGAGCTGCTGTGTGGGTGCTGGGGGTCTCTTTTCCAGTCTCCTTTTGGAATACACCCCCGGTAACCTCCTTAAGGCGCATAGCAGGTTATGTTGACTCTTGAGTGTTTGGACGCCTGAGAGTTTAGTTTTTTTCGGCGATCGTTTGCCTGGAACATTTCCAACATCATCTATTCCCGGCTTATCTGTCATCTTCTGGGACCCAGGCCTCCCGCTGGGAAACTGTGCCTTTTTCCCTTCTTTGTAGGACATTTCTCTCTTTCTCTGGAGGATCTGAGAAATCCCCGGCAGATTCGTGCTTTCCAAGAATAAACTCTGCTTGTGCTTGTTTTTAAGCAGAGTTACTTACACGTTCCCCTTCGTGAGCTGAGTGTTTCGTTTCACTTTAAATCGGGGAGCCCCAACTTCGAAAAGAGGATTTATTTATTCTTTTATTTATTTTTATGTTTCTGTGTCTGTGCCTGGATGAGTTTGTGCACCACACATGTGTAGGAGCCATAGAGAGGAGAAGAGGGCACCAGATGCCCTGAAAGTGGAGTTACAGATGGTGTTGAGTCACTCTGCGGGAGCTGGGAGCTGGACCCGGGTCTTCTGCAAGAGCAGCCAGTGCTGTTAACTCCTGAGCTGTCTCTGCAGCACCTCCTAGTCTGTTTTTCTTTTTCTTTCTTCCTTCTTTCCTTCTTTCCTTCCTTCTTTCCTTCCTTCCTTCCTTCCTTCCTTCCTTCCTTCCTTCCTTCCTTCCTTCCTTCCAACAAGGTCTCATCCCTGCCTACTCTGGAACCCACCCGCCTCTGCCTCTCAAGTGCTGGGATTAAAGGCGTGTGCTGCCATGTCAAGCTTCCCATAGCAACTTTTTTATTTAGTAGTTTATTTCTCTTTTTTTTTTTGGGGGGGGGGGGGAGGGTAGTTTGGAGGTAGAGTTCTCTGTGTTAATAGCCTTAGCTGTCCTGGAACTAGCTCTTGTAGACCAGGCTGGCCTTGAACTCAGAGAGGTCCGCCTGCCTCTGCCTCCCAAATGCTGGGATTAAAAGCATGCACCACCACCGTCCAGCTATTCCTCTCTTTTGTGTCTCTTTCTAAAATGCTTTTTAGCCCGATGACATATCTCCTGGGCTAGTCTGTGAAGTCTTTTCTTCTCTTATATTGGGCCATGATTTTTATCTTTCCCTTTTTGCTCTACATTTCAGAGATTTCCTTAACTTTCTCTTATAATCCTAACTATACTGTATACGTCTTATCTGTGGCCTGTGTATTCTAGCATCTACACGATAAAATTTAAATTCTAATTGCTTTTCTTTTTGTTGTTGTTCTCTGGTCATTCCTTTTTCATTGAGGTCTGTTCTTTTTTCATGGGTGCAAGAGTTTTCCACATTTCTTTGGTGATTAGATTGGATTACCATTCCCCATCCTCCCTCCCTCCTTCTCTCTCTCCCTCCCTCCCTAGGTTGGAATCCAGGGCCTCATAGACGCTAATCATTGAACTAGATCCCCAGCCCCCATTTTCTGCCACTTTTCCCTCTTCTGTTTTCATGTGTGTGGTGCTGCATTGATTGATATGGTGGAAGATGTAGTGGCCTTCCATTTTAATGTGTGTGTTGTATGAATGTGTGTGCATGTTTGCGTGTGTATATTTGAGCATGTGCACACGGAGGCCCGAAGTCATCCTCAATCAGTCTTACTGAAGCAGGAATCAACCCCGGAGCTTGCTAGCTCAAAGTTTTAACCCCCAGCAATGGGGAGGCAAATGCAGATGAATCTCTGTGAGTTTAAGGCCAGCCAGGGCCACACAGTGAGATGTCTCAAAAAACAAAAATAATAAAATAAAAAAAAAACTGAATGAAGTCTCTCTTCTGTTTCTTTTTTTATTTTTAGATCTATTTATATATTTATGTACATGGTATGTGTCTGCATGTATGTCTACATACCAGAAGAGGACCGTGGCTTACAAGGGACTACAGTTGTAGACAGTTATGAGCTGCCATGTGGGTGCTGGGAATTGAACTCAGAACCTCTGGAAGAGAAGTCGGTGCTCTTAACCACTGAGCCATCTCTCCAGCTCCTCTCTTCTGTTTCTATAACAAAATCCTTGAGACTTTTTTTTTTTTTTGTGGGAGACAGAGTCTTGCTACGTACCTCACTCTGTGCTTGAGTCTTCCATTCTCCTGCCTCAGCCTTCCAAGTGCTGGGATGACGGGCGTGTGTCACCATGTCGTTCTCGTTGGGTTTGTACCAACTCGCTCTTATGGGGATTGGTGAGCAGCCCATGAACCTCCGAACCCCTTCTGAGGGTGGTGCCCCCATAATGACCTCCCAGATTATGGAGGCCTCAGCGCCCCTCCACATCCCCACACTGAGGACTGAGCTTCCAGCCTATGACCCTCTGGGAACACGGTTGAACCAGGACGAAGCAGCAGCGTTCTCGGCTGCCATTCTCAGAAGCTGCCTTGGGTTTCTTGTACCACTCTGTGTTGTGTTGTTTGCTCTTTCCACTGAATGGAAATGCAGTTGAGAGTTGCGGGGTCCCATGCAGCTCCCCTTCTGGCTCTGCTCTAGCAAGATTGGCTGGGTGGTGGCTACGCAGCTGAGACACAGGAGGCACACATGGCTGAGGGCAAGGAATCGGTGCTCACGTTGGCAGCTCCGGTCCACATGCAGTCCTGCCATGCTGCCCTACCCTGGAAGCTCTCTGAATGGCAGGCTGTTCACATAGGCAGGAGGAGTACTGGAGGGTGGTGAATGGCAAATTTGTTTCACAGACTTGCAATTAACCCCTGGCTTGTGCAAACCTCCCACCACAGACCGTAACTTATAGTCCTGGGCCCTGGTCTTCCTCTGTTGTCCTCTGAGGTGCAGCAGCTGCCTCCAACAAGTCCCTCTCCTCTGTCACTTTTAACTAAAGATTTACTTATTTTTATTTTATGTGTATGTGTAGAGCCAGTAGAGGCCGGAAGAGGGTGTTGGATACTCAAGAGCTGGAGTTACAGGCAGTTGTGAGCTTCCCAACATGGGAGCTGGAAACTGAATCCAGTTCTCTGCAAGAGCAGCACGTGCTCCTAACTGCTGAGCCATCTCTCCAGCTCCCCCATCTCCACCTAGTTGATGTGGGAGTCCCCTCTGTGTGTTGCTTTTCTTGGTTAATGAATAAAGAAACTGCCTTGGCCTGTTGATAGGGCAGAACGTAGGTAAGCGAGGAAGACAGAGTTGAATGCTGGGGGAAGGAAAGAGCCAGAGAGACGCCATGGATCCACCGGAGACAGACACTGGGAATTTTACCCGGTAAGCCACTGCCACGTGGCGATATATAGATTAATAGAAATGGGTTAAATTAATATAAGAGTTAGCCAATAAGAAGCTAGAGCTAATGGGCCAAGCAGTGTTTTAATTAATACAGTTTCTGTGTGGTTATTTCAGAGCTAAGCTAGCTGGGTGCTGGGACGAACAGGCAGCCTCTCCTTTCAACACCTAGTCTTTTGAGATTAAGTTTCACTGTGCTGCCCAGGCTGTCCTTGAACTCAGTTCAGCCTTGTGAGATTCCTGCAAGCCTCCTCCACCCCACTTCCTTCATTAGCTCTCTCCCATCTCTGTCACCTGCCAGGCATTTGTCTGTTTGCTCATCCACCAGCCACTGTCCTCTGTAACAAGTCAGTAGCTTGTTATCCCATTTGCCCCTTGGCTAAGAAGTGTGATGGGCACTATTTTAGATACAGAGAATAAAGGTAGAAATACCCAGGCGGGGCTGGGGATGGAGCCTGGCCACAAGTTCAGTTCCTTCCAATGTATAAAGCAAACATGGTGGTGCCTGCCTGCAAGAGGAAGGCAGAGGCAGAAGACTCAGGATTTCAAAGTCATCTTTGGTTGTAGGGTGAGTTGGAAGCCAGCCCGATTTACATCAGCCAGTCACTCCCCTCCCTCTCTGTGCCAGAAATGAGATTCTTATGCTGATGAAAATGATCTGTTTTGTGTGTGTGTGTGGGGGTAAGCAGTACAGCATGAATAAAACTGAGAAGCACCAATGGCGATATGTTCTCTGCTGAGATATCAATTAGTCAGTCTGAGGCCCCATTTTTACATAGAGCACTCAGGGAAGGCTTCCTGGAGGAGGTGGCTGGGCATATGAAGATGGGGACTGGGGGTGTCATGGAAGTGTGATGGGGGATGGTTCAGGTAGAGAAAACAGCTGGTTCAAAAGCAGGAATAAAGTGGGTCTATTTCAGAATAGGTGGAAGGCTGGCATCCTGGACCAGGATGCACCAGCATCAGGAGGAAATGGCATGCAGGCAGCAGCACGGACATTTGGGACGTGCGAGGTCGGGGCAAGGAGTTGGCATGTTAGCCTGAGTGTTAAAGAAGGCCATTTAATCAGGGAGTAACTTCCTCTGATTTATAGGGTTCACGTCCTCCGTCGGCTGCTGAAGAGAACAGGTGGATGGGCAATCGAGAAGCCAGGAGAGCAGTTAGGGACGGCTGGGGAAGAGCAGGCAGCTCAGGTGTGGTGGAGATGGATGGAGGGAAGTGGATGAATTCGCCTTTGATTGATGACAGCGACTGCCCGCCTGCTGATGGATTGGATGCCAGGGACGGGGAAAGAGGAATCTCGGCTAACTCCTCACCGTTTTGGCTGCTGTGCAAGGTTACGTGACCTGATGTGGTTCTAATAGCACCTGGAAGTCGCTGTTGCAGGTGTCTGGTTGTGAGAGAGGGAGCCATTTATTGAGTTCTGGAAAAGTTAGGCTGGGGAGACTGAACTCTCTCTACCATGTTTGCCACACTGCAAGGAGGAGCCGCGCTGGACACGGGAGTCTTGAGGTCTGGGGGAGCTCGGTGTCATGCAGGACTTGAGAGCCATGGTCGTGTGTGATGTGTGAAGCCACAGAAATGGGTGAGGCCCTTGGGATGACACTGTTGGAGAAGAGGTCGGGGCGAGGACTGAGCTGCTGGAAGGCCAAGGTTGACAGGTCCAGGAGAACCAGTGAAGGAGACAGGGCAATACAAGCCAGTAAAGTTAGAGGAAACTTAGACAGTAGGATAAAGACTCAGAGTTAAGAAGGAATTTCAAGAGGACAAAGGGTGGGAGGGACCAGAGAGATGGTTCAGGGGCTAAAATCACTGCCTGCTCTCGTAGAGGGCCATCATCTGCTTGTGGCTCACATTGGGCTGCAGCTCCAGTTCCAGGTGATCTGCTGCCCCCTTCTGTTCTCTGTAGGTATTGCATGCACATGGTGCACATACATACACACAGGCAGCACTCATACACATAAACTAAAATAATAATAATAAAAAGAAGACAAAGGGGGGCAGTGACTTTGAATGCTGTAGAGAGATAACAAAGACAAGAACAGAAAGTTACTCTTGACCCTGGAGAGCAGTGGTTTCCAATCTTCCTAATGCTGTGACCCTTCAATACAGGTCCTCATGGGGTGACCCCCCAACCATGAAATCATCCTTTGTTGTTACTTCATAACTGTAATTTGCTACTGTTAGGAATCATAATATAAATATCTACATTTCCCATTAGTCTTAGGTGACCTAGGAGAAAGGGTCATTTGATTCCCAAAGGGGTCGCCACCCATGGGTTGAACTCTAGAGTCAGGGGAATAGTGTGGAGGGCACTGTGAGCTATGGCTGACTCATCTGGATCAGGAAGCAGAGAGCCCAGGACAGGAGGCAGTCATACTGATCACAACAGCCGCAGAGAACAGTTTCCCCGGAGGAGTGAGTGGTAGTATAACATCCATGGGTACCATTATTGTGGTTGGACTTCAGTCTCTTCACATGAGGACTCAGTTGTAGTGTTTTCTGTTTGTTAACTTCCTGTCCTCATCCCCCTATCTGGGACAGAACCTTACCCACTGACGATGGATTGCTGGGTCCAGGACTTGTCTGAATAGTCTTGCATGCATAATGGTCTTAGTTGATTGGTCTCTTTGTGTCACCTGACTCTCTGACCCAGCTGCCTCCTGGGAAGTTGGAGTTGGCACAGAGGAGGTTAAATACCTGTCCTTTCCCAGGAAGTCATGTTTTCCTTATTCTTTCCTTTTCCCTTTTCCTCTGCACCCTCTTTGCCTCCCTTGATTCTCTACCCTTCCCTCCATCTCCCTTCTCCCTCCTTTCCTCTCTCTTTGTGGTGTTGGGAAGCAGGCTTCTTCATATATGCTAGAAAAGCACCCAACCCCTGAGCTCTGTCCTTGGCTCCAACGGGCTCACCCTTCCCACATAGACCCTTAAATCCCTGCATCTGGCTTTCTCCAGCATGGCTGGGAAGTAGCCATACTGGTATGGAGCCACACAGCTGAAGGGGAATGAGCCAGGTCCCATTTTCTCTAGTCCCCCACACACCTATCTGTCTCCTGATATTCTCCGACAATTTCAACCCAGCTTCTTTGTGTCTCACCACTTGTGTCCAGGAGTCCTAATTAATCCTGTATTATTAACCCATCTTCCTGTGAAAATGGTGCCTTTTTAGAGAGATGATGTCACCTGTCCATGGTCATTCAGCTGCTGCTGGTGGGTTTTGGACAGAAGCCAGTCGTGCCAGCTACAAATCCCTAGGTCTCCCACACTGCCCACCTCTGAGTCCTCCTGCGAACATGCCGGGGACAATGATTTCTTCCTTGTCTGACCCCTGCCGCTTGGATTCACATACATCTCCGAGCTCACGACAGCCCCAATTTCAAACGTTGGCCTGTCACCTCTGTAAGAGTGCTTGAATTTCTCAGACCTTTGTCCTGAATGGGCTTAGGAAATATGGTCTCCATTACTGCTCTGGTGGCATTATGGCTCAAGTGTTCACTGTCTCGTTAGGGGAGAGTGAAGGTTTCACAGCGCAGGCACAGGAGGGGCGGGTATAGGGGCACGGGACCCAGTAAGAGGGAAATGGAGCTACAGGGAGTGGAGAAGCAATGGGAGATAGGGATATTGGTTAAGAGAGAACTAGAAGGGGAGAAGGAAGGATTCTAGACACACAGATCCTCAAGGCAAGGCAATCAGCAGCCATCTTTAATTGGGTCATGTGGATTCTCTTGAACGGCCTCTTCCTGGCTTCTCACAATCCTCAGATTCCAAGTTCTTCCCTTGGTCAAGAAAGGTCCTAATGGTTGGTCCCTGCCTCATGGGCTTCTCTCCTGCCCTCGAGACTCGGGTTTCACAGTGCTGGGCTTCACTGGACTTTGCTCTCCGCTGTACCTCTGACAGGCATGAGGGCGGTTCAGGCCTTCTGCCCATCAATGTCCACAGATCAGTGTGGCTCTGCCCTCACTGCTCAGGCAGCTTAGCCTTAGCCTGGGTTCTCCCCATGGTAGGTCCTGAGAAGAGTGGTTATTTTCTTTAGCAATGTGATGCTCAGACTTGAGAGTAAAGAAGGAGGAAGCAGGAAAGGAGGGGAAAGCAGTCTATGGTATTGGCTATTGGTGAGCCACATGTGAGCCGCCACACCCCATTGGCTATTGGTGAGCCATGTGAACCCCACACCCCATTGGCTATTGGTGAGCCCCATGCGAGTCCCACACCCCACTGGCTATTGGCGAGCCACACATGAGCTACCACACCCAGTTCCTACTGCGGCTTTTAAAGAAAATTACTTGACTGGGGCTGGTGGTGTATAAATGCAATCCTAGCCCTTGGGAGCTGAGATAGGAGGTTTATTACCAGCCAGAGGCCAGTCAGGACAACATAGTGAGACTGTATCTCAAAGAAAAATTAAAGAAAATAAAAGAAAAAATTGCCTGGCTGCTGTTTGAGGGACAGACTTCAGGAGGAAGGGAAATTTTCTATCTATCTACTGTATGTATGTATGTATGTATGTATCTCTCTATCTTCTATCTATTGAGTCAGCATTTCCCTGTATAGCCCTGGCTGTCCTGGAACAGCTCTGTAGACCAGGCTGGCCTTAAACTCAGAGATCTGCCTACCTCAGCCTCCCAAGTGCTGGGATTAAAGGCTCATGCCACCACCACCCAACTCTGCACTGTGTCGGGGTTTGAATGAGAAAGGCCCCCATATACTTATAGCGGTAGTTTGAATGTTGTTGACCCCTGTAAACTCATAGGGAGTGGCACTATTAGGGTGTGGCTTTGTTGGAGTAGGATGGCCTTGTTGGAGGAAATACGTCACTGTGGGATGAATTTCGAGGTCTCATATACGTCCAAGCCACACCCAGTGTCGCGGTCGACTTCCCATTGCCTGCAAGATGTAGGACTCGGCTTCTCTAGCACCACGTCTGCCTGCATGCCACCATGCTCCCCGCCATGATAATAATGAACTGAACCCCTGAACTGTAAGTGAGCCACCCCAATTAAATGCTTACCTTTAGAAGAGTTGCCTTTGTCACGGTTTCTCTTCACAGCAATAGAAACCTTAACTAAGACATTTGCATATTTGAGAATTTGTTCCCCAGTTAGTGGAACGATTTGGGAACAGTGAAGTGACCTTGCTGGATGAGGGGAGTCACTGGGAGGTGGGGTGGAGGTGGACTTTGAGGTTTCCAAAGCCCATGCCATTCCTGGTTATCTCTTTTTGCCTCATGCTTGTGGATCAAAATGTGAGCTCTCAGTTACTGCTCCAGCACCATGCCTGCCTGCCTGCTGCCATGTTCCTTGCCATAATGCTCATAGACTTATCCTTCCAATACTGTAAGCCCCAAATCAACTCTTTGGTTGTGGTGTCTTATCACAGCAATAGAAAAGTAGCTGGGACCACCAGCTAGGGATCAGGGGGCAGGGGACAGTGGGCAGGTTCATCAGCAGCTAAAGGAGGATGGAAATTCAGAAAGATTTCAGACTAGAGTTAGATGCAGTAACTGAGGAAAATGTGGGTTTGGGTCGGTAAACAGCATGGATATAGGGTTTGCATAGGGGTGACCTCCAAGGACTGAGAGACCTCTCGAGTTGACTGTACAGCCACAAATCCTGTTGTATAGCAGGATTCCAATCCTTGTATATTAGAGGAATGATTGGAAACAGCAGGGGAGACAGAGAGAGAGAGAAAGAGAGAGAGAGAGGGAGAGAAACAGAGAGAAAGTCAGAGATACAGAGAGAGAGAGAGACCAGAGAGACAGACACCTATTGCCTGGGACTGTCAGAGAGCACCAGGACACAGAGTGGCTTTGCCCCAGCTTCCGTGTTCTTTGCCTTCTGAGCACAAGCTCATCTATTCTACAGTGGAGAATGAATGTGTAATGCTTGCTAATCAATAAATCCCTGCAAACAGTGCAGCATCGCCATGAAAGACGTTTGTATGTGCTCATGTCTAGGAGCCTATAGGTGATCTGCTATGTGCCCGTCCCATTGGAGGGACAAACCTTTCCACCTGGGTCTCTGAGGGGCAAGGACGAGTGAGCACTTGCCAGTCCGAGTGGCTGGTGCATCGTGGCCTAAGAGAAGTTTGTTTGAGACTGTACTCGGGGTGCTTGTAGCCTGCCTAGTGTATCTGGGCTAATACACAGGGAACACTGCCTGCTTCGGGGCTTCCCAGACACAAGGAGAGAACCCCTTTAATCCTACTGGCTGCTGTCCCATCCTCTGATTGAGCCTTCATTCTTTGGCCCCCAGCTACGGCTGCCTCTTCCTTCCCTTTCTGGAAATGAGATTTCCTGGGCCTGGATGTAGAGAGGTATACATCCACCCTAGGGTCTGTGTAGGCCCTACAAATCCTGTAGATACCATGGCTTCCTCTCTCTGCGTTTCTGTGTGACTCCCTCCATCCCTAAGCAACATAGCCAGCCGCTGCAGTTTGTTCCACACTCTGAACCCTCTGGTGGGGTTTCATCCAGCTCTGTGCTTGGCTGGAAACTATGTTCCTAGCCTCCAAGTGGCCCTAGGCCATGTGACTTGCAACAGAACTTTGGCAAACACAGGAACACATGGTTTGGCTCTCTCCCCTGGGCTCCTGGGCTCTCCTTTTAGGAGAGCATGCAGGTAAAGTCTAGACTAAAGAGTACATACAGATACATAGAGCAGCCTTGAACCCAGATGGAGCCAAAACCCGGCAACTTTTATTCAGAAGTAGTACCACCCAAACCCATGAGCACGAAGAAAGAAAAAGCCCATTTTTTTTAAAGTCACCATGTTTTGGGGTGGTTTGTTACACAGCAGTATTGCTACTGTAGCTAACAAATACACCAGCACTGAAGATATCCACTGAAGCTTATACCCATCTTGTCAGACATTGCACGAGATTTCAGCATTGGGCAATTGTTAGCATGAAGATATCATTAAGGTCTTTCTCAGCCTATTGGTCCTGTGACTTTGTTTGCCGGAGGGTGTTGTGTTTAACTCTGCTTTGTTGTAGCTGAGACTCAGTCTCCCAGGAGACAGGATCGATAGACGACTAACATTTTAAACTTCACGCAGACCAATTTTGTGCCTCCCACTTAAACATTTTATGTACCAGTCAGAGTCCAATCAGGAACACATAAACTATTCTAAGTGCTGAAAATAGGGATTTTTTTTTTATAGGAACTGGGTGATGGAAGAAGAGAGTCAGTTATGGAATGGAAAGATTGCAGAGCCCCAAAAATGTGAGCCCATTTCCACCTTGTCTGAAGGTCAGAGAGTTTTAACTTGTTCAAAATTGTTAACAAGTGTGGCTATACACTCTGACCTAGAGTGTGGTTGCTTGGTGTTTTGGACATTAAGATGGCCCATACAGGTAGATCCATTCCACCCTGACCAAAGCTCAGAGAATTCTAGCATACTTCTGCTCCTTCTTTTGAATTAGAGGTTTGACTGAGAGAGTGGCTGCCTTCAGGATGCTTAGTTTAGGGTGGGTTCACTGCCTAAACAACAGAATGCTTTTCTCAAGAAATAATGGCTTGATGTCTCGAGTACTAAAGCCAGTACTGTTCTACTTGTCCTTTGTATCATGTTAAAGCAGTCTTTTGCCTTTTCCCCCTTGTTGAATTGGGGTATAAAAGTGTATGGAAAATTAATTGCAGGCAAATTTCAGGATTCACTGGAATTCCCTCCCAGCACGATCCTATGCTTCTGTTTTACTATTTTTATTCTCGTCTGTGTTCTCCTTACTTATTTTTCTAATCCCCATACCCCTACCCTGGTCCCCGACAAAAGATGACATTTGCAAAGTCAGGAGGCTGTGTCTATTTGTGGTACGAAGGACAAGATGAAGGGGGTGATCTTTAACCCCAGAGACTGGGGGACCCAGGGGAAACAACAATCATGAGAGCCCTGCCTGTGGGGTCCTAAAGCCTCAGAGGAGGTGACGTCGCTAGACTTGCTTGGTGCAGAGGTTTTCATGCTGTCCCCCTTCTGCCCCCAAATCTCTGGTAGGGATCTCTCAGTGGGCAGGCATAGCGGACAGGGGACATCTGGGTGACGTCCCAGACCAGCCTCCATACAACGGAGAGAAGGGCAGGTGTATCAGTCTGTTTTCATTGCAGTAATGAAATGCCAGAGGTTGGTTAACTTTTATGAAAACAGAGGTTTATTTGGTCCCAGCTTCAGAAATTCAAGGCCATTGACTGGGTTCTGATGAGGGTCCTCTTGGTTGTGTCCCGTGGTGGAACA